>NC_091246.1:146731136-147033560 GCF_042477335.2 Ovis canadensis | reverse complement strand
CCTCAAAGAGCCCACAGACTAGTAGCAAAAGACAGATATGTAATTCTCTAAGAGCAGTAGAGTATGATCATGGCTAGGGTATGGGCTTTGGATATCAGTTCAGATCACACGTTGTCTGTTTACTAGCTGAGTGACCTTAACTTTCCTGGGTTGCAGTTTCCTCCATTTCTTCATTTATAATGTACAGCCTTGTACTGGGAATATACAGGGAGGAAAGAATGCCCAGCACACAGCCTGGTGCTTTGTGAAAAACTGGAATATGAGGATTGTATTACTTACCTGCATGAAGTTCTAATATATAAATTTGTACATAAATCACTTCATTTGGAACACAGGGAAATCTTACCGAAGGATAGTCATCTATTTTTCTTATTTGTGTAGTTGTTAAGTCATGTCCCACTCTTTTGCCACCTCATGGACTATAGCCCGCTGGGCCCCTCTGTCCATGGGATTTCCCAGGCAAGAATACTGGAGTTGCCATTTCCTTCTCCAGGGGATCTTCCTGATCCAGGGTCAAACCTGGGTCTCCTGCTTGGCCGGTGAATTCTTTACCACTGAGCGCCAGGGAAGTCCATGTTTTTCTAATGTCATGCAAATGTTAAAATGGAAGCATCCATAAAGTATCATAGAAAGGAAAAAAAAGGAGAAAATGGAGGTCAAAAAGCCCCTACTGATAGCTGGTTTTTTGGAGCAAGCCAGTAGTTGGCAGGGTCAAGACTGACTCCCAGGACCAAAGGGCTTTTTTTTCCACTGTGCTGTCCTGAGCTGCTGGCATTTCTCTCCAACCTCACAGAAAACAAGAGGCATCCACATGGGGAAACACTGAAGCATGCCAACACGCTCAGGACGTCCACAGCCCCATCTGTAATAAGCGACTCTGTTATCTTACAAAGTGCATATCCTGTTATAAAGGGAGGACGCAGAATGTCTATAGATCTGCATTGATTTTGTGTCCATCTAGGGCTATTAGGATGTTATTATAGCTGAGGCACCATTTTGAGGGTTTGTTTACTTAAGTTGAACTGCTCCTGGGAAAGCACAGTATGAAAAATACATGACTGTGCTCTTGGATTTATTTCACTCAACTTTTTCTCTCATCACTGGAGTCTGAATCCAGGGTACTAGTTTGAAAGTCTAATTAACAGCCAAGAAGGTCATTCGAGAAGGACTCGAGAGTTCATTTAAGGCTATAGCCATCCTTAGTTTGTCACATGAAAAATTAAACACAAAATTAATAGCCTCAAAGATTTGTTTTTGCTGTGTGAGTCCTAGACTAGAGAGGGGAGACTTACACTTATTTAAGCTTCTCATGAAAGTAAAAGATCCTCTTTCATAATAAATGAAGAGACCTATTTTTGGTCTAGAGGTCACAATTTATAATATTAACATGCCCAGAATTATGATGACAGTGGCACTTTTGTGAGTCCCTGAGAGGATAAGGACCCTGGGTATGGGAAGGCGAATTGTTGGCACCGATGCCAGAAGCTGGGTCTCACGGTAGTAATCATCATGCCAGCCTACTACCTGTAACATGATGAACACAGAGGAAATCAGGACATTGCTGTGCATTAAAGGGCCAGGAAGGACCTGCTAAAAATCAGGCCCATGATGCCACAGTCACCCTTTTTCCAAGATTAAAATGAACTGCTGAATTTTTTTTCAGCTCTTGTCATCTTCCTTTTCAGACACTTGGAAATTATCTTCTATTAGCAGGTTAATTTTGCCTTATACATGTATTAAGCCTCTTACAAGTATGCCAATCTAAAGAATAGAAGGTGACACTTAAGCCTTTGACTTCTCCAGTAGTTTCTTAAGCTACCTTATTTCTACTCTTATGTCTTACCATCTGTAAATTGGGATGCTTAAAAAATCTCATATGATCATTTAATATTCTAGAGAAGGAAAGAAGAGAGAAAGATGTCACCATTTGACTTTCATAATACACTGTATTTAACTGTGTGAACGCTGTATAAACAGTTCATTCCATGCACTGGCGAAAGGGTTCGGGATGCAGTATATTCAAACCTGCAGTGCCAAGAGTGCTTTATAGTTCAATGTTATGTGTGCTGATTTGACCTTGAGTTCCCTGAGAATAACCTCTGGTTGGTTGTGCATTCCTCAGCGACATTGTTCCAAGGCTCTAGATAACTTTTCCAGATGAAAATGTAACAGAGAATAACACAGAATAGTGAAACAGTGGTCATCTAGTGGTCATTTAGCCCGTTTTCAGCACCCTCTCTGTAATTAAACAAAAAAAAAGTTCAAGTTAAAAGTTCAGTAGCAGTTTTTTTTCTTCTGCAGCAAAAGATAGATTTTCGTATGATGCTAGATTGATACAAAGCACCATTTCCTTCAGAACAGTGTTCCTATTGTCATTATCAGGTCCTTCTGCCTTGGGGAAACAGCATATGTTTTTTGTTTTTTTTTTTTAAAGGAACATATTTATCAAAGAAATACAGGTTGAACGTGTGTTGCTAGGAAGAATGCATTTCAAGTCAGTGGGTTCACTGTCTTCCTTTTCTCTGTGTATGTGTTAATTTAAATTTATTCATTCTCATGGTGTTGTATGGTAATACTATAAATCAGGATGTTTTTTCCATTGTCCACTGGATGTTCAGGGGAAGTAGAAGCAACAGAAAGAAGAGATGTTTGAAAGAGATCTAGTATGGTAACCCAAGGCCATGAACAAGTGCTTCATAGATGTGTAACTAGCTAGGGTAAGTGAAACAAACCTCTGCTATTTCACAAGCATCTTTTTGGCTCTTTGTTCAGAGGTTAAAGTCTTTTCCAAACAAGGAAGTTCAACATCTGTAAATAAAGATAAGAAATTGATTCTCTCTACACCCAACATCACAGGTTAAAAAGTCTCTGATTCCTACAAATGCGTTCAACCAAGACATTTATTCTACACAGATTTAAGAATGGGGTCGAAGCTCGTGAACTCGCACGTCTGTTGAATACCAAGCTCTAAGCAATCTGCCCCTTGTCCATTGTTGACTCACCACCACGATGTCTAGCACACAGCAGGTACACAATACATGTTAGTGAATCAACATATTAGTGAATCAACTAGGAAGTTTGAGGGCTTGGAGAAGCCCAGGTGACAGGGGAATTATCGGATTCAATGTTTCCTTTTTACTACTAATAGTTTAAAAAATATATATGTACGTAAAGAAAGGCACAGGTTAGCAGGTAATTAAAAAGCAAACACCTCAGTAATCCCCACTCAGTAGTTGTCACCCCCTTTGTTCTAGATTCAAAATAGTTCATCTTTTTCCCCTATCGTTCTTAGCTCAATAATGTGTCAGCTGGTATTTAAGTGAAAATTGTGACTTAAAATATTTTCATATAAATCCATTAAAACAGTATCAGTGAAATTCACATTGCTAGGTCATGAATAAGGCATTTCCAAAAGAGAGCTACTCCTTCTTCTACTCCATTCCTTTGTAGTTGCAATTATCTTTTGAAAGAAAATGTACATCCTCGTGACAATGCTGAGATTGTAACTTCAAAAATTTTCAAAGAAATGGAAATGGATCTTTTTCCTCTGAGGCAGACCACTTCTCCTGCCTCTCAGGTCAATCAAATGCCCTAGGAATCTTGAGACATTTCTAAAGAAAGAAATGGCTTTGTGACTATAACGGAAATCTGAACTGAAAAACTATCTAGTGAAAGGTAGAATTTAAGACAGCTATTTCTTGCTTAATGATTTATGTGCTAATTGGGCTGATGCCCCTTCACATACAGAGTTTGAGATGTATCCAGGCTCCTTTGTGAAGAATGAACTCCACCAAGTTTTACCTGAGAGGCAAGAGAGGAATTTAGGTTGAACATTCTATGTGAAGGATTTCAGAAGTGGCTCAATTTAGCTAGCTTAAAGTTGAAATAGTGAGAAAACCAATAAGATCCCAAAGGCAAAATTCTTTCTTCTGTAAGAACTCATCTTTTGCCAAGAAATGCTTGCTTTCGAGCACAAAAAGAACTCTTGGAGTTGTGACTTTAAAACAATTGCTATCTTCTTGCCCACAGGGTGAATAAAAACTCACCAGCCATGTAGTGAAATGAAATCTGTTAATAAAATACATTATTTTCTTCATAGAAACTACTACTATATATTCTAAAAGTCACCTCTAGGTTTCATAATAATTAAGCTGCATTTGTGGTTAAAACCAATTAAAAACAACAAACGTTTACCAAGTACCTAGGTTTACAGAATGATACTAGGTGTTATGAAAACGCCGTAAGTGGATAAGTCAGCAGACTCTTATCTTGAAATAAAATAAATGCTGAAAATATTCATGAAAGTAAAGATTGGGGAAACTAATATTTTCTTTCCACTTTTATTTGCCTTTTTCTATTATTAGTGATAGGAAGGGCAAAAAGGAAAAACTTGGTTTAATAAGCTTATCAATAAAAAAGTGAATAAACACTTGAAATGAACATAACAACTGCATGTTTTAAACAAAGTGGAAAGCATCTGTTGAGACAAGAGAGAAAGCAAATTATGGTCTGCCCCTCCTTCTCAGTGGCCTGTGTCCAACACAGGCATTTTGAGAACTCTAGTATTTTGAGAACTATTCAGGGGTGAAAATAGAAAGTCGTGTATCTATGTTTAAAGAAAGAAAGTCTTAAAAAAAAAAAGAAAGAAAGAAAGTCTTTTGATTACTGGATTCCTTATGAGCCCCTAAAGAAAAGTACTAAATAGTCTTAAGAGGAACAAAGGAAAATAGAAGCTGCTTGCACATCCTTGAAGACAAAGGATCCTTGTCCTGATGAGTTTTCATGAAGACCCAAGGTTTGGGATAGAATGCAGCCAAGAGTCATTTACATGGAAGTAGAGGAGATGCTTTTGAAAATGAAATCACTCTAGCTTAAAAGTTATGAAATATAACACACTCCATTTTTGAGTGTTATGGGAAGAGATACCTTGTATTTATGCATACAGTTACCTCATTTCAATAGCAAGACTTGCTTCAATAGAGAACTTTCCTCTTTTCAGGTGTCAGAGCTCCAAGTAGCACTGCAGTCTACATTAAATATCCAGTGCTCCTTTCCTTCACAAAATTCCTCTGGTCTATTTAGTCACTGAATTCCTAAGAATCATTAGGGTACCAGCATTAATCACCATTATCATATTTATAAATTAATCCTAAATAGATTACAATATTTCAAAGTTGGCTTCTCATTTTCTCTCTCAATTCTGTAGTATAGTTTATACTTTTCACTAGAATTATTAACAGTATCAAAGTTTTCTTTCTTCAGGTGTAAGAGCTCCAAATAGCGCTGTCATCTACGTTAAATATGTAGCAGTTGCCTACACAGCTGAGAAGGAAGTGCATAGCCAGGTGCAGGCATACAGATGCATAGTGAAACCCAAAGACATGAATGGGTTAGTCTCAGAAATAACCTTACCCTGTTATTGTTTTATAAAGGTCTAAATCAGGTTGGCATAAATAGAAAAAACACTCATTTTTATTTATGCATCTTGAGTATGCTTTTATAAATATGTAAAGTGAACACACTTTGAGAGTTTAATGAGTTTTATAATTTTATTCCTAGATAAACATACTTTTGAGAAAAAAAAAGAAGAAAAATAATTATTCCTTGATTCATTCCAAATTAGTTAAAGGGCCCAAAACATAGTAGAGCACATAATACATACAAATAAGGAAAGACCCCACATATTGCTTTCCTTCAGCCCCAGATTTATTAGAACAGGACGATATGAAAATAAGTAATGGCTTTATGCACTGAATCTTGATCCACACCAGAAGACTGGCTGCTTGGGTGTCCCCCAGGGAAGCCTGGGTAGCCTGAGCCTTACAAAGACCAGAGAAAGCAAGCAAGAATGTAGTCATATGACTGTCTCTGGGTATCTGTCAGCTTGCCAGGTTAAGGAGAAAAATGAGCAATTCAGTTACCCTTGGCCTTAATGAGGTGAAAATGAAAGTGTTAGTTACTCAGTCCTGTCCAACTCTTTGCAACCCTGGTGGACTGTAGCCCGCCAGGCTCCTCTATCCATGGAATTCTCCAGGCAAGAATACTGCAGTGGGCAGCCATTCCCTTCTCCAGCTAAATGGGGTAAAGTTAGAATCTTTTCAAAAGGAGAATTATATGAGAAAGTTTTATTAATCTTTTACAGTTCTAATGAGAAAGGCATTTGTTAAATATATGAAGAAGTTTCTAAACATTGTAGAAATTTATTCACTCCGTGGTTCCCAGAAACTAAAATCTTTACTCTGAATGGCAGAATTAGGAACCTTCGCTTCTGGCGGGTGGCGTTTTGTTTTCCTTAAATGAAATTAGCCATCATGGTCTGAAAACTGGTGAGTGAAAAGACTTCCACTCTCAGTGATTACAACATTGCCTTCTGAGGAAAGCCTGCTAACTTGTGTGACATATCCTCTCTAGGTTAGAGGATGTGGAATGATGGTGCAATTACAAATTCCACTCATAGGAGAGGCAGTTATTTTGATGACAGGAACACATTTATTCTCAAAGATACCAGACCATAAATTAAAATGTTAGCTACTCAGACTGACACTTGGAAAAATAAAGGTTATTCCCAGTGTGTATAGTAGATATTTGCCTCCAATAAGTTCATAAATTCATCTTTTCCTTGGTGGTGTCACCAGCGACTCTCTCAGACACCTCAAATCTCCCTACTTTTAAAATGCACTTAAAGTTACCTGGAGTACATGAAAGACATTTGGAAATTGCAAAGTTTGGTAGCACTTGGTAGGGAGTGTGGGGAGATTTCTAACAATAGCCAAGGTGCCTTTGGATCCTATTTGCTTTTACTAATGTCTTAATCATAAATTAGAGTCTTGTTACATTTGCTATTCCATTTAGAAAATTATTGCTTAACAGGATCCTAGTCAGCTTAGAAAGGTAATATACTTCCAAAATTGCCTAATTTTCTCACCTTTAAAGGATTAGCTATTATAAGAACTTTTTCTATTAAATCTATCTTTAAAGAGCTAAGTGGCAGCAAAGAAAGATTGTATTTGGAATTGCATTGAATTAGTTAGGTTCTCCTGAGGGTACCCAGTGCCCATGGACAGGCAGTCTAGCAGCTCTGACATCCCAGGCCAACCCCACTAGACACAAAAGAAGCCTCTGAACTTCCAGAACTTGTAAACTGTCACTTTGGTCTGCACAGCTCTGGAGACGACAGATGTGACAGACTGCAAGAAATAAGCTGAGAGTGAGACCCCAGTCCCTGCAGATGCTTTCTGCTTTCCTCCCAAGCTAACTAGGGAAGAGTAGAGCCTGTTGCCAAATTTCCCAAATCTTCTTTTTTCACTATTTTGAATTTTAATTTTCATCTTTTAAAAAGTTGTGTACAGTAAGATTTACTCTGTGGCATGTATTTCTTATGAGTTTTGACAAATGCACCACCGCGATTAACATACAAAATAGTTCCATCATTATACCCGCCAAAATCCACTGCTGCCCCTTTGTAATGAAACTCTTTCCCCATCCATAACAGAGAATAGAATTATTTTCTATCTCTACAATTTTGTTATTTCCATAATACGGTATGAATGGAATCATACAGTAGCCTTTTGAGTCTATCTTCTTTGCCTTAGCATAATGCATTTGAGATTCATCCAAATGCAGTACAATGGTAAATACATAGGTAGGCAGGCAGGTAAATGCTCTTGCACGTATCAATAGTTTATTTCTTTTTATTGCTGAGTAGAATTGGCAACCCACTCCAGTGTTCTTGCCTGGAGAATCCCAGAGACAGAGGAGCCTAGTAGGCTGCCGTCTGTGGGGTCGCACAGAGTCGGACACGACTGAAGCAACTTAGCAGCAGCAGCAGCAGCAGCAGCAGTATTCTACTATATGGATATACCATAGTTAATCTATTCCTCAGCTGAGGGACTTGTTTGAGGGACCTGGCTTGTTACCAGGCCTGGGCAGATACGAACAATGCATTCACAGGGTTTTGTGTTAACATGAATTTTCATTTCATCTGAATACCTAGAAGTAGAACTTCCTGGTCATATGATAAGTATATGTTTAACTTTGTGGGAAACTGCTAAACTGTTTTGCAGAATGACTGCCATTTGACATTCCCACCAGCAGTGCGTGACCGTTCCCGTTGGTCTACATCTTCCTCCACACGTGCTATTGTCAGGGTTTCTTTCTTTGCTTATTGTTCCCTGATGGATCAGACGGTAAAGGGTCTGTCTGCAATGTGGGAGACCTGGGTTCGATCCCTGGGTCAGAAAGATCCACTGGAGAAGGAAATGGCAGCCCACTCCAGTACTATTGCCTGGAAAATCCCATGGACAGAGGAGCCTGGTAGGCTACAGTCCATGAGGTCGCAGAGTCAGACACGACTGAGCGACTTCACTTTCCTTTCCTTCTTTCTTTGTTTCCTTGTTTGTTTAGTTTTTGTTTTAGCCACTCTAATAAGGATTCAAAAATATCTCATTGTAGGTTTAATTTGCATTTCTCTAAAGACAAACTCAGCAGTGGCCACAGGACTGGAATAGGTCAGTTTTTGTTCAAATCCCAAAGAAAGGCAATGCCAAAGAATGCTCAAACTACCACACAATTGCACTCATCTCACACACTAGTAAAGTAATGCTCCAAATTCTCCAAGCCAGGCTTCAGCAATACATGCACTATGAACTTAACAGATGTTCAAGCTGGTTTTAGAAAAGGCAGAGGAACCAGAGATCAAATTGCCAACATCCGCTGGATCATCGATAAAAGCAAGAGAGTTCCAGAAAAACATCTACTTTTGCTTTATTGACTACGCCAAAGTTTGACTGTGTGGATCACAACAAACTGTGGAAAATTCTGAAAGAGATGGGAATACCAGACCACCTCACCTGCCTCTTGAGAAACCTGTATGCAGGTCAGGAAGCAACAGTTCGAACTGGACATGAAACAACAGACTGGTTCCAAATAGGAAAAGGAGTACATCAAGGCTGTATATTGTCACCCCGCTTATTTAACTTCTATGCAGGGTACATCATGAGAAACGCTGGGCTGGAAGAAGCACAAGCTGGAATCAAGATTGCCAGGAGAGATATCAATCTTCTCAGATATGCAGATGACACCACCCTTATAGCAGAAAGTGAAGAGGAACTAAAAAGCCTCTTGATGAAAGTGAAAGAGGAGAGTGAAAAAGTTGGCTTAAAGCTCAACATTCAGAAAACGAAGATCATGGCATCTGGTCCCATCACTTCATGGGAAATAGATGGGGAAACAGTGTCAGACTTTATTTTGGGGGTGCTCCAAAATCACTGCAGATGGTGATTGCAGCCATGAAATTCAAAGACACTTACTCCTTGGAAGGAAAGTTATGACCAACCTAGACAGCATATTAAAAAGCAGAGACATTACTTTGCCAACAAAGGTCTGTCTAGACAAGGCTATGGTTTTTCCAATGGTCATGTATGGATGTGAGAGTTGGACTGTGAAGAAAGCTGAGCGCCAAAGAATTGATGCTTTTGAACTGTGGTGTTGGAGAAGACTCTTGAGAGTCCCTTGGACTGCAAGGAGATCCAACCAGTCCATCCTAAAGGAGATCAGCCCCGGGTGTTCATTGGAAGGACTGATGCTAAAGCTGAAACTCCAATACTTTGGCCACTTCATGAGAAGAGCTGGCTCATTGGAAAAGACCCTGATGGTGGGAGGGATTGGGGGCAGAAGGAGAAGGAGATGACAGAGGATGAGATGGCTGGATGGCATCACGGACTCGATGGACGTGAGTCTGAGTGAACTCCAGGAGATGGTGATGGACAGGGAGGCCTGGCATGCTGTGATTCATGGGGTCGCAAAGATGGACATCACTGAGAGACTGAACTGAACTGAACTAAAGACTAATGAGATTGTGTATTTTTTCATGCACTTATTTTCCACTTGTATATCCTCTTTGGCCAAATGTCCATTCAAATCTTTTCTTCATTTCTAATTGGGTTGTTCTTTGCTGAGTTTTGAGAATTCTTTATATAGTCTGGATATCAGTTTTTTGTTAGCATTGTGGTTTGAAAATATTCCCCTTCTATGTGTAGCTGGTCTTTTCATTCTCTTAGTGTCTTTCTCAGAGCAAAATTTTTATCCTGAGAAAATCCAATTTACCAACTTTCCTCTTTCAAGGATCATGTTATTAGTACTAAGTCTAGTATCTTTGCCTAAGCCAGAGTCACAAAGATTTTATCTTACATTTTATGCTAAAAGTGTATCATTTTTTTAATATCAGGGCCCCTTTTAATTAGGCCATCAAGTACTCTGAATTCTGAGTAAATTTAGGATGTCAGAGAAATTTATAAATGCCCAATTAGATTTTTTGTTCCTTAAGTCAAAAGCTCGATCTCCCAGGGCCTTCACTGTGCCTCACCCCAGCCCCATCCTTGACAGCAGCTAGGTGTCCAGTAAACATTTATTAAGAACTGATCAATCCTTTTGGAGAAGCAAGCTTTTTTCTGCATTGGGTAGTGCAAGAAGGATAGGTTTTGCAATCAGCTCTGTGTTCAAATTATAGCTCCACGCCGTGTTGGCTTTATGATTTGGGGAAAGCATTTTATTTCAGTTCTTTGTTTACTGACCTAAAAATATGGACTAATAACGCATTCCAAGATCTTTGTGAGAACTAAATCTGTGACTTGTGAATGTGTCTTTGTAGTGCCTATCTATATTGGAAACACCATAAAGACTTATTTTCTCCCTTCTTCCTTTTTCCATCCAATCCTAAATATATCTGTTTTTTACAGTCAAATAGCTCTGGTTCTGAGTAACTGATGCCTCCAACATGCTGTGAGTAAATATACTGCTTAGCTGTCATTTGAATATATTTTTTCACGTATGCATGAATTTGTAGCAAAGATGACTAAAGTGGTTTCACATGGCCACGTTCAACAGATTTTCTTCTTAGAAACACCTCTTAGACATTTCTTCTTAGAACACCTCTTACTGTACACAAATTGAACGAATCAAAAGAGGCCAGGTTAAAATGAGGAGTAATCAGAGGAAAGGGCTTCCCACATGGCTCAGTGGCAAAGGACCTGCCTATAAACGCAAGGAGATACAGTTTCTACCCCTGGGTCAGGAAAATCCCCTGGAGAAGGATATGGCAACCCACTCTATTTATCCTTGCCTGGAAAATCTCATGGACAGAGGAGCCTGGCAGGCTACAGTCCACAGGACTCGAAAAAAGTTGGACACAACCTAGCAGCTACACAACAAGAAGTCAGAGGGAAAGCCCAGGAGTATAACATTCATTGGAGAGTCCCTGTCTCACTCATATTTGGAATTTGGCCAGGCAGTTTCAATCAAAGCCTGGAAATCAAAAATGTAACCAATAGTTAAATAAAAATGGGAGAAAGATGGTTCTGCTTAGGATTTGCTTGCCAGAGCTTTACCAATAACTTAGTGCATGGAAGTTACGCTACCTTTTGTTAATACCTCAACTCTTTGTTAGACAAAAAGGATTTTTCTATGTAAAATAATAGCTCATTAATATTTGACTGAGGAAACAAAAATGGCTGGAATAGTTTTTAGTGCCAGACATTAGGTTGATAAACTGGATAATCGGAATCATGTTGCTTGATTGACAAGCTACAAAGTAAGCCCCTAGACGAGTTCATTTAGAAGCCCTGAACAATGCAGTATTTGACGTGCTCTTAAAACTGGTTATTTTTGAAAGCTGACCTGAGAAGAAAGTCATAATGATATTTTATGTAATAATAGTGCTATGTATTAAGCATTTGCTCAGTGCCAGGAAGTGTCACTGAAGCTTTTATACATTATCTCATTTAGTTGTTATAACCACCATGGAAAGTGATTGTTATTATTTTATGAACAAGGAAATTGCAGTCTTAGGTTAAATATCTACCCTAGGTCACACTATTAATAAATGGCTAACTCAGAATTTGAACTCAAGTCTGTGTAACTAGAAAGCCCTGTGTTTAACTGCTATCCATTATCATGTAACCCTGAACGACTTACAACTTGTGGAAGTAGAAATGCCCTCTAAGACAGAGTCTCAATTTTGGAGACCCAGTGAATCAGTAAGGTACCTTACTTTTAGATGTGCAGCACAAGACCTTTTGATTAGCTACAGATGCATTTCCATTTGTAATTACAAGATTAAAGGTCACTCTAGTTTTATGTTTCCTTATTAATCTCCTAAACTTTTTAGCACTTGCAAATACGTAACTTACAAAATATGTTACGCTTCTCAAGCTCATCTAACCATATGCAGTGATACTGATTAAATTATATTGATACCTGTCAAGAGATAATTATCACTTAATAGAGCTGTCCAAATGTTTCCTAATTTCTTAAATGCAGAATTTTCCCAGCCAAAAAAAAAAAAACACATAAGTTTTAGCAAAAATTTCTCTGAGCTTCTTATTGAAAGAACAATAGCCTATTCACTGTGACATAGTGCATTGATTTGAAGAGAGAATGAATTAATGTTTGTTGTGTTGAGGTATGAATGAATGAATGGGGTAGTTGGCAAATTTTAACTCAATAAGTGTTTTTAGGATGAATAAATCAATTAATGAATTTATCTATGTACAAATTTTAGCTCATAGAACAATTTTTGCCCACTTAGAATGGATTCTAGAACCAGGTAATTTAGAAGCAACTTTTAATTTTATATATATATATATATATAATATTATAATTGAAGGTATAATTCAACCATATAATATTTACATGTATATGTATGGTACATATATGTATATGTGTGTGTATATATATATGTATTTATTTATAAGGAAAACATTCGTGCCGGGGTCCTGCCCCGGTGGATCCAGGGAATTCGAAGGGGAGATGGCATATGCAACTGTTAGGCAAGTTAGAGAGCCATCAAAGGGGTTTGAGCTGAAACATTCTTTTTATATGCAGGAGACTGTTAACTGAAGCCCTGAGTTAACTTTTTCCAGAGAATATCAGAAGAGTGGAAAGCACAGTACAATAAGGCAGGCAGACTCTGGTTTTGGGGGGTAGATATTCAGGAAAACCCAGGGGGACCCCTGAAGCCAGATCATGCCTTTGCGTTTTGTCGGGCTTCCTTCCTCATGACCTTTGCCATGGGCGGGATTCCTCACGCTGGCTCCCGGCACATTAGTATCAAGTTTACCTTGCCCTAATTTACTGTGCATTTTCATGATATTAAATTTATAGCTCATGGATATGTTTCCATAACTGGCCCTTTAAAATGATTTGCCATAAACTAGATCACCTCTACAAAGAACTGCATAAGAAGATGCATGAAATAATGGAAGTCACATGCAGCAGATGCATGTTAGCTTTGGATCCTTATTTAGGCCAAGTGATAAGTGAAAAATAGAAGGAAGAAGAAATTAACTGCAGAAAAACAAGGTGTTGCCTATATGGTGGTGGTCAGACTCTCCAATTCTGCATGAACTTTCCTAAGCAAAGGTTACAACATTCTAGGCTCCTTTAGCAGATTCGTCACTCCTCATAGGCTGCTAAACTACTATACTTCAGTATTTCTAGAAAGAATTTCAAAGGCAGTGGGAACCATATCCAATCATGTGTTTGTTTTATTTATTTTTTTATCTCTTACCACTCTTTTGCGTACTTGTTAGCTGATTCCGAAGTAAAACAACTTGGGGAAACCATACCCAAGTCCAAGTGGTCATTTATTCTTACCAATCTAGTAACTTGAAGGAGATTTATTCTTCTGACCTAAAAAAGTCCAAACCCATAGCTAGCTATTCTGAATACTCAGTTGAAAGATCCATGCTTCAGACTGAAATTGAAATAGTGTCCTATTTTTTGAACTATTGAAAGACTATTGTTTATGCCTAGACTAACAGGACCTTTTATCATAACCTAGTGTTCAGTTGTTCTTTTGTTGAACCACCATGTGACTGTTAAGTGAGTAATAATAAAATCACTGAAAAAGTAATGTCTCATGGAGATTCCTTTAAAAACTAGGAATAAATCTACCAAATGAACCAGCAACCCCACTACTGGGCATATACCCTGATAAAACCACATTCCAAGACATGTGGTTTTATCAGGGTATATGCCCAGTAGAATGTTCATTGCAGCATTATTTACAACAGCCAGGACATGGAAGCAACCTAGATGTCCATCAACAGATGAATGGATAAAGAAGATGTGTTGCATATCTACAATGGAATATTACTCAGCCACAAGAAAGAACGAATTTGAGTCAGTTCTAGTGAGGTGGATGGACCTAGAGTTGTTATACAGAGAGAAGTCAGTCAGAAAGAGAAAAACAAATACGGTAACACACATATATGGAATCTAGAAACGTAGTATTGATGAACCTATTTGCAGGGGAGGAATGGAGCTGCTGACGTAGAGAATGGACTTGTGGGCTCAGTGGGAGAGGGAGCGAGTGGGACCAATGGAGAGAGTAGCATAACATATACACACTTTCGTGTGTGAAGTGGATAGTTGGTGAGAAGTTGCTGTATAATACAGGGAACCCAGTCTGGTGCTGTATGATGTCCTAGAGGGGAACGATGGGGGCAGGGAGGGAGGCTCAGGAGGGAGGGGGTATATGCATAATTATGGCTGATTCATGTTATGTAGCGGAGAAGGCAATGGCACCCCACTCTAGTACTCTTGCCTGGCAAATCACATGGATGGAGGAGCCTGGTGGGATGCAGTCCATGGGGTTGCTAAGAGTCGGACACGACTGAGCGGCTTCACTTTTACTTTTCACTTTCATGTATTGGAGAAGAAAATGGCAACTCACACCAGTGTTCTTGCCTGGAGAATCCCAGGGAAGGGGGAGCCTGGTGGGCTGCCATCTCTGGGGTCGCACAGAATCGGACATGACTGAAGCGACTTAGCAGCAGCAGCAGCAGCAGCATGTTGTGTAGTAGAAACCAACACAACATTGTAAAACAAAAAATACTTTAAAAATTGAAAAAAAGAATCCCAGGTTACAGTAATCTATGTGAGCTAGTATGTTCAAACTTTCTAACAATCATTCTTATAATCATCATTTGAATGTTTGTTAGCATTACAATACACATGGATTAAAGAGCCAAAGTCCCCACCTTTTTTATACCTTGATCCCAGCAAGCACCTATAGCCCATATTAAAATAAGAATATTATTGAAAAAATGAAGAACAATTTTCCTTGCTGTTGTACATTCTCAGAATTTTATTTTTCTGTATGAAACTGAAGAAATCATTGGCCTTTGGATATTTGCTTCTGTAGCTCTCTGTGTTTATGCTTAAGACTGAACTTAAGCTAATGAAGTAGGTTTCCTTAATTACATTAATAAATTTATTAAAACTCAAACTCACTAGCAATCAAAAACTGCAAATTAAAATAGTAATAAGATATTATCATTTGCCTCTCAGAGCAGAAGCACTAATTTTTAAATGATACAGTTTAATGCTGATGAGGTTCCTTTAGATAACCATTCCCATGTGTAATTTGTAGTAAGAAATTTAACCTTCCCAGAAAACCTAAAATGTTTCTGCCTTTGTAACCAGTAATGTGAGTTCTGGAACTCTGTAAGAAGGAAGATAAATATAGGTACAGATAAAGATTTGAAAATAAGGAAATTCTTCATGCTGTTACT
Organism: Ovis canadensis; assembly: GCF_042477335.2. Classification (NCBI taxonomy): domain Eukaryota; kingdom Metazoa; phylum Chordata; class Mammalia; order Artiodactyla; family Bovidae; genus Ovis; species Ovis canadensis. The sequence goes on along the minus strand of NC_091246.1, from coordinate 147,017,988 downwards.
TGAGACAAGAAATTTAAACCAGTTAAATATTTGCAGTATGAAATTAGTTAAATTATACTATGTACAAATGATGGCATATTTTCTACCCAGTAAAAGATATGTTTACCAAAAAATGCTCATGATATAATGTTACATAAAAGTATAAACTGTAAAGAGTATAATTCCAGTTCATTTTTTGAAGTATACACACATAGAGAGAAAGAGACACACACACACGGTTGAAGAAAGTGGGATTATATATGCACATACATATGGAAACTAAACTCAAAGTTAGAGCACCCAAAAGCAGGGATATAGTGGTTATCCCTGAGCTATGGATGATATTCTGCTCTTTCTTATATTTTTCTGTAATTTCTAGATTTCCTACCATCAACTTATAACATACATACTTGGAAAACGTTTATTTTTAATTAGCTCATGAGACACCCCTGGAGGAGGAAATGGCAACCCATTCCAGTATTCTTGCCTGGAGCATGGACACAGGAGCCTAGCGGGCTACAGTCCATGGGGTCACAGAGTCGGACACGACTGAGCATGCATGCATGCCTGAGACTCCAGCTTTCTAGAAACGAGTGGCATGGAGTATAAGATTACCAAAACGCAAAAGTAGGAGGAGAGTCAATTCAGAGGAAGGCTCTGAGGCACAGTGTTCAGCAGAATTCCAATTTTTAAGATCTCCTCTCCTCGGGTTCAAGCACTGTTTTACAAAAGGAATTTTTAATCTATTTCAAGCATTCTCCAAGTTCCCTGCTATTTAGACTATAAATAAGATCATGCAACATTGGATGTTTTTGTGATTTAATAGTATTCACAGGAATCTTAGGAAACTTAAACAGCTTTGCTCTGTTGCTGCTGCTGCTAAGTCGCTTCAGTCGTGTCCGACTCTGTGCGACCCCATAGACGGCAGCCCACCAGGCTCCCCTGTCCCTGGGATTCTCTAGGCAAGAATACTGGAGTGGGTTGCTATTTCCTTCTCCAATGCATGAAAGTGAAGTCGCTCAGTCGTGTCCGACTCTTAGCGACCCCATGGACTGCAGCCTACCAGGCTCCTCCATCCATGGGATTTTCCAGGCAAGAGTACTGGAGTGGGGTGCCATTGCCTTCTCTGCAGCTTTGCTCTAGGTACTGTTAAAAGACCCAAGAGAAACCATCAACAGAGTCCTTATTCTTTCAGTTCAGTTCAGTTCAGTTCAGTTCATTTCAGTCGCTCAGTCATGTCCGACTCTTTGCGACCCCATGAATCGCAGCACGCCAGGCCTTCCTGTCCATCACCAACTCCCGGAGTTCACTCAGACTCACAGCCATTGAGTCAGTGATGCCATCCAGCCATCTCATCCTCTGTTGTCACCTTCTCCTTCTGCCCTCAATCCCTCCCAGCATCAGAGTCTTTTCCAATGAGTCAGCTCTTCGCATGAGGTGGCCAAAGTACTGGAGTTTCAGCTTTAGCATCATTCCTTCCAAAAAAATCCCAGGGCTGATCTCCTTCAGAATGGACTGGTTGGATCTCCTTGCAGTCCAAGGGACTCTCAAGAGTCTTCTCCAACACCACAGTTCAAAAGCATCTATTCTTTGACACTCAGCCTTCTTCACAGTCCAACGCTCACATCCATACATGACCACTGGAAAAACCATAGCCTTGACTAGACGGACCTTAGTCAGCAAAGTAATGTCTCTGCTTTTGAATATGCTATCTAGGTTGGTCATAACTTTCCTTCCAAGGACTAAGCGTCTTTTAATTTCATGGCTGCAGTCACCATCTGCAGTGATTTTGGAGCGCCCCCCCCCAAAAAAAGTCTGACACTGTTTCCACTGAAGTGTTTCCCATGAAGTGATGGGACCGGATGCCATGATCTTCATTTTCTGAATGTTGAGCTTTAAGCCAACTTTTTCACTCTCCTCTTTCACTTTCATCAAGAGGTTTTTTAGTTCCCCTTCACTCTGTAATCAAATGAAAGAAGCCAGAGTACAAAAAGAACATCAGAAAATGTATTAAGCAGCTGTACAAAAAGATGGCTATGTAACTCTGGACACACACAAACACAATTAGAGGTATCTCAGACACTTCCCACCTCCAAAGAGATGTTTCTGACCTCTGTAGTTACCCTCAGCACCTCCAGACCTAGATGTTATCTCTCCCATTTTTTCGAGTTTATGTCATTCACGTGATGAGAACATAGATGTGAATGATGGGGGATTCTGGACATGAAAACCATGTGAGGGTGTTGTGTGGGGAAAATTGCACCCCTTTTTGCCCTAACCACCCATTTATGGAAATTAACACAGTATAGAGGAAAAGCCATAATCTTAGAATTAGAAGACCCTGTCCACATCCCAATCCTGACAGAGTTTCTCAAACCTGTGAAAATTACCTTACTAAACCTGTCTCCTCTGAAGTGTGAATGACAGAACTGATGACACTCAGCTTTCCGAGCAGTAGCTTAGACAACACAGGTGAATGAGCCAGTGCATCACTGAGCCCATCAGAGGCACTGGATAAGCTTGGTGGAAACTGGGTCAGAGCCTGCGTGTGGATTAACCAGCAGTGCTTTTCTGTATCCAACATACTCCTTGACAAACACAAGAATTACTTTTCATCAGCCCCCTGCCTTGGTTTCCTGGTCTGTGAAATGGGACACTGTATAACTTCAATTTCTGCTTTCTAAATATCTGAAAGTCTACAGTGACAAACATGATTTAAATCTTAAGACAACCAGGAGTAACATTTAGGAGAACTTTTTCAATTCCTCTTGCCATTGTGCATCTTAATTCAATTCAGTTCAGTTCCTCAGTCATGTCCGACTCTTTGCAACCCTATGGACTGCAGCACACCAGACCTCCCTGTCCATCACCAACTCCAGTCTACTCAAACGCATGCCCATTGAGTTGGCGATGCCATCCAACCATCTCATCCTCTGTTGTCCCCTTCTCCTCCTTCAATCTGTCCCAGCATCAGGGTCTTTTCAAATGAGTCAGCTCTTTGCATCAGGTGGCCAAAGTATTGGAGTTTCAGCTTCAGCATCAGTCCTTCCAAAGAAGTCCCAGGGCTGATCTCCTTTAGAATGGAATGGTTGGATCTGCTTGCAGTCCAAGGGACTCTCAGGAATCTTCTCCAATACCACAGTTCAAAAGCATCAATTCTTCGGCACTCAGCTTTCTTTAGAATCCAATTCTCACATACATACGTGACTACTGGAAAAACCATCGCTTTGACTCTCCGGATCTTTGTTGGCAAAGTAATAGTCTCTGCTTTTTAATATGCTGTCTAGGTTGGTCATAACTTTTCTTCCAAGGAGTAAGCGTCTTTTAATTTCATGGCTGCAATCACCATCTGCAGTGATTTTGGAGCCCCCAAAAATAAAGTCTGTCACCGTTTCCACTGTTTTCCCATCTGTTTTCCATGAAGTGATGGGACCAGATGCCATGATCTTATTTTTCTGAATGTTGAGCTTTAAGCCAACTTTTTCACTCTCCTCTTTCACTTTCATCAAGATGCTCTTTAGTTCTTCTTCACTTTCTGCCATAAGGGTGGTGTTATATGCATATCTGAGGTTATTGATATTTCTTGTGGCAATCTTGATTCCAGCTTGTGCTTCTTCCAGCCCAGCGTTTCTCATGATGTACTCTGCATAGAAGTTAAATAAGCAGGGTTGACAGCCTTGACATACTCCTTTTCCTATTTGGAACCAGTCTGTTGTTTCATGTCCAGTTCTAACTATTGCTTCCTGACCTGCATATAGGTTTCTCAAAAGGCAGATCAGGTGGTCTGGTATTCCCATCTCTTTCAGAATTTTCCACAGTTTGTTGTGATCCACACAGTCAAAGGCTTTGGCATAGTCAATCAAGCAGAAATAGATGTTTTTCTGGAACTCTCTTGCTTTTTCAATGATCCAGCAGATGTTGGCAATTTGATCTCTGGTTCCTCTGCCTTTTCTAAAACCAGCTTGAACATTGGAAGTTCACGGTTCACATACTGTCGAATCCTGGCTTGGAGAAATTTTAGCATTACTTTACCAGCGTGTGAGATGAGTGCAATTGTGTGGTAGATTGAGCATTCTTTGGCATTGCCTTTCTTTGGGATTAGAATGAAAACTGACCTTTTCCAGTCCCATGACCACTGCTGAGTTTTCCAGATTTGCTGGTATATTGAGTGCAGCACTTTCACAGCATCATCCTTTAGGATTTGAAATAGCTCAACTGGAATTCCATCAACTCCACTAGCTTTGTTTGTAGTGATGCTTCCTAAGGCCCACTTGACTTCATATTCCAAGATGGCTGGCTCTAGGTGAGTGATCACACCATCGTGATTATCTCAGTCATGAATATCTTTTTTGTACAGTTCTTCTGTGTATTCTTGCCACCTCTTCTTAATGTCTTCTGCTTCTGCACCTTAAGTCTGGTATTATTTGGCTTGTTTTTGTCTTTGAAAGTGGAGAAGGCAATGGCAACCCACTCCAGTATTCTTGCCTGGAAAATCCCATGGATGGAGGTGCCTGGTAGGATGGAGGTACCTGGTAGGCTGCAGTCCGTGGGGTCACTAGGAGTCAGACACGACTGAGCAACTTCACTTTCACTTTTCACGTTCATGCATTGGAGAAGGAAATGGCAACCCACTCCAGTGTTCTTGCCTGGAGAATCCCAGGGACGGGGGAGCCTGGTGGGCTGCCATCTCTGGGGTTGCACAGAGTCGGACACAACTGAAGTGACTTAGCAGCAGTAGCAGCAGCAGTGATCTTCTTATATGTAGTAAAATTTGATCATAGTACCTTCCCAGGATCTTCTGGAGAGAAAGAGTAAGAGACAATTAAAATCACATTGAATTTTTCTGAATTTCAGGCACATACCAGATCTAACTTGGAAAATACAGTAGAGTGAGTTGGGGGAAAATAGAGTTTATAATAGAGTTTTTGTAATAACAGAAATTAAAATGAACAGGTAAACTACATATATAATATGAACATGACACTTGATGACATTCAGTAGTATATCAACTATTAATGCTAATGATCATTATGAATTATTGTATCTGCCAACAAAACTATTTTCCTTAGAGAAAACAAAACCTTGTATGAAACTGTACTAGCATTCCTCCAAAAGACATTTATAATTTCTTAAGGACAGTAAAAAGAAAAAGACATTTTATTGTGATGTCTATCCAGTGTGTTGTCATTAATTACCAAGTATATTTCCAGCACTGAGTGGGTCCATAAGCCTAGAACAGTGGTTCTTAACCGGGGGCAGTTTTGCCTTAGGAGACATTTGGCAATAACCAAAGGATGGCATCACGGACTCAATGGACATGAGTCTGAGTGAACTCCGGGAGATGGTGATGGACAGGGAAGCCTGGCGTGCGGCAATTCATGGGGTCGCAAAGAGTAGGACACGACTGAGCGACTGAACTGAACTGAAAGATACTTTTGTTTGTCACAATTGACTGGGACCACGTAGTGGGTGAGGGCTTCCCTGGTGGCTCAGTGGTAAAGAATCCGCCTGCAGTGCAAGAGACATAGGTTCGGTCCCTGGTTCAGGAAGATGCCCTGGAGGAGGGCATGGCAATTCACTCCAGTATTCTTGCCTGGAGAATCCCATGGAAAGTGGAGCCTGCTGGGCTACAGTCCATAAGGTCGCAAAGAATTGGACACGACTGAAGCGAGTTAGCAGCAGCAGGAGAAGCGACTTAGCATGCATGCATGCATGTAGTGGGTGAAGGCCAGAGATGCTGCTAAGCGTCCTGTGATGCATAAGTCAGGCTCCACATCAGAAAAATTATCTGACCCAAATTGTCAGTAGTTCTGAGGTTGAAAACCACTGATCTAGAATAAGCATGAATTTGGGGATAATCTGTCCATTCATCCAATCCATATGTTTTAAATACCAAAGCTAGGGACCCCCAAAAATGTAGGCATTCGGTGGATGAATATTCGTAGTTGAAGCATAAACGAAACAGGTGTTCCTCTTTAAATCAGTTCACCATTTACTTGCTTGACTTGCTTGTGTTCTACTTTACTTCTCTCTACTTGTCTCCTCTGTATTTTTTCTCCTTTTCCTTTCTCTGCTTCTCCCTTCTATCAACTCCTCTGTGTCCATTGTCTTATTTCCCTATGACCCACACTATACTTTTCGTCTTTCTGTCTTTTTTTTTTCTCTAAGATCGAAGTGCTTGAACATTCTTCCTTATCAATACATAAATTGTGTGGAAACACAGAACTAAGTTGTATTTATACTGGATACAAGGAAAAGAGTCCGTATACTTCTTCCATTAGTCGGTAAAATAGAGACCCAACAGCTACTTCAGTATTTTGTCTTTTCTCTCCTTGTCTTAGGATTTGGAGAGAACTTCAGCATTAAAAGTAATCTGTGTCCTTCTAATAAGCAGAATCTTATGGTTTCTTATGGATCACATAAGGAAAAGAACGCTTATAAAGGAGTGTCAAATGGGTGGGGTGGCAAATCCTTTTGAGTGAAATTCTCTAGGGATTGATTAAAATGTTAAATCATTTTCTCTAACTTATCCCTTTCTGCTAGACTGAGGGGTGGACCCAGCAGAGCAAGTCTATGCTACCTCCTTGGAAAGTAAGGGTACTTGGGCTGATTCTTATACCCATCTTTGTTTATCTCCTTATGAGACACTTACCGATTAACAGTAACATCTAATGAAAGGATTTTGGTCACAGAATTGGGAGGAGGCTAGATCTGTGCAGGTAGACTCTCACCTGAGAATCCAGAGGAACATTGAGAGAGATTTACCCAGCAGAAATGCATCTTTTTTTTCATTCATTCATTGAATGTTACTAGATGTCAGACATAAGTGAAGTATTTGAACATCATGTTCAGTTTTGTTTTGTTTTTTTTGCCCTCCACACATTTTTTCAATCTTTTTAAACAAGCTGCATAGCAGAAGAAAGACATTTGGAGCCGTTTGGAATTGCTTGCCATATATAGATTATCTGAATTTAATGATCTGCATGATGAGAAGAGAATGGCAGACTCAGGAAGGTAGTAGAACTATTTCAGGCTGGTAAATATTTTAAGACCAACAGATTTATTTAAGTTACCTGCTATGAGAGTTCCATTTTCTTTCTATTGTGGAAAGGCTCCTCAGCTTGCACAGAATATATTCACAGTGATTTCCTGTTTTTCTGATGCAGGTAGTCCTGATCAGTGCGCATTTTTTCTTTGTTTAGTATTTACTGATCAGAGCTATTACATGGAGCATTGTTGAAATACAAGTCCCTTGGTTTGCATGCCCAGAGAAGCTGTTAGAACCTCTCCTAATTTGTAGGTACTGGTCATTTCATGTGTCCAGGGACTCTGTGGTTTAGTGCCCAGCAGGCAGGGCCAAATATGAATGTCTGTTTATGAAAACAACCATCAAAAAGAACAGTAAGAACCAGAGCATCACATATTGTATTGTTCTCACAGTGCCACTCAAACTCATAACTGTTATTAATTTCAGAGTAATCACTGGATGAGAGAGTTTGATCCATCTGTTCAGAGAATTATGGAAACTATTAAAAGAATTTACCACATATGTAATCCCTTCCACTTAATATCACACATCTTAAAACATTCAGCTTTTTAAAATGTGTATCAAAATGTCAACGCAAATGTTAGGAAAATTATTTGCTTGCTAACTTCCAAGGTCTATCTCACTATATGGATCACAAAGCTCAGACAAGTTGCAAAGTGACTCAGGAAAACATCACACAAGAGTTCATTTGTTATCTTTGCCATGTTACATCCACCATATTTAAGACAGTACCTCAAGAAAGGGAATCTGGTTTTCAAAGCAGCTTTTCCTAACACAGACTTCCTGTGACTAAAATAATCTTGAATGAAAAATGTTTATGGATAATATCACATTACATACAAGTGCCTCCAAGCTGGTGTGCTGAAATCTTGATCTCTGAGTCCAAGGGATGACTCATGAGGTCCAGAGTGACCAGAACCTCTGTTCCAGTCATCTCCAGTCATGATGAGCTTTGACCATTGACCCTAACGTGCTGCGCTAAAATCTTTTCCTGTGTGAACAAGAAGTTGAGAGCACTGCTTTTAACAATCAACTTTAGTAGTCATGTTCTAAAGAGCATATTCTGTACTCTGCAAGGCTCACTAAAATTGTGAGAACTCACTAACAAAGAGGAGATATCTATCATGATGACATCTCTATGCAGCTGCCCATTGTCAAACACTTTCAAGTAAATAGTCAATTCCAACAACAGTACTATGCCCATAAAGCTCCCAGGGACTCTTTGACATCTTTCTGTTAGTATATCTTGACATATTCTTACAGATGCACACTTCATTGATAAAGCCTGACTTACTGACTAAATTGCTGTACTTTGGAAGCTTAGTTGTCCCCTGGAATTGTTTCCTGCCACTACAAAATGCCACTTTTCTGAAACCAGAAAAGTGATCCATGCTGAAGTTTCAGTGATGGACTTTCACTCTATTTGAGCTCCACAGGTATTATTGTACCTGACAGGCAGCCTGGGTTAGAGTGGAGGTGTCACTTTTACGGTCATTGACAGGATGCACCAGGGCTTTTCAGAGTTAACCACAAAAGCCACTGTGTTGATTTCTGCCATATGTATATTCAGTAGACACACAACATTGTAATTATCCTTCAATTAAAAATTATTTTTTTTAAAATTGTGCTCTTGTATGTAAATGACACAACTGAAGATGATGGAAGAAACTTCTTTCAAATAAAAAAAAAAAGCATTTCAGGGTTGAAGATCTCTAAAAGAGTATAGGACTAGTGGCGGTAGTCGCTCAGTCATGTCCGACTCTTTGCGACCCTGTGGACTGTAACCTACTAGGCTTCTCCGTCCATGGGGTTCTCCAGGCAAGAATACTGGAGTGATTGCCATTTCCTTCTCCAGGGGATCTTCCCGACCCAGGGATCAAACCCGGGTCTCCCGCATTGGAGGCAGACGCTTTAACCTCTGAGCCACCAGGGAAGCCCTCTAAAAGAGTACAGGCTCTTCATTTCTTTTAGTAACAGCAGAGTGGCTCAATAAATGAGATGCCATGTGATGGAGGGAGGCATCCTGTAGCTCTTGGGTAAACCTGTGTGTTCTGTAACACTTAGGTTTTCTAGAACTTGATTATGAAGTATGACCCCATGGATTGCTTACCTTTGCATTTATTTTTCAAGCCAACATTAGCTTGAAAGCATTAGCGTCTGGAAATGTTAGATGCTGTGAAAAGCACACATGGCTGGCTTCCCTAGTGGCTCAGTAGTGAAGAGTTCACCTGCCAGTGCAGGAAACGTGGGTTTGATATCTGGTCCAGGAGGATCCCACATGCTACAGAGGAACTAACCACGTGTGCCACAACTACTGAGCTTGTGCTCTAGTGCCCGGGAACTGCAGCTACTGCAGCCCACATGCCCTAGAGCCTATTCTGTGCCACGGGAGAGGCCAGCACAATGAGGAGCCCACACACTGCCACTAGAGAACAGGCCCTGCTGGCCACAGATAGAGAAAAGCCTGCACATCAGCACAGACCCAGCATAGCCAGAAATAAATAAATAAAACTATTATTAAAAAAGAAAATACGTGGGAATGAAGTAGTGATCCATGCTACAGCATGGACCAACATTGACATCATTATGCTGAGTGAAAGAAGCCTGACTTAGGTGGCCACATATTGTTTGATTCCATTTATATATAATTTCTAGAATAGATAAATCCAGAGAAACAAGAAAACCCTTGGTGGTTCCAAGGGCTGAAGAGACAGGAGAACAGTAAAAGGTTTCGTTTTGGGATGATGAAAAGATGTTCAAAGTCAGTAAAGGTGGTGGGGTACAACACGGTGAATATACTAAATGACACTGCGTTGTTCCATTAAAAATGGTTAGTAGTCTCTTATGTGAATTTCAGAACAATTAAGAAAAATTAAAGATGCACACACGTTCAGAATCAAAGAATTGCAACGTTAGATGATACAACAGCATGGTGAAAGGATCTGCTCACCCAAATGGATGTAGTGTGTTGTCTTAATTATTCCATAAATAAAATAAGTACTGATACCCCATCCCCACTCCTGGAGGGAAAGTTATTATAACAGAGCACTTAAAGATTTTCAGTAGAAAATTATGCAAGTATTTTTCTAAATATATTTCTAAAAACTTAAATTGTCTGTGAAGCCTTCCTAAATAGGTGAATCTAATTATGGTATCTATCCAAGTCCCTTTAGAAGCTCTGTTTATAAGATCATGAAATTATCTTAACCCTAACCATAAAGAGAAAATAATAAGAATACATTAAAGAAAGAAACATTTCAGGTTAAATAGTAGACAGAGCTTTTGACTGTGTGACTGATTACTGGCGAGTTCTCCCTAAGGTATGGGCTGAGTCTGGTGGGACATGTAATTTATAGTGAATGGCAGAGAACATGAAACAGGAGCAGGCTGTGTGTTGTAGGTCAGCACTCATGGGGGAATATTGTAGAGTTTCCAGTTTACCATTTCTACCTTCTGTTTTACCCACCCTCCTCCCCATCTCATACTAAACAAGTTTGAAAGAAAAAGAAAAGTGATTAGAAAGAATAAAGAGGGTCCCAAAAATGTGATACCTTTTTCAATGAGGTTTAATCATTGAACTCAACAGAGGAAAAAAATCCCAAATATTAGTGGTCCACCAGGGGACATTTCTCTATTTATCTTTGTACCAACTGCATCTGATGATGGTGAGAGAGAAGATGGTAAAAGCTGAGAGTCCATGCAATTGTTATTTCCTGGCGCCAAGTGAGGTGTGAGATCCATTCTACTCCCTTCCCACCTCCCCCTAACACCTGCCTCTGAGTCATTATGTGATGCCTCCACCAGCAGAGTGGGAGTTATTTTTCTGGAATCTGAAAGAAGAACGTTTAATCATTTTCCACACATTTTCTTACCGTGAAGCTAGTTGGGAATTTATCTTCTTATCCCCAACAGAGCTGATGCCTTTAAGAGCAAATAATCAGGAAGGGTGAGGTGACTGCTTAGCATGGGGTGGGGATGGAGAAGAAACTGTCTGATCCCACCCCAATGGCTGCCCAGAGACTCTGGCGAGGGCAGGAATAGAGATCAAAGAGACAGTGTGCCCTTCTAGCTAATCTTGGTTTCAAATGCCAAGTCCTGCAGTCAGAGGAAATGAAATTCAGCAAAGTTTCTGTGGTCATTAACTTCCTCTGACTTAAGGACACCACCCATCTCATTAGATTTAAAAGCAATTTTTCCAGGCTAGTAACCTCTGGCAGAAGCCGGGGCTGATGACTGCATAGAGCAGAAATAAGCATGACCATTAGCAGTGGCAACAGGAGAGGGTTGGTCTTAGGAGTAACCAGCAATGGTAGATGTAAATCGGCATGAAAAAGATGGCATGAGGAATTCCTAGCTGAGAGTAATCCAAGTCACCTTATCTAGCCAGTTTCCTTCTTAAACTCCGTTGCTCCCTGACTCTGTTCCCCAAGATGCCCAAGTACTGAATTCCAGCAGCCCAGCTCAAATGCATGGAGCACATGAGGCTCAGTAATTGTCATACATGGTGGCCCCTGACACTGGGCCCACTGATTGATGGCCAACCACAAGGTGATGTTTTAATATGTGCCTCTGAGGAGTCCTGTGGGCATGCATAGCTGCAGACAGTGTTCATAGCCTGTTGCTTTTGGAGAGCTCTGAAGCTATATCCTTTTTTTCATGACAGTATAAACATTCATGAAGGTGAAAATAGGATTTAGTTGCCCAGGTGCCATGCTAATTAGCACGTTATTTTTAGAGAGCATTCGGAGCTGCAAGAGCTAAATGAGATGATCATGACCTTTGAGCTGGTATCCCCACCCTGGGGAATTATCTAAAGAAAGTAGCTTTTAAGCCTACTTGTTCAAAGATGTTTATAACTACCTTATTTGTAAAAGCGCATAACTGGAAACAACCCAAATGCTCAACAATTAAGAGTGGTGAGACAAAATTTGTAAAGTTAATACAGTGATAAATCTCTGACGATGAAAATTATGGTTCCCTGGACTGTGTAAATATTTAGAAAGCCTATGTACAATGATGTTGTATAAAAAGGAGATTACAGAACATTTCAAGCACAGTAGGACACAGTGTTATTAATAGTATGACTATGTGAAAACCACATGTGAATAGTGATAACAGAAGTGGTCACCCTCTTATATCTAGCTAGTGCTTTGAGTGAATGAGGACTTAGTGTTTTTATGGCAGTTTAAGTTTTTTCTGTTTTTTTTTTTAAGCTGTTTTAAAATGCAGTATTTAAAGACAATATTTATTACCGTGGTATAAGAAGCACTGAACCATCAACATGTATTAGTCTGCCCATTCATTTCCTGTGCACTTCTGACTTATCCCACATGGTCAACATAAATCTGTGGCCCTGAGGAAGTTCGTCCATTAAAACAATATATAATTGGCGTTATCCTGGTGGCTTAGACAGTAAAAGAAGCTGTCTGCAATGCAGGAGCCCTGGATTCGATCCCTGGGTTGGGAAGATCCCCTGGAGAAGGAAATGGCAACCCACTCCAGTATTCTTGCCTGGAGAATTCCATGGACAGAGGAGCCTGGTGGGCTACAGTCCGTGGGGTCACAAAGAGTTAGACATGACTTAAGTGAAGAAAGCTGAGCACAGAAGAATTGATGCTTTTGAACTGTGGTGTTGGGAGAAGACTCTTGAGAGTCCCTTGGACTACAAGGAGATCCAACCAGTCCATTCTGAAGGAGATCAGCCCTGGGATTTCTTTGGAAGGAATGATGCTAAAGCTGAAACTCCAGTGCTTTGGCCACCTCATGCGAAGAGTTGACTCATTGGAAAAGACTCTGATGCTGGGAGGGACTGGGGGCAGGAGGAGAAGGGGATGACAGAGGATGAGATGGCTGGATGGCATCACTGACTCAATGGACATGAGTCTGAGTGAACTCCGGGAGTTGGTGATGGACAGGGAGGCCTGGCGTGCTGTGATTCATGGGGTCACAAAGAGTCGGACACGACTGAGCGACTGAACTGAACTGAACTGAAGTAACACTTTCACCTTCACCCAAAAGTAAGTACTTTGTTTTAGGTAATGATCACCATTTGGTATAGGTCAAGGTCAAAAAAATTTCCATAGCTGAATAATAAAGGGAGAATCTGAGCCAGAGGACCAAATCTGTTAGTAGCAGAAGTGAAGGATCTGGGGGAAGTGGTCATGGTCTCAGCAGTGCAGAACAGAGTGAAAACCACTAGCCGCACAGCCCGTGATAATCAACAAAGAGGCAGATTCCAAAAAGGGCTTTGTATACCAGGTTATCATTCCCGAGCAGCTTTTATTTTCCTTAGTCCTTGTTTTCAGATTTCAGCTGATAGTGACACAGCTCTCCCGGGACAGAACTTCTCTTTGGTCATCTAGAAAGAGTTCACATGCCATTCCAGTCAGGTTCTTCACTGTGTTGTTCATAAGAAGCTATGAAAACACAATATAATTTTCATTGATCGACACCACAGTGCACTGGTCTATATCATATTATTAGAAATATTTTATTTCCTATTGCTGGAGTAAATCAACTAGCTAAATAGAACAAATGCATAAAACCCTTGAATGTCATGCTTCACTGAGCATTTAACAGAAGTGCTGAGCATTTAACAGATCTAGAATTGTTCATGTAAAGATTTCCTTATCGTGTAAAGGAATCATGTAAAGGTTTCCTTATGAATTCAGGGGCCAAACCTCAGATTCCTTCTTGCTGCTGAGTTCTCATTTAGGAGGTAGCATCCGTTTTCATTGTGCTCACTGTTTATGAAGTCAAATGAGAAGATAAAAGCCCTCTGCGAAGGCTGACAAAGCTCTGTTCAGCCTCAGGGCTTCTCTACAACTGCTTTTCCAATTTCATATCAGTAAACTTTTTTCCAACTGTTCAAATCAGCAAGAACCATTGATTCATGAGTGAAACATTGAAAGCAATTTCCCCTGCTCATTTCCAGTCATTCCCACTAGTCAGCTTTTCTGAATCACTATAGCTATTAAATCAACACAGATGCAAATGGCAGGTCTGCCTCTTACTCTGAATTTGGATGGGCTTCGACATCATAAAAGATCTGTTGAATCTAGATCATTCTTATTCGTGCATACTAGTGGGAAGAGGATGATTTTCAGCCAGGAAGCCCACCTGTCAGTTTCATCTTAGGTTAGTTGTTCACACACAATGTCTTGGGCTCCTCATCTGCTACACAGGAGTTATACATCACTTGCCTTACAGGGAGGTTATAAGGTCAAATTAAATAAATATGGGGAAATGGTAATGAAGCTCTACAGCATTATTTGATTCTCTTTAAAGAAATCATGATTTGGTAGTTAATGTGTTCATTTTCTATGTTGGCTACATTCTTACTACCCTTGTTCAAGTCAGAAACTGATCTGGGTTTTAATCCTGACTCTGACTAACTTTGCAATGCTACTGTGTTTCTTAACCTCTCTGGCCTTGATTTTCTCACCAACAAAATGGGCATAATATTTTAAGGATAAAATGGAAGGGTGTAAATAAAGCCTTTGGCACAGTACCTGCCACGTAAGTGCTCAATAATGATAGAGTCCAAATAATAATGATGGTGATGGTAACAATAACCATTACTATTGAAAAGTTTTTTTCAAAGAAAACAGCTGTTTTATTATTGGGATTACCACAACATCAAAAAGAACCTTTCTTGTAGTATACATTGAGGAAGGTGAATGTCATTGTAAATCTCTTCAGAGCTTTCCACCTCTGCTTCTCTAAATTCCCTGTTGCTCCTGTAATTCCCAGCTTCACCATGAATCAAGAATCACTCTGTGCCAAGTGGTTACAGTGTGGAAATTATAGACACAGATGGTATCGAATCTACACAGCTACAATCTACACAGATGTGAACAGAAGGGTGAAGGTGGGGCCCACTTTCCTTTGCATTCCTCCTCTGTTTTCTGCACAACCACCACCACACAAGGATGGACAAGTGGTTCAGACTTCTCTGGAGTTAGCAATAACTAAAGAGAATTCCGAAAGAGGTGGGGATTTCTTAGCTCTATACTTCATCAGACTATCACCTAGTACAATAAATCACTAGAAGTCTTCAGTCCTTTCAGGGGTATCCCCTTGAAGACACACTCAGCTCCAGGCTTGCTCATGGCACTTAGGTTTGACTCCCACTCCTTTGCACATTGCTAAGACCATTTTAACCTACCGATTGGGAAATCTAATTCTACCCAGTGAGTTGGTCTCAGCTGAGATTTTAGCACCTTTTTTTCCTGAAAGACTATTTCTCCTAAGCTGAGAGGTTCAGTCTAGACTAACACCCCACTTGGGGTCAACTAGGCCAAGGGGAAGGCAATGGCACCCCACTCTAGTACTCTTGCCTGGAGAATCCCATGGATGGAGGAGCCTGGTGGGCTGCAGTCCATGGGGTCGCTAAGAGTCAGACAGGACTGAGCAACTTCACTTTCACTTTTCATTGTCATGCATTGGAGAAGGAGATGGCAACCCACTTCAGTGTTCTTGCCTGGAGAATCCCAGGGACGGGGGAGCTGGATAGGCTGCTGTCTATGGGGTCGCACAGAGTCGGACACGACTGAAGCGACTTAGCAGCAGCAGCAGGCCAAGGGGAGTGAACTTGAATGCCTCTGCCCATTGGTACTACGAGGCCAGGATGAGCACTGTGAGTCTTGTTCCATCTAAGATGTCACCACTTGGATAAGCTATGGGCAAGCTTTCCTTTCTTATGTTTTTTTTTTCAAATTGTTATTGGAGTATAGTTGCTTTACAATGTTGTGTTAGTTTCTACTGTGCAGCAAAATGAATAAACTATCCATATACATATATCCTCTCTCTTTTTGAATTGTTCTTATGTAGGTCACCACAGGGCACTGAGTTCCCTGAGCTATACAGTGGGTTCTCATTAGTTATCTATTTTATACATAGTATCAATAGTATGTACATGTCAATCCCAATCTCCCCATTCATCCCACCTCCCCTCTCCCACCTTGAAGCTTTCCTATTCTTAAATCACTGCTGTTGAACCACCCATCCCTACCCCCCATTCCCATCACTCCCTGACCCATACAACCACACACTTCTCAAGGACAACTTCAGAGGCAAGGGTTTAAAACTGATACAGAGGAGGAAAAGTATATCTCCAGTAGCAAGACCCCATCGCTCTCAACCCCTCCCCAGAATGGGGTCAGTGTCCACATTCTGGAGCAAATCCTGGTTAGCTCCTTCCATCAGCCCCATGCTCTTCCTTTTCCTGTCAGATTGTGCAAATCCTTATTCTATACGGAGATGTTTAAAATAGCGGTTTTTCTACCTTCCCCTTAGTTAGAAAAATGCCTAGCCAGAGCTTTGAGATTACCATTTGTATTGACCTAACTAAATTCTTAAGTAAAGTGCCTCCCCTTTTTCCTAGCTACATTATTTTTTCCTAGTTGCCCTTTTGTGTAAATGTAGCATAAATGCAAAGATCTCCACTTTAGATTATTCGCTGGAGCTGTGTCAGGAGATGAATACAAATTCTTGTTTATCCGGCAAACACTTGCATAATACTTCCTATGTGCCAGGCAGTGTTCTAAGTGTGTTTTACAAACATTAACACATTTAAATCCTCTTGACAATTCTATAGATAGGCATTACCGTCACCCCCACTTACACTTGGGGAAATGAAAGCTCAGAGAGGTTAAGGAACTCTTTCAAGGGTACACACCCAGTGAGTAGTAGGATTCCTACCTGGGTGACCTTCCTCTGGGAACCATGGTTTAACCTGTAGGCTTTTCTAGGTCAAAATTAGGCAGATTCCAAAATCAGAGACGTCTTCTAAGTTTAAAATCTGGTTCAGTATATACTGGCTTCTGCTTGAACTGGGACTACTTGAGTAGTCTCTGAAGAATGGTCATGAGGAATTTGTGCTGTAGAATTTTATTCCTTGGTTTACTTTGCTGTCAATATGATCATTTGATCAGTCCTTTAATATAAAGCACATATGCCCAGAGGGTCGTGTAATAAATCCATTTCATACGTTTTGTGGAGAAAGCCATAAATTGTCTCCACGTGAAGTGAGCATGGATCAAGGCTGCCTTATTTCTGTGAACAATATGATATACCCTAAGCCAAATTTGTATTTTTCCTTGTGAATGGGGATAAAAATCACATTGTTTTCACCTTTGGATCACTGGATCTTATACATGCAGTAACTACTTCTTTATGTATTGATCTATTGAACAGTTCATACTTAGATCATTATTTAAAGCATTTTTGGTTTTTTTTTTTTACTTCTGAAAGAGTGTTTATCAAGAACTCTTGAATCATTTTCCAAAAAAAAATGCAAATGAAAAATAATAATTTATTCTAATCTCATTGACAGGATCCTGGTGCTTATGACATTGATCTCCCCCATATCATGACGTAGGCATTATCAGTTCAAGGTAAAGATAGAAGAGGTGCTATATACATTTATCAGGCTGAAAGTTAAGCTCTCTTGAGTTAAAATGTCCCATCTTTGCACTGCAGACCTCCCTCTAGAATCAATCACAATATATTTCTAAAACAGCTAGTATGAGCAAATCACTGGATTGAGCTCTAAAGATTCAGGAGTAAATAAGGCATGGTCTCTGGCTTCAAGAGTTTGTGGTTTATTGAAAAAGATAGGTTTATAAACATTACAAAAAACATAGTAATGAAAGTACTGATGAAGTTATGTGCAAGATACTGAGGTGGCACAGAGAGGGAGTGATCACTGACCATGATGGATCAGCAATACTGCAGAGTGGACTTCTTGCTTTTAAACTGGGTCTTGAAGGATGAATAGGAGCCAGCTAAACAATACCTAATAAAGAGTATTCCAGGATAGAGAACTTGGGAGGAACCAGATTATAGAATACCCTGTAAACATAAAAATAGTTTGGTCTTATATTCACCATTCGCAGTAGTCAGTTCAGTTCAGTCACTCAGTCGTGTCTAACTCTTTGGAACCCCATGGACTGCAGCATGCCAGGCTTCCCTGTCCATCACCAACTCCAGGAGCTTATTCAAACTCATCTCCTTCACGTCAGTGATGCCATCCAACCATCTCATCTTCTGCTATCCCCTTCTCCTCCCACCTTCAATCTTTCTCAGCATCAAGGACTTTTCCAGTGAGTAATTTCTTCGCATCAGGTGGCCAAAGTACTGGAGTTTCAGCTTCAGCATCAGTCCTTCCAATGAATATTCAGGCCTGATTTCCTTTAGGATAGACTGGTTAGATCTCCTTGCAATCCAAGGGAGTCTTCTCCAACACCACAGTTCAAAAGCATCAATTCTTTGGGGCTCAGCTTTCTTTATAGACCAACTCTCACATCCACACATGACTACTGAGAAAACCATAGCCTTGACTAGACGGACCTTTGTTGGCAAAGTAATGTCTCTGCTCTTTAATATGCTGTCTGTGTTGTCTGTTTCTTCCAAGGAGTAAGCGTCTTTTAATTTCATGGCTGTAGTCACCGTCTGCAGTGATTTTGGAGCCCCCCAAAATAAAGTCTGTCACTGTTTCCATTGTTTCCCCCTCTGTTTGCCATGAAGTAATGGAACCAGATGCCATGAACTTTGTTTTCTGAATGTTAAGTTTTAAGCCAACTTTTTCACTCTCCTCTTTCACTTTCATCAAGAAGCTCTTTAGTTCTTTTCTTTCTGCCATAAGGGTGGTGTCATCTGCATATCTGAGGTTATTGATATTTCTTGCAGCAGTCTTGATTCCAGGTTGTGCTTCATCCAGCGGAGCGTTTCTCATGATGTACTCTGCATATAAGTTAAATAAGCAGGGTGACAATATACAGCCTTGACGTACTCCTTTTCCTATTTGGGACCACTCTGTTGCTCCATGTCCAGTTCTAACTGTTGCTTCTTGACCTGCATACAGATTTCTCAGGAGGCAGGTCAGGTGGTCTGGTATTCCCGTCTCTTTCATAATTTTCCACAGTTTGTTGAGATCCACACAGTCAAAGGCTTTGGTGTAGTCAATAAAGCAAAAGTTGATGTTTTTCTGGAACTCTCTTGCTTTTTCCATGATCCAGCGGATGTTGGCAATTTGATCTCTGGTTCCTCTGCCTTTTCTAAATCCAGCTTGAACATCAGGAAGTTCACTGTTCACGTATTGCTGAAGCCTGGCTTGGAGAATGTTGATCATTAGGTTGCTAGTGTGTGAGATGGGTACAGTTGTGCAGTAGTTTGAGCATTCTTTGGCTTTGCCTTTCTTTGGGACTGGAATGAAAACTGACCTTTTCTAGTCCTGCGGCCACTGCTGAGTTTTCCAGATTTGCTGGCATATTGAGTACAACACTTTGACAGCATCATCTTTCAGGATTTGAAATAGCTCAACTGGAATTCCATCACCTCCACTAGCTTTGTTTGTAGTGACGCTTCCTAAGGCCCACTTGACTTTGCATCCCAGGATGTCTGGCTCTAGGTGAGTGATCACACCATCGTTGTTATCTGGGTCATGAAGATCTTTTTTGTATAATTTTTCTGTGTATTCTTGCCACCTCTTCTTAATATCTTCTGGTTCTGTTAGGTTCATACCATTTCTGTCCTTTATTATCCTCATTTTTGCATGATACGTTTGTTCCCCTAGTGTCTCTAATTTTCTTGAAGAGATCTCTAGTCTTTCCCCATTCTATTGTTTTCCTCTATTTCTTTACATTGCTTGCTGAGGAAGGCTTTCTTATCTCCCAATAATAAGACACTATTTAAAGAATTTAAGTGAAGGAATAATGTGATTTAATTTCCCTTCTAGAAAAGGCAGGATGGTTGCAGTCTGCTGGATGTAGTCAGAGACCAGTGCTACAGATAGGGAGATGAATTAGAAATTATTTTAAGAGCCCAAAAGAAAGACTTTGAGAAATGAAACTAAGACAGGAGGACAGAATTGTAGATTGATGTTAAATAGATGATAATAAGTAGATAGGTAGGTAGAGTTGGAGGATGAGGAAGGAAAAGAAGTGGAAGCTGCATACTCACTAGTGTAGTTGAAGGGACTAGAAACTGATCAGTTAAGGTGCTTTCAGGGAATTTATTATCTCTGATAACCACACGTGTGTGGAAGTCAAGTAAGCCCAGGATCGGTCAATTCATCCACATCCATTGGAACTATGATTCCCATTCGTTCTGTCTTTCCATTCTCCTTGCTCGTAGCTGCAGGCATTACTTACAGACACATCAACAGGTGACAGCATAAAAGAGAGGATGTATACTCAGAATGCCTCCTTCTCAGGGTGAAGGCACCCATTCCCAGAAGGCCTCAGCAGATCTTCTTTCAAGTGTGGCAGTCAGGATTAAATGAAATGTGCCTGCTTAACCCAGTCACTGACAGAGGCCGCCATGGAGCAGCTTAGATCAGTGACTCATTTGAAGCTAGAATCTGCCTTTCTAGCTTCTAGTATGTGAAGGGTACAGAAGGGAGCAAAATCCTTTTACTAAGGAAAAGTCCAAAAAGAATGGGGACCAGGTAGGAACTAACCTTGTCTGCTGCTAAGGAGATGATTAGTTTGGCTTTTCTTCCATTCTAGTTGTAGAGGCAAGATGTATAGGGAAAAGACAAACTATAAAAGTAAGGTGGTAAGTAAAATTTCCCCAGTAGAAATAACCTAAATGATCAATGTTCTGAAGACTCCAAGGATAAAGCATATATCCTCTATCATTTATTTTTAGAAATGAAAAATTTAACTCCCAACCTGATGTTTGACCTGCATGGCATCAAGTTAACAGACATCTGAATGATGGATATTCACTCATCTTTTTTTCAAATGTTAGTACTTTATAGGCTACAAACTGTCTCTCTGTCTCTCTCAATTCCTTGAATTTCTTTCCTCCTTTAAGTACGGTTTCTTCACTCTCATCTCACTAGGGGAAAGATGAAGAAATCAGCCTTAGACTTTACCTCTTAGCTGATTCCCTTTTTACTTCAAAACTAGCCTGTTTTTCAAGTGAGATTTTCCCCAAATTTGAAAATACTCTGCCATAGATATTTCAGTAGGAAGATGGAGCCTCAGTGGGCGTGTTATACAATTCTTGCTGCATCAAATGCCCGTCCTCCTCATATTCTGGAGGTCTGTCTCTAACTACTGAGAAATATTTCTAATCTTCTTGAAACAGAAATTTGTTCTCCTATGTTTGTTACTCATCCATCTCAATTATTTTTTCAGCTCAATTATCACTGAATAAACTAAAACTTTGCAGTGAGCCTAATGAATATATGTCTTATTTGGGTAAATCTAGTTGAATTTAATGTTTTTAATAAATAAACATACATGCTAGAATACATTGCCTTAGTTAGTAAAGTTAAAGAAAACTTTTTTTTTCTGTTGATTTACCATTGCATTAAAAAAAAAAAACCTAGTAGGAGTTTTGTTATACCTTGTGTAACATTAACCAGAGCATTAAATAAACTATATGTTGCAAATTTTCTCATTTAGCAGGCACCCAATTTAACTGGTAGTTTAAGATTTTGAGCTTCTCTAAATGAGCCAACAGAAAAAATAAATAAGCAAAACGCTTTCCTGTGTAGCAGTTATTTTCCTCAACCTTGAAGTTTATCCATAAGGCACTTAGTAAGGCCCCTTTGATATAACAGAAAGGTCAACTTCATTGCCACTGTTTTTCTAACATGCTATTTGTTGGACAAATCCTTTTTATTTCTCTCTTTTAAAAAGTTTAAGAGGGAATTCACTAATGTGATCAACTGTGGACTTTCATCCTGGCCACCCAGTTCCACAAAGTCAAAATGATCAAAGACTCTGCTGTTTCGCACCTTGCTTTCATCTCACGGCTTCCGTGGAAGATGGAAGGTAAACAGTCTCACAGAGCTCCAATTACGAATATCAAGATAAAGAGGAGATGACTTTCCTTTTCCACCTTTGAAATTATCTATGGATTGATGTAAAATAGATTTCAGAGCCTCAAGTACTTGCTTGCTCTCTGATTGCAAACAATGGGTTCTGAACAAGAACAAATAAACGTGGGAAGTGGAAGGGTAACCTGGTTAAGAGGCAGCGTCAGTGAGCACTGAGATAAGCAGAACCGGGTTTCCACCATCAAACTCAGCTCTCCTACGCTTTTCTGAGTATTTGGGTTGAAATTCTACTGGCAAACTGTAATTTGCATTTTCCTAAGAACCTATGTAGCAGATAGATGGTAAAGAGAATTAAAAGATTATTCAAAGAGATCCAAAATTATTAGGAAAGAAAGAAGCAGTTTGATATTATAGTGCTACAGAACAGAAATAAGAAAAAACCAATGCTCCCTTTTGAAAATTTTAATTAGGGTGGGGAGGGAGCCTTTGAAGAACTCTGTTTTGCACGGGCATTGCTTTCTTTTTGTCCTTCTTAGAGTCATTTTGCCTTTTAAGGCTCCATTGCCCATTTATTTACTTGAATTAACTGAAATAATTTCTTATATCCATCTTAAAAATAATTCCCCCATAAAAGCATTTTTTTTCTCTGCTCTATGTTAATATTTGGGATATTTATTCAAATCTTAAAATCAGTCCACATTATGTCTCTGGAGAATCCTGATTTCTGTCAGCTCATTTCCGTGTTATGATGGAAGGTCTTCTACATCCTGTACAAGCAAAGATCCAGGCTGGCTTGTTCTCTCATCGTTCACAGTAAACTAACAATCCTAACACTGGTTTCTTTAAATTTCAAAGCTTATAGACCATCCATCCACCATAAAGCAACATTATAGGAAGCCAGCTCTCCAAGGTTTCTTCCAAAGAATTAACCTTGACTTGTTGGCGATGCAGATATTTCCAATGCCAGATGAAAAAGTGCTCTGGGGGAAAATGGAGGGCAATTGATCTATCCATGTATTCATATCCTGAGCCATGTGTTTATATCATAGTGATCCGCTTCCTTCTGAAACTCCCATCACTAAATTTGTTTTAATATTTGTCCTTGGATTTTATTGGACTGGTTGTATGAAATATGCTTCAGTATTTGGATAGTGGCCATTTTATAATTTAATCTTCTCTCTCCATGTAAAAGCTATTCTAGATTTTAATGTCAAAATAACTTGATCTCCCCTGAAAAACTGGCATGATTATTCTTGCCATTATTTAAATTATGTAACTAACTTGTCACATTTCTCATCTTTGCACTGTCTGCCAGGAAGCTCAAATGCAAATCGAAATAAGCCTCCAACTACTAATAACAGTAACTCTAATGGTTAACTTATCTGATTACTTATAACGTGGGTTTATTTTTCTATTGCTTTTTTATTTGTCTTATGATTGTATCTTTTACTTTATACCCCTAAAACCTTTGCTGGAAAGTGATGGTATTTAAGTAAATTCAACAATTAAAATAGTTTTCAAAAAATAATTTATTCTAAAATACTTGAAGGGTCTTATAAAGAAATTATAATCAGATTTTTTTTTTTTTGGTAACCAGATATTTTATCTTTGTCTCTTGAGAACATGTAAAACAGAAGAACCTTATGGATTGTGCCAGGCATTAAGCAGAAATTAGTAAAAATAAAGCTTTTTCTCTAGTGAGTATGGTTGATAAAGGAGTTGAAGGAGCATTTTCAAGAGGCCATGGAATAGTATAATCTTGGCAATTTTTTTACATCACTTTAAATATGCCATCATTATAAAATTGGTTTATGGTTAGATTGTCTATATTTCTGACCCCTTTATTTACACTTGGCTTCTTGAGAATATGACCTATGACTTAGTTGTTCCCAATACATAATACGATACCTGACTCATAGTAATGAAGTGAGTGTCACTCAGTCATGTCCTGCTCTTTGCAACCCCATGGGCTATACAGTCCAAGAAATTCTCCAGGCCAGAATACTGGAGGGGGTAGCCTTTCCCTTCTCCAGGGGATCTTCCCAACCCAGGGATTGAACCCAGGTCTCCCACATTACAGGTGTATTCTAACCAGCTGAGCAACCAGGGAAGCCCAACTCATAGTCGGGCTTCAACAAATAATTTTTGAATGCCACATGAGTTTTTATCTATTTCCTTCTCCATTTATCTATTTAGAGGCACTCTTATGTAAAGAAACATTTCAAAGGGCTTTCCAGTTCTATGATTTGAATGAATGCACTCTCGTTTACATTGCCATAGATATCTTTTCCCTAATATGGCACTTGATGCAGCCTCTTGATTCTGTAATAATTTTCATTGTGAATGAAACATCCTAGCATTTGTCTCACTGATGATGAAATGTATCAAAACTCTCAAAAGCAGACCATCATTTGCAGAAATAAAGGGAAATTGCCAAATATATTGGAAAGATTTCTTTTTAATTTACTAAATTTTGCTAAAAGTGATTATCCAGCAAATGTAAAGAGAGAGTTTGAGCAATTGTTTCCGTCCACATCATTAAACCCAGTTTTGAGTTTGGAGAAGTCTCGCTCTGTAGAACACTCTAAATGACTCTTTATGGCTCTATTCCTTGTGCCTGGTTCCTGCTCTTGTCAAACTAGGAAGAGATTGTAATCTCATTAAGAAGTGAGGGGGGAGTTTAAAGCAAATATTAAAGGGCAATTTAATTACCCTATGAAATTTAAAGTGTGTACAAGACCCATAGACAGTGGCTCTTAGTTTTAATACAATTTCTGTTTGACTTCAGTGAAAGTTCTATTAATGCATTATGTATATGCACATGGTGAGCATGCGTAGTTTCTTGCCCTAGGACATACGTTTCACCAGAGTAGAGATTTTCATCTGTTTAGTGCACTAATGTGTTTCCAAGTGCCTAGAATAGTGTTAGTTAGTCATATCCAACTCTTTGCAACCCCGTGGACTATATTCCGCCATGTTCCTCTAACCATGGAATTCTCCAGGCAAGAATACTGGAGGGTGGCCATTCCCTTTTCCAGGGGATTTTCCCAACCCAGGGATTGAACCCACATCTCCTGCATTGCAGGTGGATTCTTTACCATTTAATCCACCAGGGAAGCCCATAGGCCCAGTACAAATCTTTTCTCATTAGACATTTGTTGAATGAAGAGAAAAAGTTCATGCTGAGGGAAGATACCTTTTCATGATTAACTCTGTTTCCATCCTGTTGAATTTTTTCCCATTATTTTATTTCATGGACGTAAAATCATTGAGACAGGAAGTCCAGAAGGTAAAGCATGGGGCATTAAAGCAGTTTTGAGGGTAGTCAGTGCTAAGCATTCTCGTTTGATGCCTTTTAAAATTTGGAACCTCAAGATTATTTATTCCCATGATCACACAACCTCTGGAGTCATTTCTTACCATTACATCAGATGCTTAGGAAGAGAAAAAAGCCACTTGTATCTTCCTTCCCCATGACTCATTATCACTGCACCTTATTCCAACCCTCCTGCTAAATCCTCCTCCACAACACAGCAAAACATAAAGATGTATATATACAAGTTCCTAACTAAAATGCAAGTAGTAAATACACTAAAAATATTACCAGCAACTCAGCTTCCCTACCTAACCATAGATCTTTGAGACTTTGGAATTATTCCTTAGTATTGAAATTTTTTCTGGAAACATTTAAGCTTATTTTTTCACTCTCAAAAAAGAGAAGTTTATGTTGAGTTACCAGAAGGAAGGAGTCTGTTGAGCCTTGTCCTTGTGCTTGAGGGTAGACAGTTCTGTGAAGGAGACCTAATCTTGACAAGTCCTTCTAGACCAGGAAGAGCTTAGATGCACAGCTTTTATGCCCTAAACTAGCTAGTGGCCCTCAGCTCATTTAGCTTTGAGAGATGGAGTCTAGAGAAAGCCTTTGTGTAAAGGAGGCATGTTCTGGACCTGAATTTAGAAACCATACATGAAAAACTGTTGCAGAAGAGCCACTCACTGAATATATTCATCGAGGATTGTTTCTATGTGACAAAAATCCATTAAGGAGAAAAAAGGTGAAACAGCCAATTAACCATATGAACAGTGAGTTTGTGCATTGGATACTTGACAAAGACTGGAAAAAATGCACAGCCTGAAAGTTGAGAATTATATTTTATTTGAAGACTTTACTGAGGACTGTAGCCTGGGATCCAGCTTCTCAGATAGCTCTGAGGGACTGTTCTGAAGAGATTAGGGAGGAGCCAAGATATATAGAAATTTTCTGGAGGGGGTGGGGGGGGGGAGTTGAAGATCAAAAGATTACTGCTAATTAAAGAAAAAACAAATATCTCAAGTTAATGAATTTAGTGATTTTCTATGTATGGGAAAATATAAGAGCTTGGGCTTAATTAAAGTATTCCTTTGATATGCACCTTAACTCTCTAGGGCCAATATCCAGTTTAACTCCTGTGTTCTCCCCAAGGTGCACCATCAGCGGTGGCTGCAATAGCTGTAGGTTTGATGGCCACGACATTCTTTGTTCACTGAAGTGACAGGTGGCATTCCTGGTCCACAATGTTTGGCTAGATTACATAGTCAAAATCGGATCTGAATATATACATGGGTTGGGGGGTTTTGGGGGGGGAGAGAAAGAATTGAAAGAGTAAAGTAATAAAAACTATGTGTGTGGGTATATACATGGTGGTGGTGATTTAGTTGCTAAGTCGGGCCTGACTCTGCGACCCCCTGGTCTGTAGCCCACCAGGCTCCTCTGTCCACGGAGTTTTCCAGGCAGGGGTACTGGAGTGGGTTTCCATTTCCTTCTCCAATATGGGTATATTTCTCATGCCTATATATATATGTATATGTGTATATAATATGTGTGTATATATGTATATGCATGTGTGTATGTGTGTGAAAACAAAGCCAGTCAGTATATATTGGTCCTAAATTAAAAAAAAAAAAAATCAATCAACATCAGCCCATTTTGTTTTCCTCCCGTTGAATGAAAAAGGAAAATCTGTGTAGATGTGACAGATAGAAATGAAAATGTGAGCCTTAGGTTTAAATAATTCACTTCCCCCGTACTATACTTAAAATATCAAGGTTTAATTTATACATAAAATAAAAGCCAGAATCTTTTATTTGTAGTGTTTTATCCACTTCACATATGCATTGCTAAAACTGAACTAAATTCTTTAGGGAAAAAATGCAGTACATCTGCTTTCCATGAAATCTCCCTAAAGGATATAAATGTTTTTATTTGCTACAATGAGCTACCTGAATGTCATGCCAGAATACAACATGACATTACTTAACTTGAGGTAATTTAGCGTGGCAGTATTTTTTTGGACAGAATTGAAAATATTTTAGATTAACTTACCATATTAGCAAAAGTTGCACGGAATTTGCTACAGCTTTTTGAATCTAAACACATTAAGTATCGCATAATTTGCATGCATCCCGAACACTGAATACCAGCTCTCGTAGAGTTACTAAGGGCAGAAGTCACCGTGCATCAGGCAGCTATAATCTCCTCCTGGTGTAGGACAGACTTGGATTTCACAGACGCTCTCTGGGGTGTGCCAGCACATGTTTGGTCGGAGGAGGCGAGACTCAATCTTCCTCTCTGCACCCATAGGCAGCTGCACAGTCAAACCAGCTGGGTGGGAATATACTGTAGTCCTGTGACCCCCAAACATACAGGCATGGTGATATGGAGCTTGCTCACAGTCTTCCCTGGGAGCTCTTAGACTCCACATGAAGCCTGCAGTCCAGGGCGCAGCATGTGGTAAAGATGTTTGTCAACTTGGGAGCAGCCTCCAAAGTGACTGGGAATGAGAAGCAATTCTCTGTTCCTAATGCAAGCCTGGTGCAAGAGAATGGGTGTTTAGGGGATGGAGCCAGCACCTCACTGGTCTTCAAAGAGACTGTTGATCTTATTTTATGTGGTTGCTTTCCTTTTAATTACTTTCATGTTTGTTTTAAATTTATTATATTTTTTATTGAAGTATAGTTGATTTACAATGTTGTATTAATTTTCTGCTGTACAGCAGAGTGATTCAATTATATCTTTTAATTATTTTTTAAAATATAAAAGGAAGACTTGAATTTATGGTTGTTGTAAACAATTTGAACAGTGTAGATGTATAGAGAATAAAAAGAGGGACCTTTGCACCAGCTGCTCACAAGCTCATTCTTTTTCCCAGTGGCAATGGCTGTTAATTGTTTTCTGAGTGTTTTATTTTGAGGCTAGATTCAAATATTTAGACTTAATATAACCAAATGGCTTAGTGATTCTTATAATGTGACTCATACATAATTGGAAATCCATTGTATCTATCATATCACCATTACTTTATATCTCTAGTAAGTCCTTATTGTAAGTATTTTTATCAGTAACTCTTGAAATACATTATCTCAGCACATCTACCCTAGAAGAACTCCTTCTTAACATTTAAAATGTTGCAGTTGCCTGTAGGTAATTGCTATGTTTTTATTCCATGAAATTAAAAAATAGTAATAACAAAAATGTACAATGAAGTTGACAACACTTTAAAATGAATTAGCATTTTTCTTATGAAAGCATATGTGCACATTTGAAAAAATAAGAGTGCCTACATGTACAGGACATTATTTTTTTAGGCTGTAAATGATCACAGATGGATTTTCAGATCAGATCACTTGAGGAAATTAACTCATCATTGCTGACCACATCCACCCACCCCCCAACATACACATAGAGCCACATACACCCAGAGACACACATTCATCCCAGGTTGGGAAATACCAGTATTAAACTATAGAAACTTTTCATCAAGGAGGGAAGTTCACTTAAAATGTATCCTTAAAATATCTCAGTGAAGCATTTCTGCTCTAAGTGGGTCATTGTTTAATTTTTAGATATTTATATGTTTTGAAGAGCAAGTAGGCTTTCTACTCCAAAATAGCTCAATTATGTTTTGATTGCAACATCTGTTTTTTTCCAGAGATCTTGGATCTCAGATACTGTAATCATTTATACATAAGTTGATAATTGCTTTACAAAAATAAAAATTGTTGCTGTGATGGTGGTGTAGTGTGGGCATGTGTGGTGTCTTTTCTCATCCTAGAGATTTCACAGTGTACTTAGCTCCGTTGATTGGTAAAGTACGCTGTTTGATTCTGCATGATAGCGGATATCTTCAGTTTTCCAGGTAACAAAGAAGAGGAAATGAGCTGGAGTCTGTGGACCTGGAAGGGCCTTGTCTGGTGGGGAATGGAGTGAGGTCTCGCAGCAGCTCACCCATTCTTTGACCTTGAGCAGATGTCTTTTGCTCTACATACTTGGCTTCATTGGCTTCCTGAGCAAAGACCTCGGAAATGAAATAACATTCAGTCCATTTATCCAAAACTCCCCCAAGGGATACACTTAAAAATAATACTAACAATAAAGTATATTCTGTGTGACCCATTTCCACTCTCATTCTGTCACATGTATCACAGTTCCATGGAGAAGTAAGCCATTATAGGTGTGCATTTAGCCTGATGAAAGAGTTGTATTTTACTTTAATGGAGGCATATTTCACAGATCCCTTTTGTATTTATTATCATTTTTTTTCCCAGGGAAAAATGTAATACTACAAAGAGTATACATACAGTGGTGATGATTTGTGACTTTTCTCAAAATATCTGTTTTATTTTTCGCTCAAAGAGAAAAGTAGACTGATTGGCTTTTAGAAGCTAGACCAAGAAGGTTTTAATAGAGGGAACAGATGGACTACTTAAGGTACCATATCTTTGGGGCTACTATTACACCAAGTTTAATGAATGTAGGTAGAACCAGGTAATTCTTACTGTAAGTTTCAGCTCTCAAATTGATCATTCCAGCCATCTGTGCACTACAGAGCACATCTTTGTTTACTGCCTAAAGTTTAAGTAATATCCAGCTAAGCTTGCTAAGCCTAGTAGGTCTCACATCTCACCCCACACAAAGGAAACAACGCAGAGACCCAAAGGCAGTTTATCAGATAATTTTTAATAGAATTCCAGAAAACTCTGCACATATTGCCCAAGGTCCTTGATTGCTATCTTGGGAGAAAAACAGTTTCTTTTCCTCATATCTATCTGGTTAAAATGTGCAACTTCCTCCTGGGAAGAAATCAGGCAAAAAAATAACAACATGGGAAGAAAACATGAGGATGTAGCTCACTCATCCTATTCTCAGTGCCAGGGTGGGCTACGTAAACCCTGGACAAGGTCACGGTAACAGAGAACGGCAAGCAGTCCAGGTGATGTTGTTGTTAAAGGAGTGAGGCGTTAAGTGGCTTCCAGGACCCTTAGTGAGCAGGAGAGCCCAGATCTCAACATCTGAAAAATAGGGCTTCCCTGGCAGCTCAGTGATAAAGAATTCCCCTACCAATGCCAGGAGACACAGGTTGAATCCCTAGTCCAGAAAGATTCCACATGCCACGGGGCAGCTGAGCTCATGTACCACAACTGCTGATCCAGCACTCTAGAGCCCGTGAGCCCCGATCCCTGAGCCCACGCCCCCTGGAGGCCTTGCTGGAGCTCCAGGAGAGGAGCCGCCACAGTGAGAGGCCTGCACACCACCCAGAGAGTTTCTCTAGTTTCACCACAACGAGAGAAAAGTCTGCCCAGCACAGACAAAAATAAATACATACATAGAATTTAAAATAATTTTGAAAAGAAGTGTAAAAAGCTGTTATTGTATAAAGTATATTTTTTAACTTGAAAAATAATAGCATTAATCAGAGTATTAGAATACCAGGTTGGAAACCATTGCTGAGCCAAACTTGGGCCCTGTCTTCTGCACACAGTAAATCCAGTCTACTAACACCAAGTGTGTTGAAGTCAAGTGCAGCTTTTACTGTAGGGCATCATACAAGGAGTCTGGGACAGCTAGTACTCAAAAAACCCAAACTCCCCTATTGGTTTTAGCAAAGCTTTTTTTTTTCCCCTCCTCATTGAAATACAGTTGATTTATAACATGTTAGTTTCAGATGTACAACAAAAGGATTCAGTTGTATATATACATACCATTTTTCAGATTCTTCTCCCTTTTAGGTTACAAAATATTATGTATAATTCTTTCTACTATAGAGTAGGTCTTTGCTGGTTATCTATTTTATATATAATAGTATGTATATGTTAATCCCAAACTCTTAAGTTTATTTCCCTTCTTCTGATTTCCCTCTTCTATTTTGAATAAAATAAGTTTGTTTTCTATGTCTGTGGGTCTATTTCTGTTTTGCATATAAGCTCATTTGTATCACTTTTAAAGATTAAAATGGACTATTACTCAGCCATAAAAAAGAATGAAGTAATGCCAGCTGCAGCAACATGGTTGGTCTTAGAGATTATCATACTAAACGAAGTAAGCCAGACAGAGAAAGGCAAATATCCTATGATGTTGCTTAAATGTGTAATCTAAAAAAAAATTTTTTTAAAGCATTTGTAAAGGCCAGGTTAGGGAAGGGGGGTCCAAGGGTATGTGATCAGCTCAGACACAATTCTAATTGGTTCATGATGAGGTAACAGGGTAGTGTAACAGGAGTTAACATTATCAGTACTTAGGTCTGGGGGCCACATGCTCATGGTGATCAAGTAGTTAATCTCTTCCCCTTGGTGGAAGTTTTAGCCTCCATAAAACAATTCAGAAAGTGTGCAGTGGACACTTATTATCTAGATACATTAGAGAGTATAAAGCAAAGGATGTGGAAGAGGTGTCTGTCCCAGGAATGCCCCATAGGACCCTGCCCAGTTACAAAGCCACTTCTTATAAACCTATTTCTTGAGTGTCTGATGTTTGTATTTAGTCTTTCTATGAGATCATTAATCTATAGGCTTCTCTCATTTTTGTTTTCCAGAAAGAACTTGTGGGTTTTTTTTAACAAGTGTCCTAACTGATACCCTGTTTATTCAAAACATTTCGAAGTGGATTTCTTTCACAGCTTAGCCAAGGCGTGGAAAACACTTTCACAGTGTCAAGTTTAGCTCCTCATTCCTTTCAAAGGTCTAGTGAGGAAAATGTGCCCAGTTTGGAAGTAACAGATGTGCATTTTCCTTTCACATCTAAGTATCCATCAATAAAAACCTAGTGTGAAAACCTAGGGTGAAGCCTTATACTTCAGAGGGAAAGATGTACTTTCCCATACTGGGCCTGTGGCTTGCCAGGTTACAGCTTTAAGTCGTATTGATCTTGGAATATAGAAACCCCCATTGAGTATGATTCAATCAGGGCAAAGGGAACTTCCCACCTCCCGCGCGCCCGGTCCATATGGCTGCGAGTGTCTGCACCACATGTGCCCGGGGATGAGGGAGAACCACTGAAATGAGGAGGAGGGTCATTCTCCAGGTGCACTTCAGGCCAAGATGCTACCCTTTGAATTAAAGGATGCTGTTGCTGCTTCAGCCGTCTGCAGGACGTATACTTTAAGCTGTTGGCTTTGTTTTGCTGGTTTTTAATGGTGGTGAAATATTTGTACAGATGCTGGCCTACTGTCTCATCCATTGTCTCTAGTGGCAGACGCCATACCCATTGCTAAAAATACTGATCTAGAATAAAACGCCTATAGAAAAAGAAGGGAAAAAAAGCAAAGCAATTGCCCACAGATGGGTCATATTCAAGGCTCATTGTTGTTAACCGGCTGTAGACAGTCTGTGTCAAAACCAGAAGACATGTTCAAATTCCATGAGCTTATGTGGAATGATTTACTATAACAGTATTTGCAAGATACGCAGTGCATGGCCTGAAAAGTCCAGCTAAGGCAGTAGTTGGTTCAGTCAATATGCAAACTTTGCAGAATTCCTTTGCACATATGCCCTGGACTGTTCTTAATGTTCAGAACCAGTTTTTGCTATCCATAAATCCAAAGACCTAAAATTGTAGCTGAAAAGTTTGACAGCCAAATTCAAACAGGGATCTATCTCATTGTTTTGTTTTGCCTGTTATAAAGATAAATTCATTTTCTACCAGAATCATTTGTGAAGTAACTCATTTATATAGACTAACATTTCATAAATAGACATAAATTAGAGCATTTATATTCTTGAAAAGTATCATGAAATTTTATCAAACTTTTGAAAGGGTCATAACGTATCAGGTTTTTGGGAAAGCCACTTGAATTTTCTTCATTGCTCTTTAAATCCCCAGGACCTAGTCTGTGAATTGTACATAAAAGGAAAATGAAAATATTGTTGAACTACTGAAAGACTAACTCAGATGCATTCCAGCTTAAAATCAGGGAAAGATTGGATTGTTTTTAAGGCTCCACACTACATTCCTTCAGCCTCACAGTCTCCCATTTACTTAACAGAAACGTTGTTGTTTAGTCGCTAAGTCTTGTCTGAATCTTTGTGACCCCATGGACTGTAGCATGCCAAGCTACCCTGTCCTTCACTATCTCCCAGATTTTACTCAAACTCATGCCTGTTGAGTTGGTGATAGCATTCAACCATCTCATCCTCTGTCACTCTTTTCTCCTCTTGCCCTCAATCTTCTCCAGCATCAGGTGGCCAAAGTATTGGCGCTTCAGCTTCAGCATAAGTCCTTCCAATGAATATTCAGGGTCAATTTCTCTTAGGATTGACTGGTTTAATCTTTCTGCTGTTCAAGGGACACGCAACAGTCTTCTCCAACACCACAATTCTATAGCATCAATTCTTCAGTGCTCAGCCTTCTTTATGGTCCAAATCTCACATCTATACATGACTACTGGGAAAACCATAGCTCAGACTATACAGATCTTTGTTGGCAAAGTGATGTCTCTGCTTCTTAATATGCTGTCTAGGTTTGTCATAGCATTTCTTCCAAGGAGCAAGCATCTTTTAATTTCATGGCTGTAGTCACCATCTGCCATGATTTTGGAGGCCAAGAAAATCTGTCACCATTTCCATTTTTTCCCTGTCTATTTGCCATGAAGGATGGGTCCTGATGCCATGATCTTAGTTTTTTGAACATTGAAACATTAGTTGCATTCATATTTTTCAGTCAAGTGAAGTTATTGTTCTTAATTTTTAATAGTCTGAGCACCTATTTTGAGAGAAAAATGCATTTGATCACACAGAAGACAAAGGCAGTTACAGTTCAAGGTCTCTCCTCTGTGCTTTAGTAGCTCCATTACTATGCTTTATTGTCTGAATTTTATCTGTCTCAAGAAGAATATGAGTTCGTCTATATTTTCAGCTTCTCCTAGAATACCACAATATAGAAAACATTCAACATAGTTTTGTTGAATGAAACAATGGGTACTATAGGAGAGGAATTAAGTAGCTGATTAGAGAATCCAAATGTGGCTGGGCTGTCTTTCACCTTCAAGCAAGGGGTTGTGTGTGCTCAGTCACTTCAGTCAAGTCCGACTCTTTGCTACCCCATGAACTGCAGCCCACCAGGCTGCCCTGTCCAAGTTCCTGAGAGAGACTAAGTTCCTGCCGTGTGGTAGGCCCTGTACTGAGTTGTGATGTATAAGACTGAGTTTGCACCCACTGATTTTATGTCATTATAGGGCATTTGTTGGAAACCTCACATCCTGACTGCTTTGATGCCTGTTACAGAAATGTGATCGGTGCTGGAATAGATACAGTCAATACTGAGTTACTTTTTAATCACTGAGTTTCAGGATCATCCACACTTTTCTTACTATGTCTCCTTAATTCTAACCTCATGTACTAAAATCATGACAAGTTCTTCTCCGTTTGATGGCTAGTGTTTTGTTTTTTCCCTGAATTGGATGCCTAAGGGGTGTTTTTGCAATTGCCAAATTGCTAAGAATTACTGTGGGTGTAAAATATAAGGGGCAAAGCTGAGAAGAGTTTCTGTGTAATCTGTCAAATTCTGAATCTTCCCTTATAGCCTTTCTCTGTTGAGTAAAGGGCTAAAAAGAAGAAAGAACTTTGAAAGATGTGTAGCTTTGCTCAGAATGGTTCCTCTAATTTTTTCTGCTACCCCAGCTAATGGTGAATTCTCTCATACCAACTCTCTGAATTTCCGAAAAACACTGTTATTTGCAAACAGAAACTGTGTTCATTTTGTGTGGAATTCCATTTTTTAAAAAACTGGAATGATTTTAGCCCAAAATCTTTGTGTGGTTTGGCTCATATATTTAAAATCTTCCCCCACCTTATTGGTCTACATGCTAAACTGGCTTTAGAAAATTTTTGTGACTCCATTAAACAAAAACATGGTGTAGTGATTATCTCTCTACTGGTAGGGTTGACCATGATTGCAAGTAAAGAAATGGCAGTACTTTTAAATTCTGTCTATTTTATTTATTTCTTTTACTGCACTGCAAGGCAGGCGGGATCTTGGTTCCCTGACTAGGAATTGAACATGTGCCCCCTGCTGTGAAAGTGTGGTGTCTTACTCAGTGGACTGCCAGGGACGTTCCCAAGTATTTTTAAATAAAATCATTTCCATTGACTTTTTTTCTAAGTATTAGACTTAGGATGTTCTTTGATCATTGTCAGAACCTACTCCTCTGATAAGTCTGTTGCTTGGGCGTTGGCAGTCATATCACCGTGTTCTATCTCACAGGAATGATTCCATTTCTATGGGAGCTAGTTGCCTCTCTCCAGAAGGCAACAGTAAAGACCCTGAAATGCAGTGAGACTTGAAATCCTGGGGTTAGAATGATACTCTGTGTAGAACAGAGAAGACCTAGCCTAGAGAAGTTATAGCCATCCAGAACGTAGCCATCCAAATATAGCCGTCATTCCCTCTATGTAGCACCATGTGCAATTAAGAACTTATCACATGGATTTGAATACTGAGATGTGCGCATCAGTCTTTCTTAACGGAGGCTGAAGATTTGGGAATGGGAAGTGACAGAGCTCTGATTGTTTGCATTAGCCAGTTACTATGTTGTAAATAGCTCACACACATACCTCCAATTTCAAAGTATCAATATGATGTCATTTACCACGCAATTGGGAAAAGCTGTGTGAAGCCTGCTTTGCCCAAGCCCAGGCGATCCAGCTCCAGGACAGTGGGCATGTGCTGGCTAACCCTCTGGGTCCCGAGCTCCCTGTGAGCTGGTCTCAGGCTTCTGCTGTGACTACATCACAGTTAAACCTCTCCTTCCCCTTCCTCCTTCTCCTCTTATCCCAAAACAGGTGTTGCTTCTGAGAACATGTTCTGATCAGCTTCCCACATGAGTGTCTCAAAGTCTGTTTCCCAAGGACTCTACCTGTGACAAAAGAAATGGAAAATTAGGCTCATTATTGTTGAGAGTAGAGAATGAAAACCCTCTGTTCTTTCTTTTAAATTCATTAACAAAGTACATCAACTATTACCTCTTCTTGGTTTCCTCATGAATCACAGAATATGTCTTGATAAGCTAATAAATGGGCAGCTCCGTGGTGCTTTCTCTTTTGCTCTGTGGGTCTTTTCAAGTCCTTGATTGCAGACAGACCACACACAAACCAGGATCAAATTGTGACCAGATGCTGGCATTAGAAATTCACACTGTAAATTACTTTGTTGCCATAAAGAGGACTGTAGCAAAACTGGAGGAACTAAATCTCATGTCCAAATATTTTATTATCTTATTTGCACTATTCTGTCACTAAAATACTTCATAGCTAACTTTGACGTGGAGACAAAAGAAAATGAATGGACTCTTTGGAATAAATGGCATTGGCAAAATTCCTTTTTGCCATGTGAATATAAAAAGAAGAAAAGATATTAATGAGGTGTAATAGAATAATGTACTAGAGTAACTATAATTTTTAGGCCTGGTAAAATTATAACTTAGATTAAAATGCGGGTGACAAATTTTGAATCTAGGCTATTTTCCCAGAAAAACACAACAAGTTATATAGTAATTTTCAATTATCTGCCCAAGGAGAAATAGTAATAATGGAAGTTATCCAAAAGAGCAGATAATGAACAAATTCATTTCTATCAGACTTTGAAATATTGTTTTGTTTTCTAAAAACAACATTTGAATGTGGATGCATTTTATATTCTGGAAAGTTGTGATGACTCTTAACTTATATACTGAAATTCTGCTTTAGAAATCAGACTAAAGAAAGTGGCTTATATTTTTCATCTGACTTTGTGTAATGCATTTCTATTTTCTGTATTATTGCTGAGGATAGATATCAACTCTTAGGATAATGTTAACTTTCTCTGAAAGCAGAGAAAATTTGTGTCTGTGTGTTTCCTAGCTTTCATTTTCCCAGAACTGATTTTAATTTAAAAGATACTCTCCTTTCCTGCCCTTGTTTGGCTAAAATTATTTTTTAAATATTTTCTGTTAAAAAAATTAGAGTTATATCTAAGTAAGACTTAAGGTTTAAATTGAAATATCTGCCCCTGAAAAGTTGAATTGGCTGTATATACATTTTTCACATGTATTTTGGCCCTACCTTTATTAATTTTTGTTCATTAAATACTAATATATAAATAACAGTATATATAAATAAGCTGGTATAGAATCTGGCACATTTTTAGCAGTCAGTAGCTGCTCATTCCCTATATTTCTTGCTTCCTTCCTTGTCTTCACTCAATATTTTATATCAAATGCTTCATATTAATGCTTCATATACTTTAATAAATGTTTATATCTTATTGTACTCTGTATAAAAAAATCTGTAAAAGCAAAGATTTTTTTTAATGGCTAGAATGAAATCTTCCAGGTGTTATTTTCCCTATACTGACATTCAATATGTGTTTCCTAAAAGCTACCTCCATGGAACTAGATTTATCAATAATAAGCATATAATCTATTAAGAGCCCTAACATTTTAAAGGATAAAAATGAGGGCTGATGCAGGCTGAAAATGGACCGCATGGTCTCATGTCTTATTCATAGTCATGTGGAACACTTCTAATCTAGAACTATATATTTTCACACAAGGCAGAAAGTTACTACACATTGCAGTGTTTTGGTTGTTTGCTTTGAGACTCCTTTGCTTTGGTACCTGATTTGATAAGTATTTGATGTTTGAGCAGAGTTAGTTATCTCTTCTTTAAAGATCTGAATAGTATCTTCAATGAAACAGTGAGAAGGCACTGGAGTAGTGCATTAAGAAAATAGGTAGGCTCAGCAGGCCTCCGTTCAAACCCTTGGCTCCACTCCTACCCAGGTGTCATTACACAAGAAGCTGACTCTCGCAAAGTCCTGATTTTCTTTTTTGAAAAGGTGATAACATGAAACAAAGAGAGTTGGGATGATGATTACATGTAATAAATGGAAGTAAATTAACATACAGTAGGCATTCAGTAAATACCGACATTTGTTACAAATCGTAGCAAACATTTACTGAGTATGTACCTTGTCTCAGTACCATTCTACACACTTTCTATGCACTGATTCATTTAAACCTCAATACAATTCTATGATTCAGGTACTGTTGTTATCACTGTTTTTACACATGGAACTTTGAGAGCTTATATCATAATAAGCAGCTAAATCAATATTTAAACCCATCTCTTGCTCTAAACCATCACACTATACCACGTATCATACAAACAGTGGCTTTTAGCAGAAACTGGAAGCAGTAGATGGATCCAGTGGGACCAGTGGCACCTGTACCCATACCTCTCTCCCACTCTTCACATCTGGCTACACTGAGGGACCACTGAATTTTAGTCACTTGACTTTACCCAGAAATCCTTCCATAAGGTGAATGGTCAGAAGAGAATTGTACCTCTCATTACGAAGGTTTATAGAAGTACAGATTGAGACCCAGCGATCAGATACCCTAAAGGCAACTTCTGATTGGCTCCTAGTCTATTATGTAAAAAAGTCTGATCAGATTCAGCCAGTCTTAGAGTGGTCATGAGTCATAAATTAAAAGGAGAATACTCATACCTAGAAAGCCCGGCTCTGCCACTAATTAGCTGAGTGTCATTGTACAGTGGCTTCAACCCTCTGGATCCTTCCTCATCATTAGAAGTTAAAGATGTTGCCCTAGATCTCATGGCTACTCAGGAGCTAATCCTAAGCTTCTGGTGGGCTTTAGCTTTAGCCTTCTTTGACCTGCACAAAGTTTTGTTTTGTTTAATTGAATTTTAAAATATAAATTCCAAAGGTTTCGCATAAAACTCTGTGTTTCTGTCTTCCCTTGAGAACCTGAAGTCATGGCATGATTGAGCCTGGTTTTCCTTATGGCGTCAGTGGAAGATACCAGGCTGAGCCATGGCTGCGGCCTCAGATGGGATGTGTGTTCACCAGCTGAGCACGGCTCCACCTCTCCCTGCTGTCTCAAGCCCAGTCTGCTCCCTCACTTACCCTACCTGCCTGGTCTTATAGGCATATAGGTTTGCAATCCGAAGACCAGCTCTGATGTTTACTTGATCATTTGTTTACTATTATTTTTTATTTTATCAACATCTGTTCAGTGCTTACTTACTTGCCGTTCTATGTACTGTATTTATAGCCTAAATACAAAGTTTTCTTTTTATATGAAGCATTCTGCCTTCATTTCTGTGAGCCTGATTAATTTCCACTGTTTCTAAAGTGTTCTTTCTTCTTCTTATCAACCTAGGTGACTTCAGTTTGCTAAGCAGCAGCTTCTCCTGGCATGAGCCACTGCAGATCTCCTCATCAGACGGGCTGAGACCATCCTGTGTGCCCTGCACCTGGAGTAAGGAGAACACAGCGAGGTTGGTCCAACAGGTGGGAGGATACACTGCTCAGAAAGGTAGCCCATCACTGTGGAAAAATAATAGCAATTCTATACAATCAGAAATCAACATCTAAGAACTAATGGGTACAGAAAAAATTTCATTTTTATTAATGTTTACCTATTATGGTTTGTAAAATAACCTTGCCATAAATATCTGTACAGGAGGAAAAAATTGATAGCTCAAAAAATATCCTTTTTTAAAAGTTCATATTCACAAGTGTCTGTGAAACCTCTGACTGATTTTAGTGATGGCCTCTTTCGAGATGAAATTATAGGGAACTAAAGATATGCCTTAGGTGACCTAAGACAATGCCTATTTAAAAATCCATTTCTCCAAGGTCATAGCTAACCGATTCTTAAATTTTCTTTGCTGGGTAACCTTGTCCCTACAGGCAATTGTACTTCAATTATTTCTCATTTTGCTTGAAAATAATACTATTTCATATAGAAAATGATGGTATAGTTATAAAAAGTGTCTAAAATAGGTAATCATAACAATGTTTTTATTTAAAATGATAAAAAGCAAAGATAAATGCTCAGAATATTTCTTCATACACTAACTTTTTGTGGTAAATAACATGCTAAGTTTATAAAAAGGATTGCAGCCTTGCTGGAGTATGACTCAGAAAAAGAAGGACCACAGCACCACACTGGCAAGAGGTAACTTGAACCATAATTTTACCTTTCCCACCATCACCTCTATGATGTGGGCCGGTAACTTAATCTCTCTTAACAAACTGTTTCCTGGCACCTGAAATGAAGAGTTATTTCAAAGTGCCTTTTAAATACTGATTCAGTTGCACAGTGAAGCGCAGCTGTGAGTGGAGGGCAAGGTGACAGCTCTGAACTAGTTCTCTACGAGATAATTTGCCAAAAGTCAATTCAACACAATGCACATTCACCTCATTCCTTTCTTCTTTTCAATATTTACCAGGTTTACAGCAGTGTGTACTGAAGGTGCTGATTTTTGCCACTTTTGAAGATTCCTGTAAGGATTTAGCTGAGTTTTCCAATCGCTAACAGCATTTGAAAGAACACCCAGTTTGTCTTTGTCTTGCCCCCCCACCATTGTACAGAGGGAGTATCCCGTGATAAGGGGCGATGGAGAGGTGATGGTCCACAGCCACAAAGGATGGCAACAGAGACGTGACATTATCACAGGGACTCTCCTAATTGAAGACAAACGTTGGATTCAGTATTTAAATATGTTAGGTTGATTAACCGTTTTTGAGAACTGTTTCATGGAATTAGCCTGTTGACATGGTCCTTCCTCTTAGGGATGTAGGGATGTATGATGTATTTATTTATTCATTCATTCATTCAGCTGTACCGGTCTTAGTTATGGGACTGTGACATCTTTAGCTGCGGCATTCAAACGCTTATTTGTGGCATATGGGATCTAGTTTCCTGACCAGAAATCAAACTCAGGCCCCCTGCATTGGGAGCACGGAGTCCACCACTGGACCGCCAGGGAGGTCCCCCTCTTAGAGATCTTATAGTTCAATGGAGGTAAAGCATCTAAAACTGAAACAGAAAGTAAATAAATAATACAATTACAAATTGGGGTAAGCATTATGGAAAACAAAAGGATGCTAAGGCAGTGGAGAGTGAGCAACTGCTTCATGATGTGGTCACAGAAGGTGTGAGAGTCAAGAGAGCCGTTCCCCTCCCTCTCCAGGCACATGATGGGATTGCATCGCCTTAGTCTGCCTGCGGTTCCGTGGACCATGGGATCTGGTCTGGCTCATCAGTTGTGCACAGAAATATGTTCACTTCCACATTGGAGCATCTGAGTGTTGCTTCTATAGACCCCTTTCCCTGAGGCAGTCTAACAAGTGTTGTACTCCAAGATGTGGTTGCTCCCTTAGCCTTGAACTTGTGTGACTTCAAGGAACAGAGTTCCTTCAACCAGCTCACACTGGACGTGAAGCATGTAGCGTGAGAAAACAGCAGACTGTATTGTCTTAAGCCACTGAGATGTGGAAGCCGTTTGGTAGCGCACCTTAAGGAAAACAATCCTGCCTATTACAAACGGCATCTCTGAAGAGGCAGAGGGATGATTTACAGACGCTTTAAGACAGAAGGCCTTGAACTCGGCTGATTCACAGAATTGAATGAAAGCCAGTATGGCTGGATTAGAGTAAATCAGGAAAAAATAGCAAATAATCTTTAGTTTCTACTCTCTCACCTCTTGCCTGTTCTGGTTCTGAGGCTGTTCTTGTATTTATATTCCTGGCAAGGCTTTAAGATAGATTAAGTAGCTTGAGTCTAAATGCTTTTGATTTGCTTACACAAATCAAACTCTCATACTTTATCTCTCGCTTCTGGAATATGATCATTTTTGTCAAGAACTTAGCATGTGGGTGATTGATATGGTAATACAATCCTAATGCAGTCCCTGAAGCTGAGGGCCTCTACTCTTTCAGTCAATGCTGAGATGCACTTGGGTGTGTAGGCCATTCATAACTGAGCTGAGACTTGGGATGGGCAGCCCACAGCACTTTGCATTTGAATAATGTGTAATATCGTACATTTTTTAAGGTCTCAGTTTTCATATCCATTTCTAATATTCCAGCAACAAAATCTAGGGAAAAGCCCACATTTTCAGGTGCCTTGTCATAGCCTATTTAATGTATATGTAGGAGAGATTGTCTTTTGCACTGAAGAGCTTGTTTGAAACCAAAACGAGAACCCCTTAGCAAAAATCAAATTGCATGAGATGCAGTTTATCTTCTTTGGAAGAAAAGACGAGCTGAGTCAACCCTCCTGGGATTTGACAACTAAGGTATTTCTTTATCCTTGACACTGCTCAGATAGAGCCACTGATATTATAACTGCCTTTATTGAAGTTTGGTCGATTTAGAGGAAGTACATCCATCTTATATTACAGTCATTCTTGTACAGTCCTTACAGTCTTAAGGATTTTTTATTGAGATGAATGAAATCCTGCTTAAGAAAAAATCAGAGGAGGGAAGGGAAATGGATCTAGAATAAAAACGAGGTCCTTAATATAGTCCAGTCTCAGTGCCAAATGCTTTCATATATAATATTACTATCCCCATACCGTGGAGGAAGTAACCTAGAAAGGTTGTGATCACCCAGCCAGTGACTGGAAGACCAAAGAAGGGACAGTCTTCTCCCTCCCAAGACCCTTGTATTATCTCTGCCACTAAAGAGGAAAAGTCTATCGCCATGGTTAAATATAAAATGGCCATGTCCTGCCTTTCTGTAATCTCCAGAGATGTCCTCTAAAAGATGAATATAGATCACTCTCAACTTATTACATAGCTAGAAGAGCCTTGGTTTATTTGTTATGTTTACATATCTAAACAGAGCTGGTTGTAATAAGCTGTGCTCTGCTAATTGTACATCTTCCCTTTGTTTCACCTCATCCTGTATAATTAGTGCCATCTTGAAAATAGAAGTTTTCCATGACATTAAAATTCTTACACAGCACACCCTCTAATTATTTCATATCTTCACATTAGGGACTAAGATACTCATGGTGGAGGGGGTAATTCTGTTTGTTATTTAATTAGTTATAGAGGAGTTCAGGAAAAAGAGATTAAAATAATTTCTACTTGACTCTGAGATTTTTTTTTTTCTCATTGCCTATTCCCTCCTGACTTCAAACCTCATCATATTTGGTACCAGAGTCAGTTATGCCTCTTAGGATTTCCTTCTATTAAAAAGTTACCTATTCTTCAAGATTTACCCAAAATCCCCTTCTTTACAGGTCTTTCCAGATATCCATCATTAAAATTAAGCTTCATCTTCATACTCTAGGGTACTAATCCTATAGAATCTCTCTCTTTTGTATTATAGGGGTAAAAATAGGGCAGAGATAGCTGGTAACTTACTCAAATATGTTTCCTCTGTTTTTCTTGGGCATATAACTCAGCAGCATGTCCTTGCCTGCCTTAAAGTTGGGTGTGATCAGATGATGAATTTCTCACAGTGGAAAACAAATGAAGTGGCATATTTCCTTTTGGGGCCAGAATTTTTAGGAGGTAGGTTGCTCCATACTTGCCCTCTCCTGTTGACATCTGCATGAGAAAAGTCTGATGCCCTCAGGGATGGAAAGAGTCAGGGCTCCTAGATCACTGAGTAGAAAGCTGTCTGGCCAAACAGGAACAGCCTCACTAGGTTGAACAGGAAATAACCATCTATTGTGTTAAGGTTGGAAATTTAGAGTTTATTTGTTATACCAGCTAGTGTGGACATACCTAATACAGTGTGTGCACGTTTGTGCATATCTTTGTGACTCCCTCTATTTCAGAAGCCCCAAAATGACGGGAACAACAACCAAAAAAATCACCCCTTACTGGGAGTCTTATTTGGAAATAGAGCAGATGGCCATCAAAATGAAGAATGGAGGGTCACTAAATCATTTCTGGTATTGGGAATGCCATTTTCTCATTGGCAAGCAACCGACTAGAATTTTGAAAATAATCTCATAGGCAACTAACTTACTGTAGAGAATGAAAGGGATACCCAGTGAGTTTCCTTATTAAAATGTGTCCTAATTCATTACTCATTCAAATATTCATCATTCTTTCAATCAGCAAGTAGGTATTGAACATATTCTATATGCCAGGCAGTCTGATAACAGTACTGATCAATCACAGATCTAGTCCCAGCTTACTCCAAATATATACTCCACCTGTCCAGCAAGTCATCAGACTACCAAAGGTGCATTCAGCTTCTCACCAAGGTTTTCAGGTTCTTCATCTATAAAAGTAAATAATAATATTATCTACTTCACAATTGTATTATATTTTTAATTAGATAATGATCTAAATATAATGTTTATAAAATTTTTAGCACTGTGCTTCACACTTGGAACTTGATCAGCACTCAATAAATCCTAGCTATTATTATTCTTATTAATTTAGATTAATTTCATAAGATTGTACAACAACAACAACAACAACAAATCTGCCTGAAAGAGACTATGTGGAATATAATTTCCCCTTTGTAGTGACTTCTGATATGAGAGTTGAGGGGTTGGGAATAATGCCCCACATTTAAAAAAACAAACAGTATATGCAAAGGGCCAGTGACATGAGGAAGCATTTTTGGGGAACTGAGAAAGTAGGAATAGAGGAGTAGAGAGATCAAGGAGGAAAATGCAGCAGGATGAGACCATGCAGAGCCTTGGGACCGCCACGTAGCCATGCTAAGAATTTGGCCTTCTTCCTAGTGCAAGAGAAAGTAAGTCACTGAATGGTCTCAAACACATACT
Organism: Ovis canadensis; assembly: GCF_042477335.2. Taxonomy (NCBI): domain Eukaryota; kingdom Metazoa; phylum Chordata; class Mammalia; order Artiodactyla; family Bovidae; genus Ovis; species Ovis canadensis. The sequence goes on along the minus strand of NC_091246.1, from coordinate 146,973,313 downwards.
AGCAAAGAATATGATCATCTTTGTTTTTTTAGAAAGATCACTATGGCTGGAATGCATAGGTAAACCACTTGAAAAGTTACCATAGGAGAGTCAAGATAAGAAATAACCATAGGTTGGGTATGGTGGTGGTAGTGGAGATGGAGAGAAATCATAAAATATGAGACATGTCTGAAGTGACATTGGCAGGACATAGTGATGCTTAAGTACAGAAATGAGAAGAAGACGGCTATTAACAATGGTTCCTGGTGTTTCAGGAAGCTACAAGCACATTTCATAGAAATAGGGCCCCTAAAAGAGAATCAGGGTTGCTAGGGCATGAACTCACCCTTGTCCATGCTGCATTCAGGTGCCTCCCAGATGTCCACGAAAATAGGCCAAATACGCAGCTGGATGTATTGGTCTGGAGCTCCATAGATACATCTGAGCTAGAATGTGAATATAAAGGTTATTGGAAGTAATAAAAGTTATTGGACTAGCAACTGAGACCAAGGACTGGAGAATTTGCTTAGAAAATGGGCAAAACTTAAACTGAGAAGAATAAAAGAGGGCCTGGGACCTAGCCTGAAGGAACTAGTTATCAAGTTAAGCAGAGATGTGTATGTGTTAGAAGAGCATTATTAGGTATTGGCTTAAGTGATTGTGGAAGTTTTATAAGTCCAAAAATCTGATAGAGGAGGCCAGCAGGATGGAAACTCAACAAAGAGTTGCAGTTTGAGTCTGAAAAATCAGGAAAACCAGGATCAGTCAACAGTGCAGATGAAGTCCAAAAGAAGTGCTGGAGAATTCCCTCTGGCTTCAGGAAGATCAGCCTTTTATTCTATTCAGGACTTCATTGAATTGAATGAACCTTCCCCACACCCCCACCTCCCAACAGGCCTATTATGGCCAACATTCTGCTTTACTCAGAGTCCACTGATTTAAATGTAAATCACATCCAAATGTCCTCATGGAAACATCCAGAATAATGTTTCACCAAGTATCTGGGCACCACAGTCCAGCCAAGTTGACCCATAAAATAAATCATCACAGGGATATACAAAGACAACCAGAAATAGTGATTGATTCCCAGGCTCTATACTAGTTGCTGGGAATACAATCTACATCATGGTTTACAGTCTGAGCCCAGGGGCCAGAGAGCTGGGTTTGAAACCTAACTTTGCCTGTTACTTACCCTGAGACCTTAGGCAAATTACTCAATGATTCAGTGCCTCATCTTTAAAATAGGCACAGAATAACCCACCTTTGTTTATTGTAAAAACTAGATCAGGTAATAAACATAAAGGGAATAAAAAACTGATTGAACATGGTGAGTGCTCGATAAACATTTGCTCTTATGTTTAAGGCAGACCTGGTCTTTTCCCTGCAAAGTGACAGAATGCTTCACGAGCAAACAACAGTGTCAAGGAAGGCGATAGAAATGCCTAACCTCATCTTAGATGAGGGCCTGATCAACAGCAGGAGGAGGCCGCAGTCCCCCTGCAGTGCTTTCAGGAAATCTGGAACTTAACCAGCCTTTTTCCTCCCTGTGAAGATACCAGACATTTGAATGGCATGTGAACTTGTGAAATAAGCATGCCCTTAGCTCTTTTAACCATCCCCATGGAAAAGAAATGCAAAAAATGTTGACCGTCCCCATGGAAAAGAAATGCAAAAAAGTGAAATGGCTGTCTGGGAAGCTATGAAAAGAAGAGAAGCGAAAAGCAAAGGAGAAAAGGAAAGATATAAGCATCTGAATGCAGAGCTCCAAAGAATAGCAAGAAGAGATAAGAAAGCATTCTTCAGCGATCAATGCAAGAAATAGAGGAAAACAACAGAATGGGAAAGACTAGAGATCTCTTTAAGAAAATTAAAGATACCCAGGGAACATTTCATGCAAAGATGGGCTCGATAAAGGACAGAAATGGTATGGACCTAACTGAAGCAGAAGATATTAAGAAGAGGTGGCAACAAGACATAGAAGAATTATACAAAAAAGATCTTCATAACCCAGATCATCATGATGGTGTGATCACTCACCTAGAGCCAGACATCCTGGAATATGAAGTCAAATGGGCCTTAGAAAGCATCACTACAAACAAAGCTAGTGGAGGTGATGGAATTCCAGTTGAGCTGTTTCAAATCCTGGAAGATGATGCTGTGAAAGTGCTGCACTCAATATGCCAGCAAACCTGGAAAACTCAGCAGTGGCCACAGGACTGAAAAAGGTCAGTTTTCATTCCAATCCCAAAGAAAGGCAATGCCAAAGAATGCTCAAACTACCGCACAATTGCATTCATCTCACACACTAGTAAAGTAATACTCAAAATTCTCCAAGCCAGGCTTCTGCAATACATGAACCATGAACTTCCAGATGTTTACACTGGTTTTAGAAAAGACAGAGGAACCAGAGATCAAATTGCCAACATCCGCTGGATCATGGAAAAAGCAAGAGAGTTCCAGAAAAACATCTATTTCTGCTTGATTGACTATGCCAAAGCCTTTGACTGTGTTATCAGTATAAACTGTGGAAAATTCTGAAAGAGATGGGAATACCAGACCACCTGACCTGCCTCTTGAGCAATCTGTGTGCAGGTCAGGAAGCAACAGTTAGAACTGGACATGGAAAACAGACTGGTTCCAAATAGGAAAAGGAGTACATCAAGGCTGTATATTGTCACCCTGCTTATTCAACTTATATGCAGAGTACATCATGAGAAATGCTGGGCTGGAAGAAGCACAAGCTGGAATCAAAATTGCTGGGAGAAATATCAATAACCTCAGATATGCAGATGACACCACCCTTATGGCAGAAAGTGAAGAGGAACTAAAAAGCCTCTTGATGAAAGTGAAAGAGGAGAGTGAAAAAGTTGGCTTAAAGCTCAACATTCAGAAAACGAAGATCATGGCATCTGGTCTCATCACTTCATGGGAAATAGATGGGGAAACAGTGGAAACAGTGTCAGACTTTTTTGGGGGGGGGGGGAGCTCCAAAATTACTGCAGATGGTGACTGCAGCCATGAAATTAAAACACGCTTACTCCTTGGAAGAAAAGTTATGACCAACCTAGATAGCATACTGAAAAGCAGAGACATTACTTTGCCAACAAAGGTCCGTCTAGTCAAGGCTATGGTTTTTCCTGTGGTCATGTATGGATGTGAGAGTTGGACTGGGAAGAAGGCTGAGCGCCAAAGAATTGATGCTTTTGAAGTGTGGTGTTGGAGAAGACTCTTGAGAGTCCCTTGGACTGCAAGGAGATCCAACCAGTCCATTCTGAAGGAGATCAGCCCTGGGATTTCTTTGGAAGGAACGATGCTAAAGCTGAAACTCCAGTACTTTGGCCACCTCATGCGAAGAGTTGACTCATTGGAAAAGACTCTGATGCTGGGAGGGATTAGGGGCAGGAGGAGAAGGGGACGACAGAGGATGAGATGGCTGGATGGCATCACAGACTCGATGCACGTGAATCTGAGTGAACTCCAGGAGTTGGTGATGGACAGGGAGGCGTGGCGTGCTGCGATTCATGGGGTCGCAAAGAGTAGGACAGGACTGAACAACTGAACTGAACTCACTCTTTTCAGATAAGACCCTAAAGAACTTCCTGTTGAAATGTAAATGTTACCTAAAGCACTATCAGTATCAGCTTCCACTAGCTTGAGGTAGGTTTCTTCTCAGATAAACTACTCAGGTTCTAGTGGGACGTCGTCTTCATTTGATTGAGGCAGGACTGAGGAGGCTCCTGGAAGCTAGGACGGAGTTGGGGAAATTGAAGATGGCAGATGGGAAGGCCAGGGGAGGGCAAGATCAACGGGGAGGAGAAAGGACAGCAGGGCCCTTCTTGTTACTCACACCTGGGGTTCCCCTGGTGTTCACTCTTCTCCAGACCTTGTGCCTTCTCATGCCTACTCATGGCTGGGACCCTTAAAATATTTTCGCAAATCCTTCATCTCCTTGCTCTAAGTAAGTATTAAGTTTTTTAAGTATTAATTATTTGTGGCTGTTCTGGGTCTCCGTTGCTGCGCAGGCTTCCCTCTGGTTTCAGCAGGTGCAGATTACTCTCTGGTTGTGGTGCACAGGCTTCTCAATGCGGTGGCTTCTTTGCAGAGCAAGGGCTCTAGGGGGCACGGGCTCAGGAGCTGTGGCTCCCGGGCTCTAGAGCACAGGCTCAATAGTTGTGGCTCACAGGCTTAGTCTCTCCACATCACGTAGAATCTTCCCAGATCAGGGATCAAACCTGTGTCTCCTGCATTGGCAAGCAGATTCTTTACCCCTGAGCCACCAGGGAAGCTCATAAATAAGTATTAATTTTAAGGTTTGTGTTCTATTTTTTCTCCACTATGGGTCAAAGTAGTTTTCTAGAGACAGGCTCCCAGTAGAAGGCAAGTCTCTTGCTAATTCCATGTCATCATATTCAGAGTGCCCCATAAATAGTATTTCCCTTGGGATATCCTTTTCATGTCTGCTTCTGAATGACAGTCTACCCCCTTTCTTTGCCTGACTCAGGCCAGTAGTTCAGGAAGTACAGTGCCCTTGACCTGTACCAACTGGAGAAATGCTGCCTGTGCATTTGCTCCTCTGTCTTTGTCCTGGGCTTGTGCAGAGGGTCTGTGCCGTAGCGCTTGAATCCACTCTCTAACCTCTGTAGACATCGCTAAGTTGTTTGATGTATTATCCAGCTTGTAATTCAGTATCCAGGGCTTCCTTAGGGGCTTATCAGTAAAGAATCTGCCCGCCAGTGCAGCAGATTCAGTCCAGTCCATGGGTCAGGAAGGATCCACTGGAGAAGGAAACGATAACCCACTCCAGTGTTCTTGCCTGGAAAATCCCATGCACAGAGGTACCTGATAGGCTACCGTCCATGGGGTTGCAAAGAGCTGGACATGACTGAGCAACTAAACAACAATTCAGTATTCACTGTGAGGTTGGCATTTGTTTTATTTTTCTTTTTAAATGAAATACTGATAAAGATCTTGGACCATGACTAACTCAGAGCTAAACTCGAGTGTTTATTACCTTATGATTCCTTCTCTTTCAGTCCTGCAAACTAAGGCATTAATGTAGGTGCTTCTTTTTACTTAAAGATGGGGGCCCTACAATTTCCCTCAAGATGGGCTTTTTTGGACATTCTTCCTCTGGGCAGAGCTGCAGGTCCATCTGCATCTGGTTCCATGTCTCAGTCATGTGCCTTGTGTGGAATGGCCTTGGGCACACCTGGGAATGGGTTGGCCCTCAATTGCCCGGCCCATGCTCTCTCCACTGTACAACACTGCCCTCCAGGGCTCACAGCACACTCTGCTCATGCCTGAAAACCAGTGAGGTTTCCCTTCAGGCCTCTCAAGCCCCAGGAAAAGGCACTAATAGGAAGGGCAGGAGCCAGTGTCCTTTGGCTTCTGACGGATGTCTTCCAGAACAGCTCCCCAGGCAGCTGAGCCAGAGGTGAAGAAGCGGAGACCCAGGAGACTCTGGGTACCTACACTTTAGCTCAGGGGCTGTCACCTCCCTCTGCCCCTGTGCAGGTCTCTGAGTCTCAAACCCTCACAGAACCTTAAGGAAACTGATTAGGGGATGCCCTGTTAGGAGTGAGCTGAAGGTGAGGAATGAGGCACTGGTCCGGTACAAAATGAGGCCCAGAGAAGGGATGAAGTTCAGGGATAGGGTGAGAGTCAGGGATGCCAGTAGCACACAGGAATACTGGTCAATAAAGCACAGTTTTGTACCGTGGTCTACCAAGTATCCTCCCCACCATAGCAATCACACTTCACATTCAGAGGCACAGCCCCAGGCCCCAGGGACACCAGTGTGATAAAATGCACAGAGGCCAAGGCTCAGACACCAACACGGTTTGTACACCTTCCCCAGACCAGGTGCCTCACGGGTCATCTCACTCATTGCTCAAGATGGCCCTGCAGGTGGGGGTTTGCTCATTCGCCTGCCAGAGTGAGGTACATGGACTAGCGTAGATGACACTGTGGGGGAGCAGGAACTGAGGCAGTTCATGTAGTCACAATGTAGTGCTTCCACTCCTAAAGTCTCACAGAGGGTCCATGGAGAAGCTGACAAACTCAGCCGCTGTGCTCCTGGACCAGGCCCTCTCAGTGCCCCTGACCAGCCAGCTGGATTGGCCTAGGAGGTACCTCAGTGAGAGTGAAGAGCAACAGGAAGCAGGCAATGCCTACCCGCCCACCCATACACAGCGCGGGGCCAAGGAGCAGGGAGCCAGGCTTGTGCTATGCAAATAACACTCGCCCTGCCCTCTCTCTGGCCACAGACCTGACCTTTCCTCTTCTCTGCAGGGCTGCTGTGCAGGAGTCAGCTTTCCTGATGCTGTGTTTGTTGATGGCTCTGGATGCTCTATAACCAGAGTCCTTCTCAAGCGGTGTCTTAGCCACTGAGCAGATTGGAATAAAATCAGGAAATTACACAATTCCTAGGTTAAAAAATAAGGGAAAAAAAGAAGTCCCCAAGGGTGGAAGTTGGGTTAGGACTGGCCACATCACAAGGTTGCCCCATCCTGAGACTTTGCGACAGGTATTCCTGGTGGATTTCACTGAGCCTTGGAGAGACAGCACAAAGGGATCCCTGAGGACAGAAAAGACTTCTCCGGGCAACAAAGGTGTCACAGCCCAGAGTGGATGCTCCTTCCCCTGCCCTCCTAGGGTAGCTTACTCTTAACTCTCTGCTACATTTATGATGAAGAACTTCTTTCCCAGTCACCTCAATATTTATTTGCTATGTGCAAGGCCCCCTACTTTCTCACAGCCCGTGACGTGTCCAGCATACCTCTGGCTCCCTGGCATCCAGCCCAGAACCAAAAAGTACTCCTCTGTAGATGTTAGACAAATATATTAGCATAAACCGTTTACCTCCAGGATTTGGAAAAGGCCCTATAACATGAAACGGTCAACAAATCCTCCTTCACCAATACAAGCTACCTGAGATCCAACAAATGGCTTTTCGTGTCTTTCCTAATAGCACAAAATATCCCTTGGACCCTAGTGAAATAAGTCTAGCACAGGACGAACTGCCTTATAAATTAATGAACACCACCCTGTAAACCAGGTGGTTTATAGGCATTGGAAATTGGCAGAAATATGATAGGCAGTGGTCATATAGTTGATGTGAAAGCCACCACAATGGTTCCTGATATATTTCCTATCACAGTCCACATAGGAGATGAACCTTTCATGCATCACAACTCCCAACAAGATAGTCCAGCCACACCTCTTTCTTCATTAAAAAAAAAAAAAGAAAAACCTTTCTATTTTGTATTGGGGTGTAGCTGACTAACAATGTTGTGATGATTTTAGGTGAACTGAAAAGGGACTCAGCCATACATATACATGTATCCGTTCACCCTTAGACTCCACTCCCATCCAGGCCCACACCACTTGCAGGAAAGTAAATCAGACGGCAAGGGAGTAAAATCAATATTTTTGTAAGAATACATTTGAATCTGCTCTAATTTGAAAAGTGGAACCCCAGTAATGGGTAACCTTTATTGAGTGCTTACTGCATGCTAAGTTCTGTGCCATGAGCTTTGCATACATGATCTTGATTGAGCTAGGAACAACCCTGCACAGTGGGTTCTATAGAATCTTCATCTTGCAGATTACAAAACGAACTGATGGAGGTTATACAGTGTTTCCAAGACTAATACATGGCTAGGACTGAAATCCAAGTCTTTATATTTACACTTGCCTGTCCAAAATCATCATCCTCAAATTTCAGCACCTGGTGACTATTATTATAAATTTCCTGTGACATCCCTCACAAATGACTGCCCCAATCTGTATATGATGGCATGAAGAACCTTTTTTTACCAAAAATAGAGTGCTGCTTCTATCAAAACTGGCTTTTGCTCCCTGGGTTGAACTCAATTCAATTATTGGAATCAGTTTGTATCTTAAAGATCAGCAAGATAATAACCATCTTTTATTGAGTCTCTTTTATTTTGTTCAGTTCAGTTCATTTGCTCATTCATGTCAGACTCTTTGCGACCTAATGGACTGCAGCCCACCAGGCTTCCCTGTCCATCACCAACTCCTGCAGCTTACTGAAACTCATGTCCATAGAGCTGGTGATGCCATCCAACCATCTCATCCTCTGCCTTCCCCTTCTCCTCCTGCCTCTATCTTTCTCAGCATCAGGGTCTTTTCCAATGACTCAGTTCTTCATATCAGGTGGCCAAAGTACTGGACTTTCAGCTTCAGCATCAGTCCTTTCTATGAATATTCAGGACTGACTTCCTTTAGGATGGACTGGCTGGATCTTCTTGCAGTCCAAGGGACTCTCAAAAGTCTTCTCCAACACCACAGTTCAAAACCATCAATTCTTTGGCACTCAGCTTTCTTTAGAGTCCAACTCTCACATGCATACATGACCACTGGAAAAACCATAGCTTTGATTAGATGGACCTTTGTTGGCAAAGTAATGTCTCTGCTTTTTAATATATTGTCTATATTTGTCATAACTTTTCTTCCAAGAAGCAAGTGTCTTTTAATTTCATGGCTGCAGTCACCATCTGCAGTGATTTCGGAGCCCCCCCAAATAAAGTCTCTGACTGTTTCCATTGTTTCCCCATCTATTTTCCATGAAGTGATGGGACCAGATGCCATGATCTTTGTTTTCTCAATATTGAGTTTTAAGCGAACTTTTTCACTCTCCTCTTTCACTTTCATCAAGAGGCTCTTTAATTCCTCTTCACTTTCTGCCATAAGGGTGGTGTCATCTGCATATCTGAGGTTATTGATATTTCTCCCAGAAATCTTGATTCCAGTTCATGCTTCTTCCAGCCCAGCATTTCTCATGATGTACTTTGCATATAAGTTAAATAAGCAGGGTGACAATATATAGCCTTGACATACTCCTTTTCCAATTTGGAACCAGTCTGTTGTTTCATGTCAGGTTCTAACTGTTGCTTTTTGACCTGCATACAGATTTCTCAAGAGGCAGGTCAGGTGGTCTGGTATTCCCATCTCTTGAAGAATTTCCACAGTTTGTTGTGATCCACACAGTCAAAGGCTTTGGTGTAGTCAGTAAAGCAGATGTTTTTCTGGAACTCTCTTGCCTTTTCAATGATCCAGTGGATGTTGATGATTTGATCTCTGGTTTCCTCTGCCTTTTCTCAATCCAGCTTGAACATCTGGAAGTTCACGGTTCACGTACTGTTGAAACCTGGCTTGGAGAATTTTGAGCATTACTTTACTAGCGTGTGAGATGAGTGCAGTTGTGCAGTAGTTTGAGCATTCTTTGGCATTGCCTTTCTTTGGGATTGGAATGAAAACTGACCTTTTCAGTTCTGTGGCCACTGCTGAGTTTTCCAAATTTGCTGGCATATTGAATGCAGCACTTTCACAGCATCATCTTTTAGGATTTGAAATAGCTCAACTGGAATTCCATCACCTCCACTAGCTTTGTTCATAGTGATGCTTCCTAAGGCCCCCTTGACTTCTCATTCCAGGATGTCTGGCTCTAGGTGAGTGATCACACCATCATGGCGTCTGGGTCATGAAGATCTTTTTTATATAGTTCTTCTGTGTATTGTTGCCACCTCTTCTTAATATCTTCTGCTTCTGTAGCTTCAGGTAGTTTCTTTAAGAGCTGCTCTGGTTCCTTTAATCTTGCCTCAAGTGATCTCCTGATGAGCTTCTTGAGATTATCAAATTATGATCTTCTCTGGAATGCTAACATCTTCCATTTGTTGGGGATTTTATGTGTATCTCTTGCGGTGGAGTTGGTGATGGACAGGGAGGCCTGGCGTGCTGCAGTCCATGGGGTCGCAAAGAGTCGGACACGACTGAGCGACTGAACTGAACTGAACTTGAGGTGGAACCAGGACCCTGTCCCAAGGCTGCACTATTGTTTCTTCGCTGCTCCTCCCTTGTCTCAGCATCCCGTCCCTTCTGTGATTAACAGCAGTTCTTTAAATCTTTCCTTTGGGATTCATGGAAGGTCATGGAGGCTGGAGTCTATTCCCTACAGACAAGAACAGCGGGGGAGGAGAGCAGAAAGGCCTTGTGGCCAGGAGCCCCACAGGGTCCTGCTTGATTTCAGGAGGAAGGTGGGAGAACAGGAGAGAAAATGTTGGCAAGAGGATCCCTAGGAGGGAAAGTGTTCCAAAGGTGGGTATCAATCCCCAGTAGAAGAGAGGAGAGTGGGGAGAGAGGTGAGCTGGGAAACAGCACAGTGAGGGTAGGGCAGCCATCATTCCGGTGAGAAAATGGAGGAGGCAGAAGAAGGGGCTGCAAGCACCACAGAGTCTTTGGGGAGGCGAAGAAAATGGAAAGAAATCTCTGGCGAGCACTGACAATTTTTTTTTACGAAGGAGAAAGAGAAGAAGCAGCTTTTCCAAGCCCAGAGCTGACATGTGTGTGGGGGTCCTGTTGACAGACAATCAGATCACTTCCCTGTCACTCGAACCAGTCACCCCCTGTGTCTGGAAGTCATGCCCCAGGGGGATGCCTTCAAGGACTCAGAAAAGTAAATTCTCTGGAGCCCTCCCCACTTGAGCCATCTCCTGAATGCTGAGCCTTACTAAGAAACTTAATGAGACCTTTTCACACACCAGGGAGCAGGGCTCAGTAGTGGGCAGGCTGTTGAGCAAACATTCCGTTGTCTGGATTTGAATGAGGAAAGATATTCAGCTGGAATGAGATGAAATAGGGATCAGTTCATGCTTAAAAGACATAAAAGTGTTGGTCAGAGAGGAAACTCAGGGACATATTCAAGTTTTTCCTATCTGTCAGTGAAATGTTATCACTGAGGAGTTTGTACCTTCTTTTATTTCAAAGTGAAGTGAAGTGAAGTGAAGTAGCTCAGTCGTGTCCGACTCTTTGTGACCCCACCCATGGACTATAGCCTATCAGGCTCCTCCGTCCATGGGATTTTCCAGGCAAGAGTGCTGGAGTGGATTACCATTTCCTTCTCCAACTCGCCCACAATTTAAAAGCATCAGTATCAGGATAGTGCATTGTCCTCCATACAGTATTTGAAGACGATGCTACCAGTGGTGATTCTCCTGGATGACTATGAACAGTTGAAAAGAACAATGGATGTATGGCAATCTCCTGTGTTGCACAAAGAATTGATTTCAGACTGTAGCTGTTTGAAAATAAATATGACCAAAACCAAAAGACTGATATAAAAATAAACAAGAGCGTCTTAATCTGTATTTTCACAAACAACTGATTTAATCACTTTGACTTTAAACTCACAAATCAAAAGGTCAGCCAGTTTGATTAAAAACACGTGCACAGTCCAGTTGATTGACTGACTGAACTATATGCTTAAAGAAGCAGTGGTGTGATGCTAAGAGAAGTAGCTTGGGAGTCAGGGAGCCTGGATTCTGTTTTGGGCTTCATTTCACATCCCTTGTAAGAACCTGGGTGACCTCTGAGCCCCAAGACACCATACCTACATCCTGGATTCTGGTGATAATCAAATGAAGTAACATAGGTAGAAATAATTTTGTACACTGGGAAGTTCTCTCCAAAATTCCATCACCACTATCAGTAACTGTTACATAATCCCAAAGTCACGTATTTGTCAATCCTTTGAAATGCTGCTGCTATATTTGATACACTTACTCATGGAAACTTTCTCATGTTTGGCAACTTCTGTCCCTCTCCTGTCTGAAGTCTGAATCCTCCTTCCTAACAGTACCCTCTGCTACCAATTTAATGCAGCACCATTGAAGATAATCTGCCCAACTACTGCTGCAGTTAATAGAAATTCTCCTTTCAGTGTGGTGCATCTGCTGTGACATCTGTTTAAAACCCATGGAGAGGATTCAGTGTTCACCAGCAAATTGAGTAATTACTGTGTAATTACACTATAAATTGTGCAGTCAATGATTTGCTTTCGAAATTCATCTTTCGGACATATTCACTATGACAGCCACTTGGGTTCTTCTAAGATGTGCAGATCTGTTCTTAAAACGGTCAATATAAAGATGTGAGCCAAACACCTGTGGCCAAAAAATTAGAGGATTATCTATAGAAAAGAGAGAGGGTTAGAGAAGGACAAAAATGAAAGTGTGGAAAGGAGATATTAATAGAGTGAGAAAGAAAGGGGAAGGATATTTTGAAGATTGTCTAAGTCTTTCTCAGTTATTTCGTAAAACCTGTGAAATTGCTAAGCCTTGCTGGCAGGAGAAAGCACAAGAGGAGAGATCAGTGATGCAGGAGTTCGCCTGCTTCACGAAGAGCCCATTACTAGTGATAGCTATTTGGACTTTGGGAAATTGTACCATATGTAGAAAGTAGAGAATTAATGACTTAAGAGATGATATCTAATAGCTCTTGATAACTACCAGCTTTACAGTGTCTAAAAACTGAGACCTAACACTTTGCTGAACAGTTATCAAACAAAGATCTATGCTTCCTCTAAATCTGTTTTTTAAAAGCCAGTCAACAAATATTTATTATCCACATGTTATATGGAATATGAAATATGTATTAGACTGCATGCTTGAAGCAACCTGGAATATAAATAAACAAGGCAGCAGTGTGGCATAGTGGAAGAAAGGCTAGCTTGAGATCCTTCCTGACTTGAGTTTGAATCATGAGCTGTGGGACTAAGCCATATGAAGCTGCTGATGTTCAGTCATTTTTAAGCTACATACCCGGCAATTTCATGCGATTCAACCAAAAGGAATTAGAAATGCCTCTTAAATGATTGAGAATTAGAAAAAATGTTTATAAAATATTTATAATGTTTGTATAAATGTTTAGAGTTCGTTTATGGTGGAAGGGATATAGAAGCATCTTACCCTTGGTCACCAAGGGTACTAAACATCATTACTGTGTAGTGGAAATAGGACAGACGAGTTAAGACAGTATTGCAAAAGTCAGAGCTATGTATGTCTCCCTTTTGGCCACTATATGTTTAAAAATACAAGTCTCACTAAATATTTAATGAAAGGAATTTTATACAAATGAGAGGATTCATTTGTTAAAACAAAGGCATTTGCTACTACATAAACACGCAAAAACACACACACACTAAGTCACTTCAGTCGTGTCCGACTCTTTGTGGCCCTATGGACTATAGCCTGCCACGCTCCTCTGTCTATGGGATTGTCCAGGCAAGAATACTGGAGCGGGTATATCTGATCTCTAAAACCAAAATTCTATTCCAAATGCCGACTGCAACACACATCTATTAGAATCAGTTATTCTGTAATTATATTAACATCAAGTTGTTCCATTTTAACAGCACAACACTTTCCAAATGTGTATACTTCAGTTTTCAAAAGGTAAGTCCCATTTAGAGATGGGATGCAATTTTACAAAATAAAGTAAAAAACCAAAATGCACACCAAACACCCAGTTGCACTCATGACGGTTTTGTTCCTTTCCTTTGCATGGGAGCAGCAGAGCACTCACGGCATCAGAGGCAGCCGCAGGAAACAGCTAGCTGCATTAGTCAGTGTGCTAAGTAGAGACAGGAAGCAAGTTCAATGGAGCAGAAAGGTCCCTGCCTCTGGAATTGATGGAGAGAAGGAATGTGATTGGTTTCTTAAAGGGCAGGCAGAGGAGTGATGGGTAATTTCACCTCCCCTCACTAAACATGCCTGTCTATCTGAGATGGATCAACACCTTAGATTACACATTATGCAAATGACAGTGGCAATTTGGCACCTCATGGTCTCCTGCCAGAGTTTAGATTCATTCCCACTGTTGTCTGAGAAAAGTGAAAATAAACATGCCCCCCTTCCCCTCCTTGGCTTCTTTGTCCTTGTGAAGTACAGCTTTCTCCAAACCTGCAGCTCAGAGCCTAAACTGCATGGCAGTGGCCGTCTCTTCTTGCAAGGTGGTGAGCTCAAAACTCCCAGACTCGGAAATTAATTTCACAAAAGCAAGAACAGAGGTGCCAGTGACTGTTGTAGATCATACAGAGAAGCTCCCAAGGAAATCCAGGACCTTAAATTATGCAGGTTTGATCCCTGGGTGGGGAAGAACCCCTGGAGAAGGAAAGGGCAATCCACTCCAGTGTTCCTGCCTGGAGAATCCTATGGACAGAGGCACCTGGTGGGCTACAGTCCATGGGGTTGCAAAGAGTTGTACGTGACTGAGAGTGGCATGTGTGGGTGCGCACACACACACACACACACACACACACACACTACATTTCGAAAGATACTGCAGATGTTTCAGTGCCAATGAGTCAGAAGAAAACTGCTACCCAAAAGGAGCTATTTCCTGATTTGCTCATGGAAAAGTAATTCTGGGCAATGATGGAACAGCTTTGTGTGATGTGAGCTTTTCTTTCTCCCCACCACTGAAAAGACCATGTCTAATCTGGGGAAAGGAGAGCTGACAGTTACTGATTTACCCTCACATAAATAGTCTAAAAGAGAATGGATTTGACTTTCCCACAACATCGCCTCCGCCCCCCTCCCCAGAAGTCCCAGTGTAAAACTGGAAGACACGTGCTGGAATTATAGAAACAGCTAGTCTGTGCATGAAATATGACATCTTTAAATGAACATGATCAGATTTTAGTACAAATTCCCAAGGGATTCTGGAAGCTCTTCCTGGAGTTCCTAAGATATATTCATATCTAACATGTGATTTATCCCTGGGGTAGACGATTGTCTTAAATCATCTTTTAAGACTACTTCTAACATTAAAATTTAGACCATAAGGATAAAATCAGAATTTTTAACAGAACAAGTTCAGTGTTGGACTTCTATATCAGTGAAGAGCTGAAGTCTATTGTAGAGTGGATTATTAACTAAAATGAGAACTTTGCCAAACAAATTAGGTTGTGCTGGGCTGGTCATCATCTCAAAACTACCCTCTAATACAGGTCAGAAATGAAAAAAAAGAGGGGGCGGGAATCATTTCAGGGCAATGGTGTTCTTGTGGTCATAGGCTCAATCGTTATAACTTCTCAGACTACAAGAAGCCACCATTTTGTGTAATGACTTAGTAAGTGTAACGATCTTTCATGTAAACATTTGTGCCCACAGTGGAAAACTTAAAAACAAATAGATACCACTCAGGTGAAGCCTAGATGGTTTTCTTTTTTCTAGAGAGAGTCAGCCCTGTCTGAATAATGACGTTGTCTTCTTAGTGAACACCCTTTGTAAGTGCGTAAGGCAGGAAGACAGAAGAAGACTGACTTACCCTGACTTGTCCATCCTTGAAAGGCATAATGTGGTCTCTTTAATAGAAAATGAGAAGGCTCTTGATACAATCAGAAACCTGAGTTCTAGGTATAGATACCCCTGGTTCTTTTACTTGAGTCACAGTGGTTCATCTCTCTACAGCCTTTCTCCCTATAAAATGTAGTGATGAGGTGACTAAACATTGAAATCTTTTTTTATGCAAGTTAAGAAACTCTGCCACTACCTAAATTCTGTCATTTGTTTACCAAGAACGGCAACTTGATATATCAATACATTTGAGCCTTGAGCAACAAGGGTTTGAACTGCGTGGGTTCACTTACATATGGGTATTTTTCAGTAAATATAGTATATTTTCATTTTACAGATCTTGAACCGTGTAGAAGTTTGCATTCAATTAGACAGCATTATATTTGAAATCACAAGCACTAGGGTTTGAATCCTGATTCATTGAATCCAACTGTTTTTAACATTTCCTTTGTTTTTGAGGCAGAGATAGCAATACATGGATTTTGGGTTTTACCTGAGGGTCAGCAACCCCCACCCTTGAATTTTTCAAAGGTCAACTCTATACCTCTGTGATACTCAGAACCTCCTTGAACAGTTTTTTAAAAAAGCGTTTCAAAAAAGTTACTGTGCAGCAATCTCCTCTGTCCAGGGTTAGAACACAATACGGATCCACTCAAGGTCTTCACCCTTAAGACAAGGTTGGCTTTTGTGGTTCGTTCACGTCTGACATTTGATCGTTATAAGCCACGTTGGTATCAGGAGACCACAATTTGAGACAGTGTATTTTATGCCTTTAGGATTAGAAAGACAATAGGATTAAACCTCCAATTTGGCAAATTCCCCTGAGTCCCTGCATTTATAGGACTACTCTTTCATATTCTCCAGTTAGCAAATGTGGCCACAGTGGCATTGCCACACTTGCCAAGCAGTTTCTGCAAAATGTACAAATGAAATATATCAGGCATCTAATGAGGACTGAAGGCCCATTCCACCCTCCCCCTTTTCTTCACACTGTGTGAGAAGCTATACTGGGCTTGATTTTTAGCCCGCAGCCACTGAAGCCCTGGTCCTAATTAGGAGAGTAAAATGCCCCTGACAAAGATATAAGAAATCCAGATGTCTACAGTGAGTATAGATCTTGAGATTCTGTATTTGCTGCCAAGAGGATATCTCAGGGAGAAAGAGAAACATGGGAAACCACAGGAAATAAGGATGAACAGCTAATGTATTTAAGTAATTTTCCTTAACCTAATATGTTTCCTTTAAAATATAACTCTTTTTTTATCTTTGCTTGTTTTTGCTTAATTAAACACCAGAAACTATTAACTTGATTCGGTCTAGGGTTTTAAACACTTGAATAGAATGTGGTTTGTTGTACATGTTAAAGAAGCTGGAAAAAAAAAAAAAAAAGCAAATGAATTAAGATGTATTCCCTGTACTAGGCTATCTAAAGATACACAATATTTCAAAAGTTGTTTTGTACAGAAAATAGCATTGTTTTCTCACATCTTCTGTCAGACCATGAAAGCTCAGAGTTAAAACAAATAAAACAAGAGTGCTTGAGCGCTCTTCAGTCCCTTTGATTTAAGCCCAGGTTGAAAGCTACAGCAGGAAGCAGCAAATGAAATATTTCAGTGAGTCATGCTGATGCCCCACAAGTAAAATTTCACCGCTTCTGCCACGTGACTCCACTTTGTCGTTGTTGTTTTAGTCACTGAGTCATGTCTGACTCTTGCCACCCCATGGGCTGGAGACCACCAGGCTTCTCTCTGTCCATGGATTCTCCAGGCAAGATTTTCCTGGAGAATCCAGGATTCTCCAACCGACTAGAGTAGGTTCCCATTTCCTTCCCCAGAGGATCTTCCCGACCCAAGGATCGAACCCACATCTCCTGCATTGGCAGGTGGATTCTTTACCACTGAGCCACGGGAAACCCCCTGGGAAGCCCCCTGGGAAGCCCCCTGTGACTCCACTAAGTCTTCCCTATATCCGTCTACAGTGAGCAATGCATCTCCACATCTCATACATACTTTTACACCATTCATTTCATTGCTTACAACACTATATTGAAATAAACTGCAGGTGGCTACTCTCTAGACTTTATTTTCTTAGAGGATAGTATGTTATTAATGCTTTATCCCCCAGAATTAACGCAGCACCTGCACATAAAAGAGATGATAATAACATCCTTACTGATAATAAACTCTATTAAAATACTTAAATATATTTATAATTTTCTCTCAACATTACAACTAGCAATAGTACCTGTTAAGCATTTCTGTGTGCCAAGACAGATACTGAGTGTTTTCCTGATGTTTATTTCATTTAATTTTCATGAATCTGATGTCGATACACTTTTCGTATATTCCAGCTGAAGAAATGCTTGCAGAATGGTGATACAGCTAGTAAATGGCAGAATTTGAACTCAAGTTATCTGACTATATGATCTGTAGTTTTAACATTTCACAATACTGCCTCCTGGGACAAATCCCTTAACAAATGTTTTTCAGAATTACCGGCAAAATCCCAAATCCTGGGAATTAAAAACTAAAAGTTTGTTGCTGCATTTTTCATCAACATTTGACTTGTAGAGAGAGTCAAGGTTTTTCTAGTCCAATTTGACCTCTTTATATGAAAGATTACTTCAAGGTGCTTCTTAGAGAAAATGGGATGAAAGGTAGTCAGGATCTTATCCTCCAAAAATAACATGCATAGAATGAGAGTTCCATTTAGACCAGTGAAGTTCAGTCACCAGGCTCCCTCATGGCATTCCTGACAAGAACTTATATGGTCAGTCTACAGATACGAATTCTCAGTGAAAGTCGCTCAGTCGTGTCTGACTTTGCAACCCCATGGACTATACAGCCCATTGAATTCTCGAGACCAGAATACTGGAGTGGGTAGCCTTTCCCTTCTCCAGGGCATCTTCCCAACCTAGGGATTGAACCTAGGTCTCCCGCACTTGACAGCTAATTCAAATCACTATTGGAGTTGGCTTACTAAACAGACTACTGGGATATGATGATTTTGGCCTTTGAATCATTGTTTCTTGGTACTGAAGGTATTATCTATGGTATAATTGATATGGGCATTCATTCCAGATCAAGCTCTGTGATAAGTAACCTGGAAGACTTCAAACAAAACAGGGGAAACTATCTCATGCTACCATCTTAAAGACCCCTAGATCCATACAGTTCTCATCCCAAGAGCCACAAGAATGACTTAGTGCTTTTCTGTGGATTTGACCCATAAACTGCTTGTATTGTTCCTCTGAAATATTAGTGGCCTGGGAATAAGCTGTAATTGAAGATTGATGAGCCAGGTTGGGAAGTTGTGACCATCAATAGCATCATGAGTACGATTTCAGGGACTCGAGGTGGCAGATCATTGTCGGTGCCTTATCCTCTGACATGGCCATTAAGACATGTGCAGTTTCTAGGACAAGGCTTTAAAGAACTGAGAACACGGTCATCTGTTCTGATAGTCACATCACTGCAATTTCTGTGAATGCTAACAGAGTGAACTAGGGAAGAACAGGAAGCCTGTTAAGACTAAACATCCAACAGCAGAAAGGTGATTTCATAAATGAAATATGGCAGTCATTGAAAATGAAGTGGTGTGAGAGCAGGTAATGGCATGCAAAAGTGTTGCTGCTGCTTGCTAAGTGGAGAAAAACATATGAAAATGTCCACATAACATGTTTCTATATTTATAAATGAAAACATATAAAATGCAAATAAAAAAAGATCTACATCTATTTGTCAACAGTGCTCATATCTGCTTGAGAGTATTATGGGTGAGTTTCATTTTCTTCTTTTTGTTTAGTTTGATCCTCTAAATTTTCTATCTTGAGTATGCATCCTTTTTTTTGCTTCTGAAAACAAAAGCTTTCTCCAAAGCAATAAAGCTTTAAAATACACTGTTAGAAAGAGAAAAGCTAAGAAAATTAAGAGTAATAAGGCATTAGGCTAACAAGATTTTTTTTTAAAAATAGAAATTCTAATAGGATTATATTCACCCCATAAAGTAACCAAAAGGCTGTGACCAGTCTGCCTTTTTATAGATAACTTTTTTTTCTAAGAAACAAGAAATACTGTATCAAAAAGTGGTGATAGAAATTTACCATGCCAAAAAGGAAGTCATGGAGCATCTTAACTGTCCAGTAGACCATAGCATCCCTAACTGTGCCAAGAAGCTCCTAGTAATAACAGAATTCTGTAAGTCATGTTATATCTCTGTATTGAGATTTCCAAAGAAATAGAACATAGTAAAGGCCCTGAGCCATCCTGCAATGAATCAATCTGAATAACCTCATCTAATGCAGTGTTTCCCACCCTTTAGCATCACACAACCCTAACAGTAAGATATTGGAATACCTCTGGTTATAAGGCAGTACTTTGAAAAACCTCTTCCGTTTAGGAGAATGCATTACTCATACCAGGAATTTACTTATTCGATTAGCTGTCTGAACCAAATGGAAAATAAATCATCTTGATTTCTAACAACTGCTGTAGGAACCATGCCCTGAATCTCCCCAGAGACCTAGAAACATTAATGCTTCTCTGCTAGTTTTCTGAGACTGACATATGCCCAGGGAACCGGGGAGCCCATTGTTGCTATTGTGCTTCATGCCTTGAAAACCTTCCAGTCATTAGAGGGTTATTCTTCACCCCACTCCTGTTACTCAGAGTGAAAATTATCCTCTTGAATCTGGCAACATATGGTCTCTATAAAGAATTTCCAAGCATATTAAAATCAACCTAACAATAGCTCTGAAAATAATTTTTTGGAAGGGCAATTTTGTCAGTGTAATGATGTCAGTTCCAAACTTTTCAATGAATGTATTCTTATCAGTAGCTTGGATGCGACATGAGGTGAAGCATCTTGTTAGGGGATTTCATAGACGAACACAGCACAGTAGCGATTGCAAATAATGACTGTGGCTACCGTAACCCAAGGTGAAAAGCACTATTTGCATCACTTTAGCACTCCTTAGAGATCCAATTTACACATGTTACTGCTGTAACTGGACAAGATAGATGTAATCACAAATGACCCACCACAACAGCAAGCCAGATAATTTATAAAAAGAAATCAGTTCAGAAAGACATTCCGGAAAGAATAATTCAAGGATTTGACAGTTGACAGCTTGTGGAAAACTTTGAAAAATATTCACCCAGAAAAGCTGCAAATTCTTTGTTTCCTGAATTTCTCTTAATGCAGAGCTACTGTCTGTGTATATTTTATTGTCACCTACAGAAACTTTATCTTTTATCTAGAAATTGAATCTAGAATCATTATAACTAAGCCATGAGTTCAAGAATTCAGTCAGAAGCAAAAGTTTGCCTTGAGTGGCATAATGAAAAGCTCTAGCATGGGAAAGGTTAACACTCAGACTACAAAGCACCTTCCGCTGTGTCTTTACACATCACATAAACACTTGCTGTTGCATATGGTCCACTTATCTATGACACCTCAGCAAAGGGCTCTTGTTGATGCTACTGTTGGATGATAGATTACTGTTTATGGCTGTCTAGAAGCCATTTACTCAGCAGTTATTTATTCATCAACTATAGTATTTCTTGCACTGTGCTATTATGCTTAGGCATAGTGATAGAGATAGACATAATGAGAGTAATACAAATAGTGATAAAGCCAGATAAAATCTTTGCCCTTATAAAAGTTACAGTTTATCAAAGAGATGCAGTTAAAAAACAATCAAAGAAACTGATCTTTGGATTAAGGGAGTTTTCCATATGAAACAGTCAACCTAAAATACAATCAACACTGAAGTTAGGAAAGTATATTGAAGAGGAAGAAATGATAAAAGGTAAGGTGGAGAAGAAATATACTCCTGAGCAATGACTTCCTCTGCATTCTTAATGTTAACTACACTCTTATCATGAATCCAAGAAGGTGCCATACTGGAGAGCTCCCTGTTCTCCAAATAAACCAAACAATTGAACACCTTTGTTTTTTTGCAAGTGCTTTCATCTTATCATTGAATGCCTCTGCCCCACAACCAGTGTTTCTCCTATTGAGATTCCATTAAAAAAATTTTTAATCTAAGTAAAATGTTGTCTCGTCCATTAATTTAACCCAGTCAGCCTCATCAACAGTTAACTATTTCAGTTAAGGTGAAGTGAAGTGAAGTGAAGTGAAGTCACTCAGTTGTGTCCGACTCTTTGCGACCTGTGGACTGTAGACCCCAAGCTCCTCCATCCATGGGATTCTCCAGGCAAGAATACTGGAGTGGGTTGCCATTTCCTTCTCCAGGGGATCTTTCTGACCCAGGATAACTAATTATTTATTTCTTCTAGATTATAATTAATATACCTATAAGCTCCTTAAAGGTAGGGGATTTCCATTTCAATTTGTATACTTAATGTAACATTTATACATTTTAATCATGGAATTGTCACATATAATGAATAAGTACAAACAAAAATACAATGGTCCTTTTCAGTACCAAGAAAAGAAGGAAAAAGAGAAAGGACAGAAAATAAGTTGTCAGCAGGTCTCCAGACTCGAAAGTAGACGCATGTATGATGCCATGTATAATTATATAAGTAAAATTAACACATCACAGGAAAAGACCCAAATGAATTTTCAGCAGTTTTTGACAGTACATTTTTGGAGTCCTGTTTTTAAATGAAGGCTGTGTAGTTTTGTGAATTGACCTTGGAGAAAGGGGCACAAGAGAAATAAAGAAATAATCAGTTGTCATCCAGGATATTTTTTCCTAAGCAATATCACAGTAAGATGACAGATGACATCTAGTCCACAAAGACACATACTATACATTCTTAGACAGCATGGAGAGGGAAAATAGAGTTTTCAAGTATATTCCTTAGTTCAAAAGGCTGCGCCTCACATGAGCAAAGCTCTGTAACATTTCCCAACATGAATACAGCAGGGTCTGATTTATTTTGTGGTGGTTGGTAGTTCTCTCCAGCAAAACATGAGTGGCCAACAATTAATAATAACAGAAATTAAACTGTATATGCCATTTTAAAGTTTACCATGTGTCTCCCAACCATGTACCTCTAATCAAAATTAGATTATCATTATCTCATTTTATACTTAAAGAAGTTGAATGATGTCTGGAGTTCTTAGTTACAGACAACAGAGTCCACTCTAACCAGGTTAAAGAGAAAGGAGCTCGTCAAAGAGTATTAGGTAGTTTGTGGAATCTCCGGGAGGGCAAGACTCAGGTTTGGTTCCTAACCAGCCAGACAGCAGGGCCATGCACAGCACAGCCCATGCAGTGCCTGACAGTTATTTGGAGCTCTTTTAGGGGATGCGTCAAGGCTGCCCCTGCCTCTGCCCACTTCTACCATGTTCACATTTGGAGGAAACTCCATCACAGCGATCCAGAAGAAACAACTTTGTCAGTCCATGTGCTTTCCAGTCAATCCAATTAACTAGAAAGCAGTTGCCATCTTATGTTGCTCACTCCTGCATCTTTGTCTTGCCCAGAGGCTTCTGATTGGTGGAATTTAAGTCATATGCGTTTATCCTAGTTGTAAAGGGACCTAGAAATGTAGTCTGGACTTCATCTTCTATTACAGATGTCCTGTTTCCTGGAAGAAAAGCTAAAGGGAGATTGGATGGGAAATCAGTTAGCTAATCTACCAAATCTGCCATAAGTGGAGACTTGACTTGATTATAGTCATATAGCTAGTAAGTAACAGAGCTTCAGATGCCAGATCTTACACTCTCCACAAGATAAAAATGACTGCTTCATTATGGTAGAGATGAGTAAGTAG
Organism: Ovis canadensis; assembly: GCF_042477335.2. NCBI lineage: Eukaryota > Metazoa > Chordata > Mammalia > Artiodactyla > Bovidae > Ovis > Ovis canadensis. The sequence goes on along the minus strand of NC_091246.1, from coordinate 146,950,428 downwards.
CTCATCTGGCCTTCAGAGCTTAATTAAAATATCCCTTAAGAGCAACTATTTCCTTTTGACATTGAATTGCATGAGCTCTAAGCGTCATTATTGGTTTAGTTTTCTAGATATCTAAATATTGTGAAGGGAGTAGCCTTGTAAATGGAGATGAGTCCTTCATCCTTTCTCCAGTTCTCATTAAAAAAAAATAATAACTACACATCTACATTCTAAAATTAAGAATCTCAGGGCCAGAAAGACCCTTAAAGCCATGTTAAGATTTGTAGCAGCTCTGAATCAGTTTTCCCTATTTCTCACATTAGTCCATGAATAATTTTTATATTACAGAAAATATGAAAACAAACTTTTAAAATCTGACTGCCATGTAAAAAGTAAAATGTAGAATATACTGTATGGACCCCTGCATGACAGCTTAATAGACTTGTGTTTAAATCCAGGTTTAATCACTAGCTATAAGATGCTGGTAGAGCAAGCTTAATCTCCTTGGGTCTTTCTCCTCTTCTATAAAATAGGAGTAAAAATACCCTTTTCTTTTTTTAAAAAAATATTCATTTATTTATGTGTACCGGATCTTACTTGTGGCACATGAATCTTTAGTTGCAGCATGTGAGTGCTTTGTTGTAGAAAGTGAAACCTAGTTTCCTGACCTACGATTGAACCCAGGCTCCCTGCATTGGAAGCATGGAGTCTTCGCTACTGAAAATTGTCAGTAAGGTTTCATGTAAACTGCAGAGAACATGATGTGAGTAGAGGTGGGGAAGCAATGGTGTGTCTTCTAAATATGTCAACTAGATGAACAAATAGTTATTTGTAAAGCAGTTAATAAAGTCCTAGAAAATACTAAGCAATGACTACTGTTTAAAATATTATTTTAAAATAGTTACTTCAAGTGATAATTTTGATTTAACAAATCTTAATAATGATGTGCTCTGAGAATCTACCCACTCATGAAAATGGTATTAGTTTTGACTGAAGAAACATAATGTTCAATGGCAAGTGAAATTTTTTTCCAAGACTATTTTCTCTCACAAATGACTGTTTCCAATTATACATAAAGACCTTTCCTAAATCCTACTTTTGTAAAACTTTCAAACTGTCTGATGGGTTTTCAAATTATATAATAAAGGAAAAGGAAAGCAAATAGCTTGAAATCTCTTAGAAAGTCACCGGTGCCATCTGTCTATGACTTACTGAAAAAATGACTATAAAGTGCAGTCCTTAAACAAAAAATAGCCTCAGAATTTCATGAAAAGTCATCTCTAATGGGCCAAGTAAAAACACGCTTTGAATAGGACTTTACAACGTTTTAACAGTTTCAGAAACAGCCTGACATCTCAAATATAATGGAAAGTAAAACCTCTCATATATGTAGGTGGACAGGAAGCACAGAATCATTTTTCACTTTTTGTTGTCATTAGCAAAACCTACCATAGCCTGTTGAGTTTGTCTGTGGTGCAGACTTCCCTGTTTAAGAACTTGGACTCGGACACTTGCATTCTGAAATAAATTGTTTTCACTGGTGGTAGGGGGAAGCAAAAGGCAGATAGAAAGCACATGTCTCCCTGCTTTGCTACAAATTGCCATTTATATGGTGTCTGAGAGAGAAAACAGTCTGAAAATGGGAAGACAGATAAAGTTGGTTCACCTTTCTGGTGAGAGCACTCTTGGAAGGTTGACAGCAGAAGCCTTTTCTCAAAAGAATGAGCTCCCCATGCTGAGGAGAGGAGGGAGGCCCAGGGGCTGGTTTGCAGAGTGTAAAGAGCAGACAGAGGAGGGGTGCAGAGGAGAAAACACAGAGGACCACCAGAAAGCTGAGCAGCAAGAAGGCAGGAATGAATAAGAAGGAAGCCTAGACAAAAGCTGAAAGTAGAGAGGGACCAAGAGTGCCAAAAGCAGGTGAGAGCAGGGAGGGCGGCACAGGGCATGCTGATAAACTGCAAGAGCTAAGTAGATGAGGAAATCGAGGGAAACAGGCAAGAGCACTCATTTAGGGGCTCTGGATAGGAAATGAAGGAGGAAGATATACTGCTAATTTAATGTGATGTCGGAGAAGGTTTTGCTGTCACTCTTGTCATTTTTTTAAGCAAAGGCAGATAAGACTTCTGAAAACAAAAGAGGAGCCAGTGGGAATGGGGAGGCTGAAAACACCAAATCTGGAAGAGACCTTCACCAAATGGGCTGAGAAAACATGCACTAGTGGCAGAATTTCCGATCACTTAGGATTAGTGCAAAGTTTTTTAAACACAATTTTTTTTTTTTAATTTGGCTACCCATGACATACAGGACCTTCTGTGTTACAACATGTGGGATCTAGTTCCCCAACCAGGGATCAAACCCAGGTCCCTGGCATTAGGAGCTCAAAGTCTTAGCTACTGGACCACCCAGGATAATGCAGTTTTTAAACTAAGAGAGAGTTGTCCAGGGGATGGGGGTAGGTTTCCAAAGAGATTTCATGGCAGAGCTACAGTTAGAATCTTTTCTTGTCGACTGTCAATCCTGTGCTTTGTCCAAGAGACAAACTGTCCCAGTCTCTTTGATAATGAGACCTTACCCCACAATATTTAAAGACACAGGAGTCAGAAGAAAGATGACAGGCAACAGCGGGAGATTTATGCAGTAGAGAGAGAGAAAAGAGAAATGATTCTCAAGTGAGAACTGAACCAAAAGCCCATGGGAAAGATTAATATTCTAAACCCTGCCTATGGAATCCAAACTAGAGGAGTCAAACAGATTCCAGAGCTATATAGGTAAGGCTGATTGTGGTGAAGAGTTCAACATGGCAGTACAATGAAAATTGTTAGGCTGGGTGTGTAACCACTGGGGAAATAAGAATCTTCAGCGAAAAGGAACTTGTAAACAGAAGAAAATGTGTAGAAATGGAAATCCCAGGCATAGAAGAGTGTCTGGTGAGGATGAAGCTGAGCAAGGGTTTGATGAAAGAATTGTGGGAAGCGAGGATTGGCAGAGGCAAGGACTGTGAAGGACCAATGCAGTTGACTGAGAAGGAGAATGAAAGAAACATCAGCATTTCCATCTGATTGGCCAGTCGGTACTAAGTTAAGAATATTACAGGGCTCCCCTGGTAGTCCAGCAGTTGGGAGCCTGCCTGTCAGTGCAGGGGACACAGGTTTGATCCTGTCCCAGGAAGATCCCACATGCTGCAGAGCGACAAGGCCTCTGCACCACAGCCTGAGCCCACACACTCTGGAGCCCATGCTCCACAAGGGAAACCACTGTAATGAGAAGCAACTAGACAAGCAACTCCCACTTGCCGGGGCTGAGAAAGTAAGCTCACAGCATCGAAGACCCAATGCAGACAAAACTAAATTAAGCAATAAGAATATTGTACACAAAGCAGGATTTCAGAAGCAGAAGTGAAAGTCAGTCGTGTCCGACACTCTGGAACCCTATGGACTACACAGTCCATGGAATTCTCCAGGCCAGAATACTGGAGCGGGTAGCTGTTCCCTTCTCCAGGGTATCTTCCCAACCCAGGGACCGAAGCACATAGTTAGAAAGCTACTCTGCCAAAATAAAGCATCATTGTCACCCATTGTCCTTTGGGTGATAATGGAACACTTCATAAAGCTGATTCTGATGGTGAAAACTGGTTGTGTCTTAGTTGTGTCACAGTGATGAGTTACTGGGTAATAGTACATTTCCAATGTAGTTGTTCAGTTGCTATGTTGTGTCCAACTCTTTGCAAACTTGTGTACTGTAGCATGCTAGTCTCCTCTGTCCTCCACTATCTCCTGGAGTGTGCTCAAATTAATGTCCATTGAGTTGGTGATGCTATCCAACCATTTCATCCTCTGCTACCCCTTTCTCCTTTTACCTTCAATCTCTCCTAGCATCAAAGTCTTTTCCAATGAGTTGGCTGTTCACATCAGATGGTCAAAATATTGGAGCTTCAGCTTCAGCATCAGCCCTTCCAATGAATATTCAGGGTTGATTTCCTTTAGGATTGACTGGTTTGATCTCTCTGCAGTCCAAGGGACTCTGAAGAGTCTTCTCCAATACCACGGTTCAAAAGCATCAATTAATTCTTCAGCACTCAGCCTTCTTTATGATCCAGTTCTCACATGACTACTGGAAAAACCATAGCTTTGACCGAACGAACCTTTGTTGGCAAAGTGATGTCTCTACTTCTTAATATGCTGTCAAGGTATGTCACAGCTTTCCTTCCAAGGAGCACGCATCTGTTAATTTCATGGCTGCAGTCATCATTTGCAGTGATTTTGGAGCCCAAGAAAAGAAAATCTGTCACTGCTTCTACTTTTCCTCCTTGTATTTGCCGTGAAGTAATGGGACTGCAAGCCATGATCTTGTTTTTTCAGTGCTGAGTTTTAAACACTTTGTCACTCTCCTTTTTCACCTTTATCAAAAGGTAAAAAGTTAGTTCTTCTTTAGTTCCTCTTCACTTTCTGCTATTAGAGTGATAGCATCTACATATCTGAAAGTGAAAGAAACTGTTTGTAGTTCAGTGGTGTCTGACTCTTTGTGACCCCATGGACTGTAGCCTGCCAGGCTCCTCTCTCCATGGAATTCTCCAGGCAAGACTACTGGAGTGGGTTGCCATTCCCTTCTCCAGGGGATCTTCTCGACCTGACACTGGGATCAAAACTGGGTCTCCTGCATTGCAGGCAGATTCCTTACCATCTGAGACACCAGGGAAGCCCATATCTGAGGTTGTTGATATTTTCAGTTTGTGGCTGGCTCATCTAGCCTGGCATTCTGCATAGAAGTTAAATAAGCAGGGTGACAGTATATAGCCTTGACGTACTCCTTTCCCAATTTGGAACCAGTCCATTGTTCCATGTCTGGTTCTAACTGTTGTTTCTTGACCTGCATAGGGGTCTCTCAGGAGACAGACAAGATGGTCTTGTACACTCATCTCTTTAAGAACTGTCCACAATTTGTTGTGATCCACACAGAGGCTTTCACGCAATCAATGAAGCAGAGCTCAATATTTTTCTACCTTGCTTTCTCCATGATCCAACGGATACTGGCAATTTGATCTCCATTTTCTCTGCCTCTTCTAAACCCAGCTTGTACATCTGGAAGTTCTCAGTTCACGTACTGCTGAAGCCCAATTTGAAGGATTTTGAGATTACCTTGCTAGCATGTGAAATGAGTATAGTCATGCAGTAGTTGAAACGTTCTTTGGCATTAAACTTTTTTGGAATTAGAATGAAAACTGACCTTTTCCAGTTCTGTGGCCACTGCTGAGTTTTCCAAATTTGCTGACATACTGAGTGCAGCACTTTCACAGCATCATCTTTAAGAATTTTAAACAGCTCAGCTGGAATTCTATCACCTCTACTAGCTTTGTTCATTGTAATGCTTCCTAAGGCCCATTTGACTTCACACTCCAGGATGTCTGGCTGTAGGTGAGTAGCCACACCATCGTGATTATCTGGATCGTGAAGATCTTTTTCGTGTATTCTTTTGTGTATTCTTGCCACCTCTTTTTAATCTTTTCTGCTTCAGTTAGGTCCATACCATTTCTGTCCTTTACTGTGCCCATCCTTGCCTGAATTATTCCCTTGATATCTGCAGTTCTGAGGAGATGTCTAGTCTTTCCATTCTGTTATTTTTCTCTATTTGTTTGCATTGTTCATTTAAGAAGGTCTTTTCTCTCCTTGCTATTCTCTGTATCTCCACATTTAGTTGGGTATATCTTTCCCCTTCTCCGCTGCCTTTCACTTCTCTGCTTTTCTCAGCTATTTGTAAAGCCTTCCCAGACAACCACTTTGCCTTCTTATTCTTCTTTTTCTTGGAGATGATTTTGGTCACCGCCTCCTGTACAGTGTTACAAACCTCTGTCCATAATTCTTTAGGCGCTCTCTACCGGTTCTGATCCCTTGAATCTATTCATCACCTCCACTGTATAATCATAAGGGATTTGATCTAGGTCATACCTGAATGGCTTAGTGGTTTTTCCCTACTCTCTTTAAGACTGAGTTTTGCAATAAGGAGCTCATGATCTATAAGCCACAGTCAGCTCCCGGTCTTGTTTTGACTGTATAGACCTTCTTCATCTTTCCATTAGGTTCTAGTAAAAACCTTGACAACTCAATAAAGAAGAAAATCATGAATTTTGTATTGACTTTGTCTTAAGCATCTAGAAAAGAATCACGGCATAGTCATTTCAGCCTATCTTAGTGTACACAGAATATTAACTACGGCTATGTAAATGCTACTCAAAGGGCTAGTTAAATCTGGTAGATTTTTCATATTCTCAAGTCCTATTTGAGAACATTTAATTCTATCTCACATTAGTGCCAATGGTAATACCCATAATGACATTCCCTTCAACTTGCAAACTTCCTTTCCCCCTCTTTCTTTTTCAAAAGTGCAAGACCTTTTTAATATAGGTGTTATAAAATGACATTGAAACTTTTTATGAAAAGAATCATCTGGAAATACCAAGCTTTTGGTAGCAACAGCCAAGTAAGAAAATTGGTTTTGCACTGCATACTCAAGATCCATTGACCTATCATTGCTCAGGAAACCTTTTATAGGCAGTCCTCTTAGGATTTGTCTTTATCGTGTTTATATTAACAGTGTGATGATACTTTTAATTCATGTAGCAGTCTTCAGCTTACAAATTATTTTCAAATAATTTTTGAAATTTGATCCTTACACTGACCCTGAAAAGAATATCCAGATATTATCATTCTCACTGAACAGATGAGGAAACATGTTAGAGAGATGCACTGAGTTCAGAACCAATGACTAAAACCTGGGAGTTGAATCCAGCACCTCTAGCACCATAAGACTGACTGCCTGGAGAATAATCTCCGTTGATGGCATCTACATGAAATATTTGGGGCTATTATGTATTCCAATTAAGTGATATGGTATAAAGGGGCATTCAGTTTAGAAAAGGGGAAAAGGAAAATAAAAATTGCAAATTCTCATCCACATATTATCAGTGGCTATGGTACTTATATCTTTCTTTGAAATATGACCTAAAATAATATCGTCTCTCTGTCATGAGCTATCTAAGAAATATCACTCTTTAGACTTTGTAAATTTTAGATGGCAATACACTAACATCTTTCTAGCTTCTAAAAATACCCATTTTTGTCAGCTTCCCCCCAAAAATAATGGGCCAAGTGGAAACTCTTTTTGGTAACACATAGCTCATCATTTTTAAATTCTCCCAGCTGCTGTTGATATTAGCAGGATGTCTTTCCTTGTGTGCTCTTCCAAATCTGTAATAAAACATCCCAGCGTTTCCTCTCCCAGTAGAGATGCCCTATCTGAGGCCCAACAGCATTACCGGCCTCCCAGGCTCCTGTGATTAAATAAGTGATCGCTCTGCCCGTCTTTAAAAATGTGTCTCATATGAGGCAGTCGAGACAGAATATCCATCACTGCAAAGAAAAGCCAAGCATTTATTTAAAATAATGAGATATCCTCATTTTCATTTTTCCCTGAGAGGATTGTAGCAATGTTTAAAATTTTCCTGAATTCTAGAACTAGGGCAACACATTGATTTGAAGAAAGCTATAATCTTCCCTTCTAATTTGAAGTGTACTTTCTCTGCAGTGAAATAGAGTGTAGCTTTCAGAATAGCAAGAGCCCTAAGCCCACACAAAGGCACCCTCATCCCAAGCACTCCTCTTTCAAGCTGGCCCCATTCTTCTCAATGTAGGGATTTATAAGGACCCTTTGCAATAAATTTCAAGGTATATTGAACTGAAGAAAGAAAGGTTCAAATAATTTCTTCCAGATTTGAGAGGGAAGTTATTTCAACTGCCAAGTCATGACGAATATTACCTTTTGCTTTCTGCCACATCCTCGTTGCAAATGATCTGTTGGCTAAGTTCAATTATGGGGTCTCCTTGAAAGGCTTCATAATTAAATTTTTTTTTTTAAGGAACAAATTAGCTCTTTGTCTTCCTGAGGCAGAAGAGTCAGAACAGTTACAGTTACTACGAGTGTTCAGGGATTTCAACATGTTGTGACTATGCTGCCTTCCACGGCCAAGGAGGCTTACTTGAGGGAAAAGGCTAGGAGAGAAAGCCAGCCCTCTGTGATTTGGAGAGATAATAAGTTAGCAAGCTGTATAACATAATGGTTTATGAAATTCTGCCTTCAAGGACCATTATCTGGTGTTAATAGTGCTTTATTTCTTCCTCTCCTGTGCTTATTTAGAGCATAATTATAAGAACGAGAGGAAGGGAGGGAGCATGGCGTCAAGATAACCATTCGCTAAATTAATGCAGCTGAGTCGACTCTCTGGCTTTTGGGGCTCGTTTATCAATTAGTTCTGTTGCGGTCTGAATTCTTGAATTTCCCCACAGAGTGAAGATTCTTTGATTTCACTGATTCACTGGCTGTGAGCAAAGTTATCTGAGATCAAAACACTTTTCAGAACGAATCTCTTACCTACTCACTACCATGATGCACTGTACAGCCGCTTCACATTCATTTCAAGACCATTTTATAAGCACTAGTATTTAGCCTTCTCTCTCTCTCTCTGAATCTGTCTTGTTTTCATTCCTCTATTTTAACTAGTTAAAAATGGGCTTTTTTTCTTTTCAACTGGTTTATCTTTCTGCACCATGAATTTAAAGTTACTATGTAGATTTTAACATTAAGACCGTTTTTGTACTCCTCCATGGCCTCTAAATATTCAAAATTTGTTCCAAAGAATAAAAATGCTGGTAATTTGAGGTGACACTGGAGAATTGTCCTTATTTTCTAGAAGCCAGATCAGTGTTTCAAGAACTGTTGGCCCCCAAGCTTTTGGAAAATTCGCCACAGCCCTGACTTAGCTTTCTCAGCTAATTTGTTTTTAAGGAAGGTTCCAGGGAAAGAGAAGTGGCAGGAACAAAAGGCTGCTTAAGTAAGATAAACAAATTGTGTCATATGCTTCACGTGGTCTTAAAATATAATCTGAACTAGCTTTTGTTTCTAATGTAAAAGCAAACCAAAGTCTGTGTCCCATTACACATTCATGTTCCATCCTCCTTTGAATGCTGTAACAGTTACAAATCATTCATCCTTTCAAAGTTAATTTACCAAAACCCAAGAATTTCTGTGCTTAAATCAAGAAAATAAAATGTGTGGAGTAGTGAATTCCTGTGGAGCAAAATATTTCATTTTGTTGCTACCCAGGAAAGTAGTTATAAATGGAATTATGTCTCTCCAAATAGACGCACTGAAGTCCTAGTCCCAGTGCCTCAGAAGGTGACCTTGTTTGGAAACAGGATTTTTACATGAAGTCATGAGGGTGAGCCCTAATTTAATGTGACTAGTGTCCTTATAAAGGGGCTTCCCTGATGGCTCAGTGGGTAAAGAATCCATCTGTAATGCAGGAGACACAGGTTCAATCCCTGGGTCAGGAAGGTCCCCTGCATGAGGCAGTGCCAACCCACTCCAGTGTCCTTGCCTGGAGAATCTCATGGACAGAGGAGCCTGGTGGGCTACAGTCCAAAGGGTTGCAAAGAGTAGGGCACAACTGAGTATGAGCACAGACAATCCTTATAAAAAGGAGACATTTGGACACAGAGACACAAACAAGCAGAACACCAAGGGAAGATGAAGGCAAAGATCTGGGTGATGCATTTACAACCCTGGGGCACCGAAGATGGCCAACAGTGTGCCCAAAGCTAGGAGAGAGGCATGGGACAGATTTTCCCTCAGAGCCCTTTGAAGAAGTGAACCCAGCCAACATCTGTTCAGACTTCCAGCCTTTAGGACTGTGAAGCAATAAACGAACCTCATTTAAGTTCCTACTCTGTTTCTTTGTCACAGAATCCCTAGCCAATGAATACAGTAGCTAACCTACATCTCTAGGCATGTAGGACATTGCAAGAGTGTGTGGAAAGGCCATAGCTGAGACACATGAAGCCAGAAAACAAGAGAAGGGCAGAGATCAAAAACCAAAAAGATGTTCCTAAGAAAGCATTTATCCCAAAGAGCCAAGCAAAGAAGCAAAAACAGTAAAAGACTCAAGAACTAAATCAGAAATACCTGAGACCTTCTATTCTCAACTCCACTGTCCCCCTCTTGGAGACTGACCAATTTAACTAACGTCGCCCTGTCCCCTTGCTGCTCTGTTCAGTCTCCATCCCCCGTCGCTTCACTTTATTTGTATCACAGCAGGTATCTCTATCTGAATGTATTTTTTCCTTCATTTATCATGTGTTTAATATCTGCCTACCTCTCCTAGAAAGTAAGCTCTCCATCCATCTTACCATCTTAGAAAACAGAGCCTGGCGTCAGCAGGCGTTCAGTGCATCTCTACTGAGCCGGTGAAGGAGCTGTTATATTCCGTAGACAGAGGACATGAAGGTAGGCCATTTGCCGGGGTCCCCTGTGGGTGCAGGGCAGCTAAAATAACTGTGAAGCCAGCTCAGTGCTCACTGAGGTTTAGGAAGTCAGAGTTGACTTGTGCCTGCTTGAACTATGATGGAGGACATGAACTTGTCACCCAAACTACGCATACATCACCCAAGGGACACTACCCACTCATTAGGACTGACCTCTGGCTGTACAACAGAACTTTCCACAAGTTCAGAGACTTAAAAACAATCAGTTATTCAGAATAACAGACTATCCAAGATGCAATTTCTGGGAGAAACATGTGCCTCTCAAATGGAAAATTCTGCCCCATTAACTTCCTGAAACGTGAAGGTGGATGGTTACAGAAGTTCAGTGAGTGAAGGTAACCTGTGATACAGAAAGGCCCTGGGGTGGGGGTGGGTGGGAATCTTTTAAATATTCTAGTTAAATGTTTCTACATGGAGGGGTTTGCATTTAATGGATGACAAGTTAATGTGTAGTCAGTCCTTGTAGTGTGTGTTAGTCGCTCAGCCATGTCCAACTCTCTGCGACCCCGTGGACTGTAGCCCACCAGGCTCCTCTATCCATGGGATTTTCCAGGCAAGAGTACTGGAGTGGGTAGCTGTTCTCTTCTCCAGGGGATCTTCCCAACCCAGGGATTGAATCCAGGTCTCCTGCATTGCAGGCAGATTCTGTACCATCTGAGCCATGAGGGAAGGATGCTTAAAAGCAGTAACAAATATTATCTGTGCCACTTTCTATTTTACTTATACATTAAGGTGTCTGTTAAACAGGGATTTGATTTGTTTTGTTTTGTTTCAATTTTGTAAAACTCAAGGAACTCCCTGGAGGATTCTGCTGTGTGCCACTCACTCCTTCCCCAGAACTATTAAGATGATGAATTTTCTTAACTTTTCAATGGACTTTCAGCCTTGAGTTTTCCAGGAGGAAAACTGACTTCTCTAGCCGGAAAATCTTTACAATGTAGTCACTAAAGGAAAAACCTGACAGCAATCCTATGTATTTAGAAGAATCGATCGATACGTGTGCTTGGATCCCAAATCCTGAACCCATGGACTGACAGAAGCCCCTCGCCCCATTGGAACATGCTGTTTGTATCCTAATATCATCTGCTTGCATAGCATTCTCTCCCCAGAAATTTGGAAGAAAAGCAGATGCTATTTTTGCCCTTATTTTATACCCAAGGCCACTGAGACACAGAAAACCACAGGGCAAGTTACTCAAGGAGTAAAACAAGAGCCTCTGGCCCGTTACCAACAACTTCATCCAACATACAGGAAATTACCCTTTAGAGTTTGATGCGCCAGGCTACTCTCGCCTCTCTTTATTTATATTACTCTTTCTGGTCCAGAGGCATATCTCTGTGCTTGCTTGACCACCTGGGAAATCTGTTTGGTTATGAGCAAAAAGGACATTTTGAGCACCCCTTGCTGTGGGTCCACAGTATCCTTGGCTACACCTTAGATTCTGACTGATTTCTTTTCCCATTTCAAAGCCTCTCTTTTATGGGAGACCAAGATGTAGCACTGTGCCTACTTCTGTTCTTGTCTGCAAAAAAAACACAAAGTCAATAAAAAGAGTGATTCTTTCTATTGAGAGTGTGTGTGTATTTTGCAGGACTTCAGAGAAAAGAAACTACAGTATTTCTGAACCTCTTAAACATCTACAGCTGGTACCCCTACCCCCAGCATCTTCACTGTCAATCTGTTCTTTGCAAATCAGCATTTTTTTGTTGATCGGGGATCCCCACAGAACTGATGTGGTGGGGTGTATAGCAAGCCAAAATGAACTAAAAAAAAAAAATTCAAGCGATGGACACACATCTAAGAAAATAAACCTGTGTCTCTGGGAGGACAGCAGCCCGAGATGCTCCCTTCCGCCCTGGGCTTTCCTGTGCCAAGGATTGTGCCTGTTGTCCTAACAGGCCTTGGGAAGCTTGGGGAGACTACTTACCTGGTCACTCACCTGATGTGTGGTCTTGAACAAGCTACTTAGTGTCTCTGAGTTGCCATCCTCTCATCTGTAAAATGGAGAAAATACCTCTCTTGGAACACTGTGAGGAACAAAGCTCTGTGAAATCCATGACATCAAATACAGCACATAGCACAGTGCCTGGTACACTGCTGTGCTTAGTCACTCAGTCATGTCCAGCTCTTTGCAACCCTATGGACTGTAGCCCACCAGGCTCCTCTGACCATTGGATTCTCCAGGCAAGAATACTGGAGTGGGTTGTCATGCCCTCCTCCAGGGGATCTTCCCAACCCAGAGATTGAACCCAGGTCTCCCGCATGGCAGGTGGATTCTTTACCATCTGAGCCACCAGGGAAGCCCAAGAATACTGAAGTGGGGAGCCTAACTCCTCTCCAGGGGATCTATCTGACTGAGGAATCAAACTGGGGTCTCCTACATTGCAGGCAGATTCTTTACCAGCTGAGCTACCTGGGAAGACCAAAGTAAGTGAAATTGTTAGTCGCTGAGTCGAGTCTGCCTCTTTGCAACCCCCTGGCTCCTCCGTCTATGGAATTCTCCAGGCAAGAATACCAGAGTGGGTAGTTGTTCTGTTCTCCAGGGGATCTTCCTGACTCAGGAATCAAACCCAGGTCTCCCACATTGCAGGCAGATTCTTTACCCTCTTGAGAAGCCACCAGAGAGGCCCCTGGTGCACTATATACATTTTTAAATGAGACCTACAGTAACAGTGGTAAGAAGTGTCATCTTTGTTAGCTGAATAGGGAAGAATGCTCATTCTTCTATGAAAATGTTTATAAATACATGTACTCACTTCATGCTCTCACCTGTTCCTCTCCTGTTTCTCCCTCTGTTAGCTCTTTTTAAATTGCTCAGGTACCTATATTTATGGAGTTTCTTCTGCTAGAAAATCTTACCAGAAAGTTACCAGATAAAATGAATTTTCACTAATTCTTCTGGGGCATAGAAGTATGGGAGATAGATATCCTTTATGTGGAGGAATGAATTGCTCTTGAAAATCTGCACAGGATTTGGGGAAGGTAAAACTCCTCCCTTACACCCTTTAGACTGCAAAGATGGGTAACCAGCTACTCAGCTCACAACAATTTCTGGGGGCCACTCGCCATCTGCCCCCTGCCTGTCTCTGTAAGCCCCACCTCCATCACTGTCTCCTCTTCCTTTCCAGTCCTGGCACGTGACAGCCTCTCTCACTTTTTGACTTGGCATTTGCTGTTCCCTCTGCCTAAAATGCCCAACCCTCATCCAGATAATTCCTAGATGTCCTTGAAGATTCAGACTGGATAGCTTTTCTGAGCTTTCCTTGCCATTGCCCCCAAGGCAGCCTCTTTGGTAAACTCTGGGAGGGGATGGAGGAGTGGGATTGATTTTGCAGTGTAAGGAGAATGGTGCCCTTTGGAGCAGAACTCTGCACATTCTGCAGGACCATCCCTAGTCTCCCAGGGCCTGTCCATCAGCCCAGCTGTCCTGTGTACTCCATTTGCCTTATGATAAAAATGTTTATCCCACTGTTCTAATCGTTTATTTGAAGTCTTTCCTCCCGGGTTATGAATTCCTTGAGGAGGCATTTGGGTTCTATTTATTTCTGTTTCTCCAGCATGTCACACACCCCATTCATAACCCACCCCTCCACTGATAGCTTGATTAGTGACTCCAGAAGAGAACAGGATAGAAGCCTCTTCCAGTTGATGCTTTTGGGTAGTCCCTTAACAGCTCAATGAAAGGTGCCTCACAGTTTAGTAGAAAAGTATGAAAGGTGACAAGGGCTTATATCATCATATATGATGACAAAGGTAGGCTCCTAAGAATCAGATCCAGTGGAGAAAGTTTGCTTTCTAGTCCCATCTTGAGACTCGCTCACATCCTGGTGGCATTCAAATGGAGGCCATGTCTGTATATCCCAAGGTGAGAAGTCCCTTACTAAATTCTCTACTGCTGAGTTCTCTCACTTCCTTTGACTTACTGCTTAAAGTTTCAAAGCTTGTTGTACTTCTCACCCTTTTTTTAAAAATCATCTTCAGTGCAACTTAGAGCAGAAATTCCCTCCAGAAGGCCAGGGATACTGGAGCCTCTGTTTACAGAGTGCCTAATATGGGTTGGATGGAGGCTTGACTGCCTGGAGCCATGCTGCTTGAAGCCATCTGATAGTCATTTAGTTAGAACCATAACGACACTGGGTTATTGCTGGCCTCGTACGTATCGTATACTCACAGCAGTGCTTGGCATGGACAAGAAGGTATGTGTTGCCTCCACTGTTGCCCATCAGGTCTTTTCATTTCATTATCACTACTGTGCTTGGAAAAATGATTTTCAGTCTATAATCCCAGTTCAGTTCAGTTCACTCTCTCAGTTGTGTCTGACTCTTTGTGACCCCATGAATCGCAGCATGCCAGGCCTCCCTGTCCATCACCAACTCCTGGAGTTCACTCAAACTCACGTCCATCGAGTCAGTGATGCCATCCAGCCATCTCATCCTCTGTCGTCCCCTTCTCCTCCTGCCTAAGTTCTTTCAATACAGTCTATACATCTAAGAGCACAGCTTTCTTTGAAGCAGACTTTGATGAAACTGATTTCCATTATTTGCTGTCTCTGTCTTCCAAGACACATTTTGCTCTAAGCAAGAAGGAAGCGATGATTATTTACATGAATGGATGTTGTAACCTGGCATATATTTATAACTGACATGATAGCAGCTGAAGGTCTAGAAGGGATTAGGCTTCTGAAGGGCAACATTTTAATTTGAACACCAGTTAAAGAGTTCTGCCACAGGGTTATCGTTACCATCTTTCTAAATTCCATATACTTGTGTTAGTATACTGTATTGGTGTTTTTCTTTCTGGCTTACTTCACTCTGTATAATCGGCTCCAGTTTCATCCACCTCATTAGAACTGATTCAAATGTATTCTTTTTGATGGCTGAGTAATACTCCATTGTGTAATGTACCACAGCTTTCTTATCCATTCATCTGCTGATGGACATCTAGGTTGTTTCCATGTCCTGGCTATTATAAACAGTGCTGCGATGAACATTGGGGTACACATGTCTCTTTCAATTCTGGTTTCCTCGGTGTGTGTGCCCAGCAGTGGGATTGCTGGGTCATAAGGCAGTTCTATTTCCAGTTTTTTAAGGAATCTCCACACTGTTCTCCATAGTGGCTGTACTAGTTTGCATTCCTACCAACAGTGTAAGAGGGTTCCCTTTTCTCCACACCCTCTCCAGCATTTATTGCTTGTAGACTTTTAGAAAGAAGGTAATGATAACCCTGTATGCAAGACAGCAAAAGAGATGCAGACGTACAGAACAGACTTTTGGACTCTGTGGGAGAGGGAGAGGGCGGGATGATTTGGGAGAATGGCATTGAAACATGTATAATATCATATAAGAAATGAATCACCAGTCTAGGTTTGATGCAGGATACAGGATGCTTGGGGCTGTTGCACTGGGATAACCCAGAGGGATGGTATGGGGAGGGAGGTGGGAGGAGGGTTCAGGAGTGGGAACTTATGTACACCCGTGGCGGATTCATGTTGATGTATGGCAAAACCAATACAGTATCGTAAAGATAAAAAATAAATAAATAAAAATAAAATTAAAATTAAATTTAAAAAATAAAAAAATTAAAATACCATTTAAAAAAAAAAACCACATGAGAGAGCCAAAACAAACAAACAAACAAAAAGAGTTCTGCCACATCTCCACTGAATTTGTGGCCCCCAGGCTCCATGGTCTCTCTTACTATACTCCCGCCGTGTTTATAGGCAAGTGTAACTAAGTAAAAAGAATAATTACAAAGGAGACAGTATAATTTTACCAAGGAGACTTAAGGGTGAATTGTTAAAAACCACAAAAAGCAGTACCATTTAGATCAGCTCCAAAATGAATGTTGCTCACTGTCTGGAGGTCACTAGGGCCACGGTCTCCGTGCATGAGGCGTAAGGATATACTCCTTATGAAGTGTCATAGAAAGAATGAGGAAGTAATATTTGTGGGTAAGGGGAAAGTGAGTAAAAGTTGGGAATGACTTCTAAAAGGCAAAGGCAAGGGAGATAATATCAGCAGAGATTTTCTAATGGCAATCGATGCATTTTCAAGAATGGAGCTAGACAAAGCAAGGAGATGTTGAGATTAACCTCATCAGATTGATTACTTCATCAGAGTCAAACAAACAATAACTTAGACTTGAGAAAATATGAGACTGTGTGTGAGACTTCCCTGGTTAGAAGAAGACTATCATCAAAAAGTATTTAACTGCAAAGAAGGCCTCTTGTGAAGAGGGAATCTTTTATGACAATTACGAATATTCTGTTTCCTTCACATTCATCTTTAGTTTATAATCCATAGTATATTTGCTAATACCGTGGAGGTATGAACATCCATAAACACCTTCCAGCAAGGAAAGAAAGGTAGAATGCTTGTGTCAGGGAGTTTTCAATACTGATGGAAATGCATGCCTATGTTTATTTTGATCAGCATGGGTCATTCTTACAGTCTCATTAGGTTTCTCTGAGGACGTGAAATGACTAAATAAATCTGAATGACAACTGTACTTTATTGATTTTGCAGAGTTTAGGGGAAGATTGATGAGGCATGGACCCTTGCTTCGGATATGGAGGAAAGTAGACTAAATACAGAGATGCCAGACAGCCACTGAGACCCATGGACAGTGCTGCACTCACGCTGATCTGTCGAACTTTAAAATTTCCTAGTAATATGCAACCTTTGCCAAACGAAAAGAAACTGATGCCCAGAAGGCATACTCTTCAGTATTGGGAATAGACGTGCCCTGAGGACAATGGCTTCGAAGGTCTCCTGTTTATACGTCTTGACCGTGGTGTGCTGGGCCAGCGCTCTCTGGTACTTGAGTGTAACTCGTCCCACTTCCTCCTACACTGGCTCCAAGCCATTCAGCCATCTGACGGTTGCAAGGAAAAACTTCACCTTTGGCAACATAAGAACTCGACCTATAAACCCCCATTCTTTTGAATTTCTGATAAATGAGCCCAACAAATGTGAGAAAAACATTCCTTTCCTCGTCATCCTCATCAGCACCACCCACAAAGAGTTCGATGCCCGCCAGGCGATCCGAGAGACCTGGGGGGACGAGAACAACTTCAAAGGAATCAAGATAGCCACCCTGTTCCTCCTGGGCAAGAACGCCGATCCTGTTCTCAACCAGATGGTGGAGCAAGAGAGCCAAATCTTTCACGACATCATCGTGGAGGACTTCATTGATTCCTACCATAACCTTACCCTCAAAACCTTGATGGGGATGAGATGGGTGGCCACTTTTTGTTCGAAAGCCAAGTATGTCATGAAAACAGACAGTGACATTTTTGTCAACATGGACAATCTTATTTACAAACTATTAAAACCCTCCACCAAGCCACGAAGAAGGTATTTTACTGGCTATGTCATCAATGGAGGGCCCATCCGAGATGTCCGCAGTAAGTGGTATATGCCCAGGGATTTGTACCCTGACAGCAACTACCCGCCCTTCTGCTCGGGGACCGGCTATATCTTTTCAGCTGATGTGGCTGAGCTCATTTACAAGACCTCACTCCACACCAGGCTGCTCCACCTGGAGGATGTGTATGTGGGACTGTGTCTTCGAAAGCTGGGCATCCATCCTTTCCAGAACAGTGGCTTCAATCACTGGAAAATGGCCTATAGTTTGTGTAGGTACCGCCGAGTGATCACCGTGCATCAGATCTCTCCAGAGGAAATGCACAGGATCTGGAATGACATGTCAAGCAAGAAACATCTCAGATGTTAGGATTTTTACCGATGTAAATATGTGTTTCTTTTCTTTTTTAAGAGATGAGGCTTAGGGTGTAGGTATTTTACAGGTGTCACCAAGGGAAATGAACTGGTGAAGGGGTTTATAAAAAGTATTTTTCTTCCCAATCCTAGTTCCTTTTTTGAATTGCCAATTTCCACATGTTAAGCTCTGCTCATAGAAATAATACATGGGTTTACAAGGCCAGATTTCATTCTCAGGTCCTAAGGTACTGCATTTATCTCAAAAAGCAACTTCCTAACAAAGGCTAGGATTTACATACTGTGCATCTAAGATAAAAAAAAAAATCTGGTTCTGGGAAACTAGAACTCATTGTAATGTCTTCATATTCTCTCTGCAAAAGTAAATAACACTTTATCAAAAACAACTCAGAAGCAGCGCAGTCAGGGAGACACGCTGGATGTGATGATTCATACTGCGTGTGATGTTACATTGAACTTTCACATAAATTGCCATGGAATATGTACAGTATTTCCAGTTCCACCAAGAAATGAACTTAGTACTGGAAGGGAGGCTGCAGTTAAGTAAATGGAAATTTATACTTGAGGATCAAATCTTCTCTCTGGAAGACAGCTCTGCTTGCTCATCCAAGGATTAAACCTGGTCAGCAGGTGGAATGTATATAAAATGCTACTTAAAAAATAAACAGGAGATTTTTTTTTTTTTTTTGCTCTTTCAGAACAAATATTACCTGGTGCCCCCAAGGAGACTTTGCCAAATGTAATTTCACCTGCTTCCTTCCATACGGTGTCACTAAATACCTTTTACAGTTTCTGGTTTAGACAGGCACATGTGTAGAAATAAGTCGGTAGGAGGCCAGAAGGATGATAAATGACACGGAGAAAACAATACAAATTTACATGTGCATTGTAATTAGCATGAGCTCAGCACTGGTGTCAAAGGCCCCTTCCATACATTTGCAAAGCTCATGAAAAAATATTTGAGGAGGGAGGATTGTTACTGAAGGATTTAGGTCTACTGTTGATAGATGCAATCTCTTCAGCATCCGATCTATTCAGGTATTTCTAACAGCAGTGCTGTTCAGGGGTATTCTGGAAGCTCTGTGATTGAGGATTATGGGAAGGAAGGGTGGGGATGCTTGAGTCCAGGTTCTATGGCTGCCATCATCTGAATCATGTAAGCCTGCATCCTCACTTTGCTGTGCTTCGATACGCTCATTTATAAAACATCTGGAAAAAACACCTACCTTACAGGTGCTGTGAGAGCAAATTGCATTTGCTGAATATTTTGGGATCCTTAGTTTTAAAGGTGCTACTTAAAGCAGTGTATCATGCATTATGCTAAATGTTAAAATAACTACATAATTGCCATGATGGTCATCAGTAGTGGTGACCTCATTGTGGTATGATATCTGCCAAAATATAGATCAAATATAACTCTTAGTGCACCTGATTCTTCTAGGACTGACTTTTCCGTGAATATGTTAGGTGTTTGTGAAGGCTTCGGTTTCTCTGTCATTTCTTCTGGTTTCAATGAATAAGTTATTACTTCAGTGCATTGCCTTGATATCCCAGGGTGCTGACAGGAAAGGCAGCTGCCTTTCTTTAGGGAGGAGCCTCTGGCTGGGGGTACATTATAGTCACTGAAGCACATGCTTTGCATAATGTGTCACATCCACTTAGGTCTCAGGAAACATTTGGTCTGAATTCTCAGTAAGAACTTTGAAGCCTGGCAGAGGTCGTCCACCTCTGGCAGAAGAATAGACACTCAGCAAACCCACACATTGCACATTTCCAGCACTCATTAGAAAACTTGTTTGCGTCCATTCAAAGAAAGCTCCACAACTGAAAGAGTATACCTTTTTTTTAAAACCTGCCCTTTGCAAGCTAGGAGTTGATAACAAATAAGCAGATGAAATGTATAAATGGAAATCATGGCTTACTTCTTGAAAACACTGAATCTCTCATCTCCAGCCCAACAGAACCTAATAGGAGACAGACCTTCCTGTCTCTTAATACATCTTCATCTCAAGTCAGCAGGACCACTGAGTTTGATTAGAAAATAACATTAGGTAGCCTGGAGAAAGATGGATCAGCACAAGGCGAGCCACCCTCAAACCCCCAACTTGCAACTGCTGTGAGTTCCAATCACTGGAAAAGTCTCACAACATTGAACTTAGTTTGCCTGTCCATCATGTAGTCAAATCAAGGCCCAGTCTTATACCAACGTCTTGTATTTACCTTATGCTCAGTCGAGCCACCCTCCGTGTTAAGGAACTGCACATTATAAACATCATATGTGTACATCTGTGGATCACTTTATAAGTGTGTGTGAGTACATTATGAATAGAGCGCTAGTCTTAAAAAGGAGCAAAAATCGAGAATCATGTCTTAAAGAACTATTTCCTAACTTTTTTATGCTAAGTAGTACTCATGTGACAAACATGTAAATATTCATCAAAAACCATATGTATATATTTTTAAAGGCATTTTTTTTCTTCTTCCCAGCTGTATGTATTGCTAGAATCTGCTTGCTATGTACATTTCCTTCTGCATGGAACTTGGTGAGGCAAGGTCATTTGTCCAGTTTCAATAGCCTAAAGCATGGTTGCCTTCTGTTTTTTGAATGTTCCAAAAATGTTTCAATCAAGTGATCAGGAAAAAGGTCTAATTTTCTACTTTTGCTAATTTTATGACACTGGCCAAATTAGGATTAGTTAACAAATCAGTGATTTGTTAAGCCATTTTTAAACTTATTGTTCTTTCTTTGACATAAAATAGTGTTTCAGATAGCATTTTACCAGAAATCAATTCAGACAATTTTAGGAAAAGCTTCTGACTGTCCCCCGACTTGTTTTGTTCATTATGCATCAGATAACAAAAGATATCAATACTTCATGTCTATACTCTTAAATTTTCATTTAAAATTTTACTTTTGGGAAAAAAAAAATCTGTCTTTGGTGGCTAGTTTGTGTGGCTTTCTGTCTTCTTATATTGGAGCAAATGTCAGTTTCAATATATATTGTTGTAATTTTAAAAACCAAAATCAAAAAATGAAGATCATTTTCAATTTGAAATAAATTCAGAACAAAACCCCTTTGTGTGACATGACATGGGGAAAAGAAACTCTTTACAGAGAAGCTAAGGAAGGAGTTTTTCAATCAAATCTCTTCTATTAAAAGACTGAAATATTTCCATAAAACATCTGGGATTCATTTTCTACCTTTCCTAATATGTGGGTTTAGGGGGGAATTGATTATCTCATTTCTTCTGTAAAGGTGAAGATAGTTTTTTATAAGCAACAAAGTAACTTGTGAATGAAAGAAGTAATTTACTAGAAACGCTTGTTGATAATAATTGACATTTAGGTATGTCATTATATATGAATGATTGTATTTATGTATTTATTTGTCAAAATTGTACATACTGTTTCACCAAATGCAATTGTCTGTAAAAGTGCACTCTCCACTTTTGTAGTACAACTTAGGGTTACATGGGTTGCCAATCAAGCTGCTAATCAGAATACTATTTTTTGTATCAGTGTTATAAAACTGAAAAATAGATGCTGAAAATGTCTTTACATTCAGTTTCTTCCCCTTCCTTATGAAATGTAAACTGTTGATTGAAAGCACGATGCTAATGTATAAGCCCATCTGTCATGAGGAAGATTATGGTTCCATAAAGCTGATTTTTTAATCCATTGGGACAAATAAACAGAAGCAGAACATACTTTCCACTTGGCTTCTTTTCTGAAAGAATCTCTTTGGCGAGCTGTGATTATTGGAATTAGCTGATGTCCTGTTGTCTTGTTAACCTTCCTCACAACCTCAATATCAGTGACAGTTCAAATCACTTGGAGCTTGTACACAAGAGCCCATAGCAACTTGATAGTCAACTCAGAGATGACTTGGTTTAGTAGACTATGGACTACTACTCCAGGATTTAGGAAACGACTATCCTCCTTGCCCCTTGGCAGCTTCATGTAAGTCTCTGTGTTAAATTGTAATGGTTGAACATGCCAACAAATTCAAATCCAAAGAGCATTATGTTGATAATGTGCAGTGAATCAGGACATGTCAAATCCAAGGCTAAAGTGTCATCCTTACATTTCACACACATGTATCCTTTGGAATATTGCATACTCTTTTAAAAGTTTGATGAGACTGGAAAAATATCAGTCAGGTATTCTTTACAGCTAACAAGTAGATGCTGATTGCTGATACCTGACTTTGCAAGCAAGAGACTAATAGCTCTTTAGGAGGTAAAATTTCCTTTTTATTAGCAATCTGATCTAGCCAAATAGGTCTTCCCTTTTTAATTGACAGTAAGCTTTGGATCTACTACCCTGCACCCCGAAATTCAAAAGGTAAAGTCTATCAGGTGAGTTGTGAGTAGAACATAAAAACATGAAATAGACTTGCATTCAATGTGACTTTTAAATAATTTTGTAACTGGAGTATAATTGCCTCACAGTGCTGTGTTAGTTTCTGCTGTACAGCAAAGTAAATCAGCTATATGTGTACATACATCCCTTTCCTCCTGAACCTCCCTCCCAGCCCTCCAGGTCGTCACAAAGCACCAAGCTGCTTCCTGTTCTGCACAGCAGCTTCTCACTAGCTCTCTATTTTACACATGGTAACATATGTTCATATATATATATCCGTGCTACTCTCTCAATCCATCCCACCCCTGTGTCCCCATGTCCCTACATTTGCGTCTCTGTTCCTGCCCTGCAAAGAGTGGCACATATATACAGTGAAATATTATGCAGCCATGAAAAGGAATGAAATTGGACCATGTGTGGTGATGTAGACAGACCTAGAACCTGTCACACAGAGTGAAGTCAGAAAAACAAATACCATATATTAACAAATATATGTGGAATCAATGTGACTTTTTACAAGGACCAACATTAAGAGCAGTGCTCAGAAAGTACAGACTGGGAGCATCAGTGACAAATAACAGTTTGTTAGAAATGCCGATTCTTGGGCTCCCCCAGAAAAGTCGGGGTGTGACTCAGAATTATGTTTTAATAAGCCCTTTAGGTGATTCTCTTGCACCCTAAAGTTGAGAACATTGATCAGGAGTAGAGATTGGCAAGCTACACTCTGAACCACAGCTGGCTAAGAATGGATTCACAGTGAATATTTGCAATGACTCAGGAGAAACTAACACTGAACCCCAACTAAGCAAAATATCTCAACAGGAAGATTTCCACTTTTCTCGTTAGTAGATGTGTATTGCCAAAAAAATTAAAAATACTTGATCATTATTTTATCATGTTTTCAAACCATCAATACACAAACTGAAAAAAATTTGTTGCTTGTTATTTAAGTACTTTCCTGTATCTTCAATTTTGCCTCTTGGTCTGCAAAGCTTAAAATATTTATTATCTGGCTCTTTACAGGAAAAGTTTGCCAACCTCTGACTTAGAGGAAAACATCTGAAAAGGTGCAACATATGAAATTCCTCCACTTGTCAATGAAAAGTCACATCAGTAAAGCATCCTGGAATTGTCTCCTTGCAGCCAGGGAAATGACAATGGAGTCGTAATAATGAATTGCATTAAAAACCAACAGCTGCATGTGTTTTTAAAATATTTCATTTTTCTCAAAGTGATTTTTAAAACTGATAAAAGCTTGCTCCTAATTGTAACAATTATCCAAAGCTTAATTAATATATTGCTTAAAGATGTGTGGGCACTAGACCTAAGAGGATGGGTTTCATACAGCTCGATTATCATAATTACAAGCATTCTATTTTCCCATTTACTTAATTGATTGTCACAGCTTTCCAGATGAATTCATGCTGCTGGAAGAGAATCGAATACATCTCTGAAAGAAAGGAAAAACCAGAAATGAGGCTATTTAGAAAAGTGAGGTATCTCAGAATATAATCCATGGTGAGCATGAAAAATTGCCCTCGATAATATCTCCTTACCTCTTTGGTTAAAAGAGGCTTTTTTGTGAAATGAAAAAGAAATGAATGAAAAAGTATTATTGATTCAGCTACATCTATAATAACACAGGCTCCACTGTCTCTTCAGCCAGAGGTGCCTAGCACTCAAGAAAAATTTTCCATTTAGTTTTCCTTATAGAATCTATTAGTTTGGTACATTATGTTGACTATTTGTTATGCCTTTTGCAATGACCTCAGTCCTCACCTGGAGGGAGCGTGCCATGAGAGGTGATTTATTCTCTCTCTGAGGTTTATTCCAGAGTATTTCCTCAGCAGTGGCTGCCTGATACGGCAGGCTGGGCAGACTTACGTGTGGGGGTTTTGTGATGAAGACTATTTTTCAGCAGAGATGAGGATGACCCCACCAAGCATGAGGTGAGGATAAAGAAAACATTAGAGACTTTCTCCCATTGCAAAGCCTTAAATTTTCAGTTCCCATTCCTGTTTTGTCATTATCTTTGTTGTTGTTTATTCCTAACAGTAACCCCTATGAGGTAGATGCTGGCTCAGCTGACAGGTTAGGAAACTGAGGCAACAGAGAATTTTATAACTTCCAGGGTGAACTCAGGTCTTATGGCTCTCAAGGCCAACACAGCTGCCTCTCACAGGTAAGAACATATACAACCATGCCCACCCACGTCCTATGCTACATGATGTCATTATTTTAATTTTTAAATTTGTTTTCAGATTGGAGCTTCCCCCACATTCTTATTGTGGGGGGAGTATATAATTTACATACTTATCCTTTTAAAGTGTACAGTTCTATAAATTTTGATAACTGCATACATTCCAGTAATGACCATTGTAGTCAAGATACAAGACAAGTCCATTACTTTCCTCCTAAATTCTCTCACAGCTCTTTGTAATCAGTACCCTTCTCTACCCTGTGTCTATCACTGATCTGTTTGCAAACTTCTGTTTTACATGAGATTTGCATTTAATTCAGTAGCTACCATATATATGTTTAGTGTTTGTTTTCAATCACGCTTTTTTCTAAAGTGACATACTTGTCAGTTCACATTCTCTTCTATGTCAACTTGATTTTCTTGTTTGTTTGTTTTGCTTTGCTTACATTTTTGCTTTAGAAAAAGGTTCTTTGAGTAACCCATTATGACAACTTAGTATAAAGACAAGGAGAAATCTGTAGAGGAAGAGAATAGAAAAAGACAAAAAGATCTTAAGATAGTAGTTAAACATCATGAAAGTACAGGTAAAAGATTCAGGAATTTTTGAAATAAACCACCATTGATTCGATAATACCCAAATCTAATGAATATTAATAAGAAGGTGCAAGTCAAAAATCTATAACCCCACTCACTCTGATCTAGCCCAACTCACTGGGAACTTTAATAGAGCTCCTCTCCTTCAGAGCTCACACACATTTCTGTGAAGTGGAAGGAACGATCTATAAGTTCAATTATCCTTTTTTCCCTTTTAGAAGTAGAGGGTCCTCTGGAGAGGCATCCATCACTCACAAGGTCATTAAAAAGGCACTCCCTCTCTGCCCTCTGGGATTTGTCTCCAACCACACTCATGAGCTCTGCTACTGTACCTGCCTGTGATTCCTTTCTATGGTTTTCTTCAACATACGTTAGTTCACATTTCCTTTAGGAAAAGGTAACTTCACCACTATAAGCTTCTCTTCAAACTTTATCGACAGAAATATCTGAGTTAACTTGCAAAGCACACTGTTTATAACACTATGCCCCTCCGTCTGGGAGGCCATTCAAGCTAAAGGCAGCATAGCTGTGGGAGAGAAACAGCAGGCTGGAGCTAGACCAGCAGGGAGGGACATGCATGCTCTACGGCGGAGCTTCTCAGGCTACAACATGCCTGGTGATTACCTGGGAGTCTTGCTAAAGTGCAGGTTGATAGTTCAGGGTATAACCCAAGGTTCTTATTTTCTTGTGAGCTCTCAGCGCTGATGCTGCTTGTCCTTGGAACAACCAGGCTCCAGGTCCATCCTGAAGTACGGAGACAACAGGAGCAGCAGGAAAGGATCAGAGAGAGAAACGTTTGCCACCAGTGACACCAAACAAGCATCAATGTAGCCTAACCTTGGAATATGGCCATTCAGATTAGTAATCTGACCTCTTGAGGTGGAACAATGTGTAATGTGGGAGAGAGGGAGTGTTTTGGCATGAATCAGAAACTAGGTCGTCCCTCCTAAATGAGGAATCCAGTATTTATTACTTTGGAGATGAGGACTCCAAGAGTCAACGTAAGTGACTTGTCCAGTGTCAAAAATTGGTAACCAGAAATATAGTATTCAAACTCTATGTCTTTTGACTGGAGACCAAATGCTTTTTTCCATTATATTATAGTCTTCTCGATTCCATTTGGAATTTTGGAAACAAAGGAGGGGAAAATGCTGGTTTTAAATGTTACAAGTAGCATTATATCCAAGACCAAAAGGGTAGTCAGTGCTAAACGTGCTTAAAAGTCAGCATAGGAAAAAAAAAAAAAATTCCAGAGTCCAGAACATGCAGCCCAAAGAGTATGGAGATACCTGGGGAATCAGTCTTGGAATCTGGGGCAGAGTCAAAGAAATAGGTTCAGAACATCCATCAGAATTACTTAATATTAAGTGGCAAAAAAAAAAAAGAGAGAGAGAGAACCAGATTTTTCAGGCAGAAACTTCATCCAGCAATATTTTTAACTGCTATATCCTGGGTTGTCTCGGAGGGTGGGCTGTACCTCTACTTTGCATCTGGAAGCAACCTAGATCAGTGTAGCCACAAATCAAATCAGTGTTTTCAAAAGGAACACACAGCACACTCTGCAAAGGCTTTGCATGTGCTTTTTATTTCCAAGTCAAATGGAGGGAGGAGAAAATGACTCCAAGGTGACAAAAGAGAAGAGTCAGAAACAGAGACAGTGAAAACTTTAAAAGGAAATGAGGAGCAAAGAGCAGGAAGAAAGAGAAGAGAAGAGAAAGCAGCCACTCAGGTGAGGTGGAAGGTGAGGGAAGAGTCTCGCCTGTTTTCATTTTATGTTGGCCAGTGTGTCTGCTTTTGCTGCTACTGTGAAAAGTAAGTGTTATGGATTTCAATCCATTTTCCAGCAAATTCTCTCACAGCTGAGAGTAAAGAAAAAGGAGAGAGCGGGGAGGCTCCCCAGAGGCAGTTGTCAGTCGTGCTTTTTCCTAAGGTAATGTGTTTGTCAATTCACATTCTCTGTGTATCAGCTTGATTTTTGCTTTTTTGTTTGTTTTGCTTTGCTCACTTTTGCTTTACAATTATTCTCAGTTGGTTCCGAGATCCACGCCGGAAATGCTACTTTCTTTTGCATTAAGTTTTGTAGGATTGCTATGGCCTGGACCCCAAAGATTAGACCCTTGGATTTCCACGGGCCTAGATTAATTAGTAAGTGAAATACCTACCTACCGTTTTCAGTGGAGAAAGAAATAGTTACTCTTTCTCCTCCTTAGAAGGCAGGTACAACCTAGAGCTATCTAGGGAGATCAAATAGCGACAGCTCTCTGGTTAACAGGATATTTGAGGAGTTCCAAACCCATCACGCTTCTTCTAGCAGCTTCTGGTCTGCTGGTTTCCAGTTTCCATCGTTGTTTTCAAGACTATTGCGAAGCTAGGGGGAGGTGGATAAGATTAAAAACACACAGAACTTGCTGTTCTGGTAAAGGTCCAGCCATATTTCTTAAATAAACACTCCTCAGATTGTTGCAAGACTAATTAATTTATGGAGCTCTGATAAAGTTTGACAATGAGAGTTCCCCGCCACCCCCCCCTCCCCGAATAGTTAATTCTTTTCATGGAGGAGCAGATTTTCGGAGGTCCTTATTCTACTATTCTGGAAAACGATTGTTTGCAGTTCATAGATTCATTCTGTCATTTACATAGTTACTGATAAAGGAATGCTTTTTATTTCAACAAATATTTATTGTTATTTAGCATACCTCAAAAATTATTGTGCTAGGTATAGCTGAAACATGTTAGAAGGTGGCTTCTGTGGAATATAGGGAATAACTAAAAAGGTTTTAAAGCAGAATAGCTAGTGGCAGTGGAATATTCAAGGCAGTGGAGATTGGATTAGAGTGAAGAGCCATGTTTGGATTAAAATAGAACAGGTATAGATGACCACTTGAGTGTAAGATGGAGGGAGCAGGTGGAGTAACACTTTCAGCATTCATTTATCAGAGTTCCTCCTTGTCAGTACAGTTTGTCAATATTCTTTGAAACAGATGCTCTTATGCTCAGTACCACAGTCTAGGTTTAGGGATGCTAGACCATAGTCCAGCATCCCTAAATCACCTAAGCTTGGGATTGCAGGCTCATTCTAAGCCTGCAGTTGACTCACACCACCAACCCCGACTCTTTTTCCCTATATGAACTCATGCCCCTTCCTTTAGTCACTATGACTAAAGGATTTTATGGGGAAGAGGAAAACAGGGAAGTGTAGGTGGCTGCTCAGGTCAATGGATGATCTTCATTCAGTAGCATTTATTCTTCATTAATCACAGTGATATTTTAGTTTTTAAAAATTATCTGAAAGTTTGAAAAAAATCAGCTATTATTCATACCATTCTAATGCAATTATTATTATTCTATATGTTTCCTTCAAATAGTTCTCCTGTGTTTATTTTTACATGTTAGTAATATTTGCCATGCTATCTGGAATCTTAGCTTTGTTACTTTAAGTTACAAACATGTCTTGTTCTGCTCTGTTTTTAGTGGATACACTGTATTTCTGCTGAGGAACATATTATAATTTAGTTAAAATGTCTACTACTGTCAGACGTTTCTGTCAAACAAAGGGACATCATTCTAAAAAGACTGAGAATCAGAGACTTAGTATTATAAGTTGATATGTGAAATTTATTTTTTTTCAATTTCTAAATAGAATTGCTACCTAGCATTGCTGGGATCCCTGAGGAAGGCACAGGCTGTGGTTCTCTTGCAGATCAGAGCACATCTCTGGTGCTTTGGGAGCAGTCATTCTTCCATGCACTTAAGCTTTCCCCCGTGAAAGGGGGAATACTGGGTTTTGGTGTCTAGTGGAAACACTCTTCTAGGAACAGAGAGCACCAGCCTCTTCAGATCATCACAGGGTTCTCAACTTCCCTCTTAGGGACCTCAGTGGGCCTTTATTTCTCACAGACCAAAAGAGATGAAATGCCTGTGTTTGAGCAGGAACATTTTCACGGTCTAGGCATCTATTTGCCACCCTTTTTCCTCAAAGTTTACTTTATTCTATTCCCAGGAAAACAGACTGTGGAGTTGGTTGAGAAGAGTCCTATTCACAGTACCCAGAACATCCTTTTTACATGCGAAGCCTTATTCAATTTATTTTGAAATAAGCTCATGCTGGGAAGGGCTGCTTTTCTAAAAGTTGTGAAATGCAAGAGACAGTAGCAGCTGTTCACTTGCAGGTTCAGAAGGAATGAAATGAGCAAAATACCCAGCAGCCTCCATTATTAGATAATTAGCAGTTCTCCTCCTGTATCAATTGTCCGTCAGCCAAAGGAGGTGTAAGTTTCCTTTCCCCAACTCCTGTTTCATATGCACCAACATTTTGAGTGACTACACAGAAACAAGTCAGAGACTGTCTTTGCTTTGACCTGAATAAACTACATCTTCAAAGACTTACCTTTTCACTCAGAGGTTTGGGGTGACCCAGGTGTATAACCCAAAGAGAGTTTCACTTGTGTTGAGAGGAATGGAAGCAAATAAGTTCAGGACTGAAAGGGGCATTTGAGAGCATCTAGTCCAGCAATTCTCAAAGGCCATCCATTTACCAGTCTAGCTGACTACAAAAGTCTTACCACTGGAGCTTTTAATAGTGTAGGTTATCACCTTTCAACTCTGGGGATTCTAACAGTGGAACAATAATGATGAGTGATTCTTCTGTTTGGTCATGTTTGCTGACCATTTTTAAATGAGAAAATGAAGGCCCAGAGAGAATAACATTCAATCACTTATTCAATCATTTATTTGTCAGACAGCTATTGACACAGGCAAATCAAAATTCCCCATCCTAGTTTTTACATTCTGTTACACTGTCTTCCTAAAACTGTAACTACAGGCCGCGAAAAGTAAAAGCGCTAGTTACTCAGTCGTGTCTGATTCTTTGCGACCCCATGGACCATAGCCCACCAGGCTCCTCTGTCCATGGAATTTTCTAGGCAAGAACACTGGAGGTGGGTAGCCATTCCCTTCTCTAGGGGATCTTTCCCACCCGAGGATCAAACCCGGGTCTGGATCCTCCCAACCAAAGGACTGAACCCAGGTCTCCTGCACTGCAGGCAGACTGTTCACCATCTGAGCCAGTAGGGAAGCCCCAACTATGGGCTATGGGCTTTCAAATACCAAGTGAGGGCTCATGGAATAAAGTTCTAAAGAACTAAAGATCACTTATTTTGAGAACAAAGCATTTTGTTTTCCTATAAACAAAGAAGGCCCCCAGTGACTAATTATTTCAGCATAGAATTGTAGTTAAAATGCTTTTTACATTACCTTGGCTCTTTCCTATTACCTCAACAGGGTAGGGGAAATTTACTTGTTTATTTAACAAATATTTGAAGTCTAAGCACCTGTTAATATATCAGATTGTGCTAGGCATATAGCTCATGAACAAAAGACACATACTCCCTACTGTAATGGAGCTTACAGTTTAGTGAGGGTTAAGGATAATTAAACAGATAATTTGCTGTTGAGTATGGTGGGTATTATGACAAGCAGATTGTTAGGCAGTTTCCAAATTTTTAAAGCTTTTATACAGTTACGAAGGAATGATTTTGGCCAACAGTTATTTCCTATTGACTCAAAGAAAATTAAGGATATA
The DNA here is from genome assembly GCF_042477335.2 of Ovis canadensis. Taxonomy (NCBI): domain Eukaryota; kingdom Metazoa; phylum Chordata; class Mammalia; order Artiodactyla; family Bovidae; genus Ovis; species Ovis canadensis. Next base: position 146,919,602 of record NC_091246.1, on the reverse strand, counting down.
AGTATATTCATAAGTGGATAAAATAATAGCAGTTCAAATCAGACAACCAGTGCTTATGGTGGAGTGGAGAGGTTGGCAAATCCTTTTCTCAAAAAACAACTATAAAACTCAACTAAATCCTTGTAAACACCCATTTTAGGGCTCTGGAAATTAACAAAGGCAAACAACAGATTGAGGAAAGTTGCTTCACAAAACTCTGCTAGAACTATATATAAGAACGGAGGGCATTTGTGGCTTTCTTTCCTGGGATGGCTCAGTCAATGTAATTTTGCAGGGTAAGGCTAGTCATGAAAAGCGAGAGCTTTGTTGCTGGAGGGGGCTCACTTTATTTGGAGTAGAAAGTGAAAATCCATGTTTCACTGGGCTATTTCAGAAGTAGCAGTATTGGTAATCGGCAGTTCTGCAAGTAAACCTAGTTGCTCTGCTAGCCTGCAGCTGCAGTTCCAGTTGGTGAGAATAGAGTGACCAGAGTCGATGCAGGACTTTATTTATGTATTTATTTATTTTTACTTTATTTTACTTTACAATACTGTATTGGTTTTGCCATACATTGACATGAATCAGCCACGGGTGTATACAAGCTCCCAATCCTGAATCCCCCTCCCACCTCCCACCCCCATCATCTCTCTGGATCATCCCCATGCACCAGCCCCAAGCATCCTGTATCCTGTAACGAACATAGACTGGCGATTCGTTTCTTACATGATAGTATACATGTTTCAATGCCATTCTCCTAAATCATCCCACCCTCTCCCTCTCGCTCAGAGTCCAAAAGTCCATTCTATACATCTGTGTCTCTTTTGCTGTCTCGCATACAGGGTCATCATTACCATCTTTCTAAATTCCGTATATATGTGCCAGTATACTGTATTGGTGTTTTTCTTTCTGGCTTACTTCAGTCTGTATAATTGGCTCCAGTTTCATCCATCTCATTAGAATTGATTCAAATGTATTTTTTTAATGGCTGAGTAATACTCCATTGTGTATATGTACCACAGCTTTCTTATCCATTCATCTGCTGATGGACATCTAGGTTGTTTCCATGTCCTGGCTATTATAAACAGTGCTGCAATGAACATTGGGATACATGTGTCTCTTTCAATTCTGGTTTCCTCGGTGTGTATGCCCAGCAGTGGGATTGCTGGGTCATAAGGCAGCTCTATTTGCAATTTTTTAAGGAATCTCCACACTGTTCTCCATAGTGGCTGTACTAGTTTGTATTCCCACCAACAGTGTAAGAGGGTTCCCTTTTCTCCACACCCTCTCCAGCATTTATTGCTTGTAGACTTTTGGATCGCAGCCATTCTGACTGGTGTGAAATGGTACCTCATTGTGGTCTTGATTTGCATTTCTCTGATAATGAGTGACGTTGAGATGCAGGACTTTAATAGAGATCTCAGAATGGCAGTGTTATGAATGGCTGACTTCTTATCTGAAACAGTGGAGGCCAAAAGGCTGTGCAATGACATTCAAAATTCTTTAAAAAAAAAAAAGTCAGTGAATATATCAATATTCAGCAAAACTATCCTTCAGAAATAAAGATGAAATAGAAACATGCCTAGATGAATAAAACCAAGATACTTTGCTGGCAGTCTTTTCTTCCAAGAATACTGAAGTCTTTCTCAAGGATAGAAAATGGCATCAGATGTTGAGGATGTTCTACAGAAAGAAATGGAAACTAGTAACAGCCTATGTAAGTATTTGTTCATCTCTTGATGACTTTAAAAGATATAAAGTTGGAACAATTCAAAATTGGAATTAAGAAAAACATTCATTTATGATAGCATTAAAAAGACTTGGAATAAATTTAACAAAAGTAGTGCAAGATCTGTAAACTGAGAACTACAATGAATTACTGAAATCAAGAAGATCTTTAAAAACAAAGAGACATTTCATGTACATGAATTAGAAGATTCAATGTTCAAAAATTCCAGCAGGCATTTTTTTTCACTTGACAACCTGGCCCTAAGATTTACACTGAAATGAAAAGAACCCAGAATAGCCAAGACAATTTTGAAGGAGGAAAAAAAAGGAAAAACCTGAAAGTTTTCAGTCAGTTCAGTTCAGTCGCTCAATCGTGTCCAACTCCCTGCGACCCCATGAATCACAGCACGCCAGGCCTCCCTGTCTATCACCAACTCCCGGAGTTCACTCACACTCATGCCCACTGAGTCGGTGATGCCATCCAACCATCTCATCCTCTGTTGTCCCCTTCTCCTCCTGCCCTCAATCTTCCCAGCATCAGAGTCTTTTCAAATGAGTCAACTCTGCATCAGGTGGCCAAAGTATTGGAATTTCAGCTTCAATATCAATCTTTCCAATGAGGTTTATATCACCCAATTCCAAAACTTAATACAAAGTAAATCAATATGGTTGGGTACTTGTGTAATGTCAATTTAAAAAAGATTCACAATGTGAGAATTGCAAGATAAGTTTTATTTGGGGAAAAATGAGGACTGCAGCCCAGGAGACAACACCTCAGATAGCCCGGAGAAACTGCTCCAAAGAGGTAGGAGGGAAAGGTCAATGTGTGATTTTGATGAAGGGGGAATTCATGCAATCAAGCTCTTATCTTATGAAAGGTTTTCTTTTCTGCTAGTCACAAGAAGCTGATGTCACCACAAAGGAATTTAGTGTTTTTCTGGAAGTGGAAAGATACAAGGGTTGGGATCATGAAATCAGTTCCTGAAAATATCTATCTAAAGATACATTCCACCAGTTTTCCTGGAGCACAGTGTGCCTCCTTCTCCACCCTGGACTCCCTACAGGGTGTGTCAAAGGTCAACGGCTGCAGTAGCATAGGATTCAATCCCTACAGAGGCAGATGGCAAATGCTCTTGTTGCTGCTAAGTCACTTCAGTTCAATTGCTCATGTTATGCCCAAGTCGCGAAATCTCCCAATGACCACCAGGGAGCCGATATCCGATGCAAAAGCAAGAGAGTTTTTATTACCAAGCTCGAGCTGAGGCTCCCACCATTACCAACGCAGCGGCTAAAGAGAGGAGCCCCGAGTTTTGGGTTATACTGCTTATATAGGGAATATTCAGGTGAAAGGGTAACAAAGAGGGTGTTCAGGCTGAAGGACTACTGGTTGGTTACCCTCTTCTATAGGGTTGTGTGTGGATTTCTGATTGGTTTATTTTACTTCCATGGTAGATCATTACTTCCAAGGTAAATCACAAATGTCACAAATGTAAATCATTACTTCCAAGGTAAATCACAAATTCTTGAACGTAAAGTCAGGAGGTTTAACCTAAGGGCCGATTGGCTCATGCACAGTGGGGCAAGTTTAGGCAATATCCAAAGTCTAAGTCTGTTTGCCCGGTACCTTTGCAAAATGGAGCTCTTTTACAAGATGGAGTAGCTTAGGCTCTTCACTCAGTCATGTCTGACTCTTTGCGACCCCACTGACTGCAGCATGCCAGGCTTTCCTGTCCATCACCAACTCCCAGAACTTACTCAAACTGATGTCCATCCAGTTGGTGATGCCGTCCAACCATCTCATCCTCTGATGCCCACTTCTCCTGCCCTCAAGTCTTTCCAAGCATCAGGATCTTCTCCAGTGAGTCAGTTCTTTGCATCAGGTGGCCAAAGTATTGGAGTTTCAGGTTCAGCATCAGTCCTTCCAATGAATATTCATGACTGATTTCCTTTAGGATTGACTGGTTTGATTTCCTTGCAGTCCAAGGGACTCTCAAAAGTCTTCTCCAACACCATAGTTTAAAAGCATCAATTCTTTGGTGCTCAGCTTTCTTTATAGTCCAACTCTCACATCCCTACATGACTACTGGAAAAACCATAGCTTTGACTATATGGACCTTTGTTGGCAAACTAATGTCTCTGCTTTTTAATATGTTGTCTAGGTTGGTCATAGCTTTTCTTCAAGGAGCAAGCAAATTTCATTTTCATGACTGCAGTCACCATCTGCAGTGATTTTGAAGCCAAAAAAAATTAAGTGTCTCACTTCAGTTATATCCAACTCTTTGGGTCCGGACCTATGGACTGTAGCCCACTAGGCTCCTCTGTCCATGCGATTCTTCAGGCAAGAATGCTGGAGTGGGTTGCCATGCCCTCCTCCACCTCCAGGGGATCTTCCCAACCCAGGGATTAAACCCACATCTCTTATGTCTCCTGCATTGGCAGGTAGGTTCTTTACCTCTAGCACCATCTGAGAAGCCTGGCAAATACCCTTGGCAAATGTCAATTTGTCACTGACAATAAGAAGTTATGACCAACCTAGATAGTATATTCAAAAGCAGAGACATTACTTTGCCGACTAAGGTCCATCTAGTCAAGGCTATGGTTTTTCCTGTGGTCATGTATGGATGTGAGAGTTGGACTGGGAAGAAGGCTAAGCGCTGAAGAATTGATGCTTTTGAACTGTGGTGTTGGAGAAGACTCTTGAGAGTCCCTTGGACTGCAAGGAGATCCAACCTGTCCATTCTGAAGGAGATCAAACCTGGGATTTGTTTGGAAGGAATGATGCTGAAGCTGAAGCTCCAGGACTTTGGCCACCTCATGTGAAGAGTTGACTCATTGGAAAAGACTCTGATTCTGGGAGGGATTGGGGGCAGGAGGAGAAGGGGATGACCAAGAATGAGATGGCTGGATGGCATCACGGACTCGATGGCCGTGAGTCTGAGTGAACTCCGGGAGATGGTGATGGACAGGGAGGCCTAGTGTGCTGCGATTCATGGGGTCGCAAAGAGTCGGACACAACTGAGCGACTGAACTGAACTGAACTGATAGATCCGTGGTGTAGAATTGAGGGTTCAGAAATAAAGCCTTATACTTATGATTCGGTGATGTTCAACAAAGGTGCTCATGTAACAGGAGGAAGAGGGGCAGAGCACAACTTTTGAAAGAATGACATAGCCCAAGGACACAACATAAACTGATTAGAATCAAATGGGACCAAGATGGCAGACAAGACTAGACCTTGATCCTCAATCAGCAAGTGAAATGACACACCCAGAGGTGCCACGACAGTTCCAAGGCACTGTTAAAAGACCAAGGAGTGGGCACTGGCCCAAATCCTGGAAATCTCCCTTCTCCAAAATAGTTGAAATAATCCTCCCACTCATTAGCATATGAAATTACCCAGCCTATAAACTAACCACGCCACATTTCGCAGCTGCACTCATCTTCTGCAATGGCCCACACTCTATGGATTGTGCTTTTCTTTGAATCTGAATAAATGGCTACTTCTAACCTATCACTTTGTCTCTTGCTGAACTCTTTCTGTGATGAGACATCAAGAACCTGAGCTTCATTAGGTCCTAAAACCAGGTACCATGGGTTTTGGCTGGGTTTGAGTCCCAGCCATGTTGGTTCAAGTCCCAAGCAGGGTTTTGGCTGGATTTGAGTTCCACTCATCTCACAATGACACTCATCTCACATGCTAGTAAAGCAATGCTCAAAATTCTCCAAGCCAGGCTTCAGCAATATGTGAACTGTGAAATTCCAGATGTTCAAGCTGGTTTTAGAAAAGGCAGAGGAACCAGAGATCAAATTGCCAACATCCACTGGATCATGGAAAAAGCAAGAGAGTTCCAGAAAAACATCTATTTCTGCTTTATTGACTATGCCAAAGCCTTTGACTGTGTGGATCACAATAAACTGTGGAAAATTCTGAAAGAGTTGGGAATACCAGAACACCTGACCTGCCAAATCTGTATGCTGGTCAGGAATCAACAGTTAGAACTGGACATGGAACAACAGACTGGTTCCAAATAGGAAAAGTAGTACGTCAAGGCTGTATATTGTCACCCTGCTTATTTAACTTCTATGCAGAGTATGTCATGAGAAACGCTGGACTGGAAGAAACACAAGCTGGAATCAAGATTGCCGGGAGAAATATCAATAACATCACATATGCAGATGACATCACCCTTATGGCAGAAAGTGAAGAGGAAGTAAAAAGCCTCTTGATGAAAGTGAAAGAGGAGAGCAAAAATGTTGGCTTAAAGCTCAACATTCAGAAAACTAAGATCATGACATCCAGTCCCATCACTTCATGGGAAATAGATGGAGAAACAGTGTCAGACTTTATTTTTGGGGCTCCAAAATCACTACAGATGGTGATTGCAGCCATGAAATTAAAAGACGCTTACTCCTTGGAAGAAAGGTTATGACCAACCTAGATAGTATATTCAAAAGCAGAGACATTACTTTGCCGACTAAGGTCCGTCTAGTCAAGGCTATGGTTTTTCCAGTGGTCATGTATGGATGTGAGAGTTGGACTATGAAGAAGGCTGAGTGCCAAAGAATTGATGCATTTGAACTGTGGTGTTGGAGAAGACTCTTGAGAGTCCCTTGGACTGCAAGGAGATCCAACCAGTCCATTCTGAAGGAGATCAGCCCTGGGATTTCTTTGGAAGGAATGATGCTAAAGCTGAAACTCCAGCCCTTTGGCCACCTCATGTGAAGAGTTGACTCATTGGAAAAGACTCTGATGCTGGGAGGGATTTGGGGCAAGAGGAGAAGGGGACAACAGAGGATGAGATGGCTGGATGGCATCACTGACTCAATGGATGTGAGTCTGAGTGAACTCTGGGAGTTGGTGATGGATAGGGAGCTGTGGCGTGCTGCGATTCATGGGGTCGCAAAGATCGACACAACTGAGCGACTGAACTGAACTGAGTTCCAGCTACGTGGGTTTGAGTCCCAAACAAGGTTTTGGCTGATTTTGAGTTCCAGCCACATGGGTTCAAGTCCCAAGCAGAGTTTTGGCTGGGTTCGAGTCCCAGCCATGTCAGTTCAAGTCCCAAACTGAGTTTTGGCTGGATTCAAGTCCCAGCACATGGGTTCAGGTCCCAATCTGTGGTAAATGGTTTCACTAAGACGGTTGAATAGGGAAAGAAAAATCCTTTTTTAAAAAATGATCTGCAACACTAAGATATCTTCAGCAACAAAATGGTTTTACTTGATATCTCACACCACACACAAGAATTAGTTCAAAATGTACCACAGATCTTAATGTAAGAGCTGAAAGACTGGTCTGAAAAAGTGAATCTAAGAATTATCAAGTTGGAATGGCATTTTGGTTGTATCCAGAAGACACTGTCACCAGGCAATCCAGGAATACTCAGACCCTGCTTCATTCACAGTATCTGGGGAAGATGAAAGCCCAAGAAACAGTAGCCAAAGAAAATCACAGCCCCCCTTAAGATTAAAGTGGGCATGGATCCCGAAACTAAATGATGAAGACTGGGAAACTGAATAAGAAACCCTAGAATTGAACCCCTCTTATTTAATTAGCAGTTTCCCTTGTTAAGTGATGGGTGAAAAGAAAGTGAAAGTAAAAAGGTATTAGTCACTCAATCCTGTCCAACTCTTTTCGACTCTATGGACTGTAGCCTGCCAGGCTCCTCTGTACATGAAATTCTCCAGGCAAGAATACTGGAGTGGATTGCCATTTCTTTCTCCAGGAGATCTTCCCAACCCAGGGAGCGAACCCAGGTCTCCCACATTGCAGGCAGATTCTTTATCGTCTGAGCCACCAGGGAAGCTCTAGGTGATGGGTGATCTCATCCAGACTGGCCTAGGAAGAAAGAATTTAATGGGTTGTAAATGAAAACCTCAAAGGTGGAGCTGTCTTCAGGGATGCTCTGTCCTGTAGCTCAATCTCAAGGTACCTTTCTATCCATAGCTTAACATAATCCTGGGTACTGGCTCCATTCTCAGGCCGTCTGTTTCCTTATGATTGATGACGGCTGTCAAAGTTCTAACATCACATCTTCCCATCTCAAGTCCAGTGGAAAAGAGCCATTTTCTAACAGTCTCAGAAAAAATTCTCATTGGTTTGTGCTCCCTGAAACACGGAGGCCAGGGCTGGGCAATACTCTCACCACCTAGGAATGAGCAAACAGGAGCCTCACCCCAAGAATATAAATGGAGGGTAGAAAAGAGGGTAGCTTACCAGAGATAAACTAGATAACTCTTTCCTGGCAAAAAGCAAATGGGTGCTAGGAAGTAAAAATCTCAGAGGTTTCCACTGCAACCTTATTCCTTTAAGCTAATAATTTTCCACTTATTTCATGCAAAATACAACTAGAAAACATCCATCAGATCCAGAGGGAGAAAGAAAGAGCAGTAAAAAGGACATTTGAAAATCAAACTTTAAAGAAAAATTTTAATGACATTTGTCCCCAAGTCCTTTTGTTTAACCAAACAAGGACCCAACTACAGTAGCTGCCGTAGCTCAGGTACCATATGGCAGAAAGAGAAAAGGAGAGAAGCTCAGAGAGAAAGTGAAAGTGAAGTCACTCAGTCGTGTCCGACTCTTTTCGACCCCATGGACTGTAGCCTACCAGCCTCCTCTGTCCATGGGATTTTCCTGGGAAGAGTACTGGAGTGGGTTCCCATTAAGCATCTACACCTGGGCCCAATCAGAGTGAAGAGAAAGGTGGAAGTCTGGCGGAAGGCGGAAGTCAACAATAGCAGCAGGGCGAGGCCTGGGCTGCTTTGAAGCGGCAAGCCTTGGAGCAACGGACCAGGTCAGCTGCACGGAGAGGAGAGGCGGGGCAAGGGGCCAAAGCTCCAAGCCTCTCCTCCCGAGTGACTGCCAGTTGGTCTTTAATAGTTAAGCCAAGAGAAAGAAAGAAACCATGAGTCTCCCAGGGAACGGGTCTTTCTAGACGCCATCATTCTGCTTACTCACGACAGGGCGCCAGTCTTGAGGTGAGCGTTCCTCTTCCTTGGAAAGGAAGGAGAGGGTGGGGGCTTACCTTTCTCCCGCAGGTCTGCGTGTTAAGAGTTGGTTATTAAGCCGTGAATGTGTGTAAAGTGAGGAGAGAAGAGTAGAGGAAAGAGAAACAGGAAGATAGGGACAGGCCTAGGCTGGATTCTGGCAGAGCCCCAATCTTTAAAGAAAAGGTAGGTTTTCTTTTCCTTCACAGGTATTGCTGGTTTTGGTTTTCAGAGTCCTTGAAGGTTAAAAGCAGTCTGGACACAGGTTTACCTCCTAACCCCCGATTAGCAAACCCAGGGGACTCAGACTGCCCTGGAAGCTCAAGGAGGAGGTTTGTAAATCAGGGAATTGTGTTTTGTGTTCGAGCTGAAGATACAGTAGCCCAGACAGCTGACATAGAACACTAGTTTCATTTTTCTGGGTTTGAGGAGGAAGTATTTTCCTTTTGGAAACCTCGTTTGGCCATTTCAAACCTTTGTATAAGTTTGTATAAGTTTGAGAAAATTACCAAATAAATTTTTGCCAGAATCCTGCCACAGATTTCCAAGTTAGCAGTTTTGTGAAGTACCAGGGGAGGAACAGCTGCAGAAAGAAAAAGGTGCTCATTCTTGGACAGGAAAGAAGTGTTTGGAGTCTGTTGATTTAGTGCCAGCAGGGTCAGGGAACTATAGACCTGAGGCCTCAAGAGCTGAGTGTTTTTCTAAGGAGGACATGGTGTCTGATCAGGGAGAAGAGTTGAGAATGAAAACTGATTGCTTATCAAATCCAGAGTCAATTACATGGAGACAGGACATACTCGGAATCTGTTGAAATCCTAGGGCAAGTTATTTTGAGGCTAGGATGGCAGGAGGAAAGAAAGTTGATTAACTGCTGCCCGCCCCATCACCCACATGCTTTGCCAGTAGTGCTCTACATATATGACCTCACTTTGCGTCTGTGCACGTGTCCTCAGTGGCTCAGCTGTGTCTCTTTGCAACTCCGTGCACTGTAGCTGCGCCAAGCTCCTCTGTTCATGGGATTATCCAGATGAGAATACTGGAGTGCGTTGCCATGCCCTCCTCCAGGGGATCTTCCCAACCCAGGGATTGAACCCAAGTCTCCTGCAGCTCCTGCATTGGCAGTGGATTTTTTTTACCACTGAGCTACCTGGGGAACCTGATGAAGGTGAAAGAGGAGAGTGAAAAAGTTGGATTAAAACTCAACATTCAGAAAACTAAGATCATGGCGTCTGGTCCTGAAAGGTTGTTGCTCAACCATGAAATATGCTGGGATTCTTGGCCTCTGGAGAAGAATTAAATGCGGGGCCAGTGACAAGGCTTGATCACTCAGAGCTTTTGTGTAATACAGTTTTATTAAAGTATAAAAGAAATAGAGAAAACTTCTGACATAGACATCAGAAGGGGGCATAAAGAGTGCCCCCCTGCTAGTCTTTAGCCAGATGTTGTATAGCTACTAGCATTCTGCTAATTAGAGAAAGGAAATGTTTCAAAACTCAGAAACTGGTACCAGGCCCCACACCCACAACATGCATTTTGAGAGAACATTGGCACCAGGTGAGTCATCCCAGGCCATGAAATGATTGACATGAATCTTGAAAGGCAGGGTTCCAAGTAAATATATAGTTTCATTAACATAGATTAGGAGAACAATGTGTGAGTATAACATACAGGTTTGTCAAGTGGGTTCTGAGTCTTAGGTGGAACCAACTTGAAGAAAGACAGAGTCTAAGATAAATACATAGTTCATTAACATAGCCTAAGACAAACATTTCCATAAGAAAAATGCATTCTTAGCTCAAGGTTTGAGAAAAGTTAAGTTCAGGTGGAGCCAGGTGTCATCATGGCAACACAGAATTTTAAGAGAAACATCTTTTTAAATTTGTATAGAGAAGGGGGGGGGAAATCTAACACTTGTTTCCTTCTGCCACTTAAGAGAGAGATAAAAATGTCTTGAAGCCTGTTTCGTCCCTTTGGTGACCCCCTGGCCTTCCTGCCTGTTACACTCTCAGTCCCATCACTTCATGGCAAATAGATGAGAAAACAATGGAAACAGTGACAGACTTTCTTTTGGGGGAGGCTTTAAAATCACTGCAGATGGTGACTGCAGTCATGAAATTAAAAGACACTTGCTCCTTGGAAGAAAAGTTATGACCAACCTAGACAGCATATTCAAAAGTAGAGACATTACTTTGCCAACAAAGGTCCATAGTCAAAGCTGTGGTTTTTCCGGTAGTCATGTATGGATGTTAGAGTTGGATTCTAAAGAAAGCTGAGTGCTGAAGAATTGATGCTTTTGAACCATGGTGTTGCAAAAGACTCTTGAGAATCCGTTGGACAGCAAGGAGATCCAACCAGTCTATCCTAAAGGAAATCAGTACTGAATATTCATTGGAAGGACTGATGCTGAAGCTGAAACTCCAACACTTTGGCCACCTAATGCAAAGAACCGACTCATTTGAAAAGACCCTGATGCTGGGAATGGCTGAAAGCAGGAGGAGAAAGAGACGACAGAGGATGAGATGGTTGGATGGCATCACCAACTCAATGGACACACAAGTTTGAGTAAGCTCTGGGAGTTGGTGGTGGACAGGGAAGCCTGGCGGGATGCAGTCCATGGGATCGCAAAAAGCCGGACAATGACTGGGTGACTGAACTGGACTGAACTGAAAATCCTACAAAGAAAGGGCTATTATCATTCCTACTTTAGAGAAAGTCAAGGCACAGAGAAATCACATAGCTTGTTTAGAGTCAGAGCTTCGTGGAGATGGAGCTGGGGGTTAGAACCCAGGCAGTTCCTGGTTTGCAGAGTTGAGACCTGAAACTACTGTACTAACCAAACCTGAGGTGGGCTGGGGGCTTGTGTCAAACTTAACATCAGTGAGGCCACACACCTGTCCTTACCCAGCAAATCTTTCCCAGTTGGATACAGAGTTTTGGTACCTTGGAGTGACAAACTACTGGAGGCGTTTCATGTGTGTGGTGAGGTGAGGTCATGTAGGGTGAAGAGAGGAAAAAAGAGAGTGATCCTTACTTTGAAGAAGAGAGTGTATTGAATATTTCACACAGGACAGCCGGAAATCAGACCTTCATCTTCCTTTCACCCTCTGTCTTGCCCTCACTGAGCACACTTAAAGAGAAAATGCATTCTGCCCATTGAAAAAGGGCAGACTGCAATGAAAAACAACTTTAAAGATATTTCAGTATATAAAGTCTTTGAGCTACATCACTGACAATGGTTTACAAGTTTATTTTCCACTTGCAGTTGTGCTGAGCAGACACTTCAGGAAGTGCGGCAGTAATTCAGGCTGTGGGCTGCAGCAGCATCTGCTGGGCGTCCCATCTGTACAAGAGTGGGTTGTCCTAGACAGTCAGGTGCAGATTTATCCAGACACGTCGTCTGCAAAATGGCCAGCCAGGAGAGATTTAAACATTCTTTTCCTCACCCTTTTTGCTAAGTATACAATTCTAAGAAAGCAGATTTCCAAGCAAAGACTTTTCTCCACCTCCACCCAAAGAAGAAACAAACTTTGAACAGAGGAAAGACAATACAGGCTCTAAGTCCATGTTTCAGTGTCAGCGCCTGGCACTTGTTGATTGGCAACCTTGAGCAAACCCTCTGAATTAGAAAAGATTTCATTTGTAAAACGGGCTGTGGGGGCAGTTAAAGGAGATAATAGCCATTATCTTCTTATGCTACATAAAAGCAGCTGATTTTTTTAGTTCTCTGTTCCGAGCAGCACTTAGCATAGCAGTTGCACATAATCCATGCTGCATGACTGGACATGTGACTGACTCTATCCACTGAAAATGACATCTAGGGACACGGAGCTAATTTCTTCTTAATTATTTCTTCCAAAGGAAAAAAAAACAAAAGCTCTCCCTTTCAGGCTTTCCTTCTTTCTAAGGTGATTTCTTTCCATGACTATTTTCATGTCCACTTTCCTATTAATAGTTATTTTTTCAAAGACTTTTTCAGTTTGGGGTTGGGTTTTTTTTTTTGTTTGTTTCCTACATCCTATGTCTTCTGTTTCATTGGCTTATACCCTTGTTTTGTAATAAATCATTTTCACCGAGCTTCCTAAAAGGACAAATTGAAGATAAATTTTTCAGTGGTTTCATGTCTGACACGTCTGCATTATAGTGTGCTATTGATAATTAATTGGATTGGTATAGAATTCTAGGCTGAAAAAAAATGTCCCCTTGGAATTTTAAAAATGATTCTCCAGTGTTTCCTATTATTTCTTGTATTACTTATTAAAGAAAATGTGAGTGAGTGTAGGAAAGAAGATTAATAGCAACAGTAACTGTACCACCTGGAGACAACCCTGTTAACACTGTGATGTCTACCTTTTTCAGAACACACACACACATACACACTCACAAGGTCATATTGTATATTTAATTTCACATCATAATTGTTTAACTTTATGTCATTTTATCCTCATGTCATTATATATAACTAAATTACTTTAAGATCCTTTTCAATCCTAAGGATCAAAGATTCTATGATATGTAAGAAGAAATTGTGACATATGGGATGGTTCAGTACAAGGAGCAGACAGTTGAGGAGTTGGTTTCATTGACACAGGCATGAAATAGAACTGTGGCAAAGGAAAGATAAGGTTAACTACCTGCCAAGTGCTTTTCATTTAGGGGTACAGAAGATTCTCAGCGAGTATATAGAAATCATAGACAGGTTACAGATGAGGCTCAGTAAATCATCTGAGTAACCTACAGTCGGGGAAAGCACAGTAGGATGGAGAAAAGAGTACAGCAGGACCTCCTGGAAAGAACACCATGTGCAGCCTTTAGGATGAAAGGGGGTTACATATAAGCAAAGTGCTCAAGGTCCTGAGTGGGAGACAGGCAACCAGTGCCAGTTTCAGAGGCCTGCAATTCAAGATGACAAGCAATAGATAACAGAACAGAATTGCCACCTAAACACAGAAAATCTTTGCTGCTGTGAGGACAGAGCCTCACGTGGGCTTCAGAAAGAAATGGACAAGGAGTAAAGAAGAGGAGGACAAGAGAAAATAGAGCAAGTAGCTAGGGATGGAAAAGTGGGGTTCAGAGATGACAGCTTCTGCTGAAGATGAGAAGGATGCAAACAAGAAACACTTCTGCAGCAAAATTATCTTCCTGGAGCTGACTTCTGGGTTTTGTGAGTGGTCCCCATTCCCTCTTTTCACTTTCATTGCAAGAACAATGAAAGGGTACAGTGAATTACAAAGTAGCAAGAGCACGAAAAAGCAAGAAAAACTATCAACGCTTTGATAGTCTGAATTTGTCTAGAAACCAAGCCCAGACAAGGGCATGTGGTAAAAATAACAGTGGCAGGTAAAGACTGCACCCTGTGAGTCAGAAGAGCCTGGCCCTGCAGGAGAGAGGAGTTGGGCGGGGTAGCGGTGGGGGGCCGGTAAGAGACACCTACCCAGGCCCTTTGTCCTACGTGGATCCTTACCTCAAAGGTTTATTAGTAAATGCCAAGACAGAGTAGAGCATGCACACACCGCGAGCATCCTTTTATAGAAACTTCATCACTCCTTTCCCCATGTCCTTAAAGATGCCCTGTTGGGCAGTAAGGCAATGGCTGAAAGCAGACAGACAGTCAATGTAATTGTTGTATGTGAAGTAGGCTTTAAGAAGGCATATAAACAGAAAGCTTCAGTAATTAATGCACTCTGGCGACTATTTTTCATGCTTCCACTAAAATTTTGACAAAGAGGAAAAATTGTAAACAACTTCTAATATGAAAGGACAGATTGCTTTGCACTGAATCAGAAGAGCAGGAAGCAGCACACAATCCTTTTTTAGTTCAGGAAAGCTGCATTAGATCATGCTGGTTAGACTCAGACCTGGATGGTCCTTGTAAGTCACGATCCACTGGGGAGATGCCTCCACTCCCACGTGGAAGTTGGGGAATTGTTAGTTCTTAACATGTTGTACTGATAGAGCTATCTTCTGTGGAATTTAGAACCCAAGAGACTTCAAAAGAAGCCATGAATTTGAGTGAGGGAGGGAATCTAACATGGAAAACAGAAGGAAAAATTAGAAAGTGTTTACTTTGTGTTTTCCTATGTTTCTATGAATTGAGATGAAAGAGCAAATAAGCTTCAATATAGAATTATTTTAAATGATCAGACTTAAAAACAAGCAAACAAACAAAAAAAGCAAAGCACGATCACTTAGGAACACTGAAAGTACAATAGTATATTAAAATCTGTGTTGAAAGCAGTGAAGAGTAGAGGTGATATTAGCAAAATAGGGATCAATGATTTCAGAGACTAACTGTAGTGGAAAAAGATAACATGATAAAATCTATGGTGAGAAATACGTCATAGGGAGAGGCCAGGTGTTAGAGAAGCAAAATGCGAGCGGCAGTGGTGCTGGGAACAGCCAGGAGGAAAGGAAGTAGGACGCGAGAGCAGGGAACCTCGGTGCTTAAGAACACGGGCTCTGAGTCAGCAGACATGGATTTAAACCTGGGTAGCCAGAAAAGTTATTCAGCTGTTTTAAGCTTTGGGTTTATCATCAATAAAGTGGGGATACTATCATCCCTACTTGATAAGGTTTTGAAAATTAAAGCATTGTGTCTGACACCAAGGAAAAACTGCAAATTAGCTCAATTTGTGAACAAAGATTCCCACCTAGACATGTCCTGATTTGTATTTAATTTCAAGGTGATTATTGTTCCTTTGTATTTTCTATTTGTTGATTGAGTAGTGACATTCCCCCCGCCCCCCAAGGATTAAGGAAGAGGTAAAATCACACAATTAGGAAAATATGATGTTATTTTCAAAGGAATAGAATCACTCTGATTTCAGTTTTCTTTCCTAAATTAAAGAATAGATGATGTGCCAATATCCATGGATTTTTTTCTATTCATCTTTGTCCAAATTTAATTGGAATAAAATGAGTAAACACTTAGATTTCTAGAGAGACTAATCGGAGTTGTAATTTTGTTCCCTCAGCCCACTCCACAGTCACTGTGTCCTATAGAGCTGTAACAAAAGACTATAGACTTCATGACTTAAAAGTAACAGATATACAACTATATATAAAATGGACAAACAATAAGGACCTACTGTATAGCACAGGGAACTATACTCAATATTTTATAATAACCTATATGGGAAAAGATCTGAAAAAGCATATATATATATATATATATATATATATATATATATATATGTACACACACATACCCACATCTGAATCACTGCTGTGCAACTGAAACTCAGATAACACTGTAAATCAATTATACTTCAGTAATCAATAAATTTTTAGATGTTCAAACTTAAAAAAAAAAAAAAAGAAGCAAGTTTTTTATCTTGTACCGCTATAGGTCAGAAGTCCTACCCAGGTCTCACTGGGTAAAATCAAGGTGTCAGCAGGTCTGGGTTCCTTCCGGAAATTCTAGAGAAGACTCCATTTCTTCTCGTTTTCCAGCTTCTGGAGGCCTCCCCATCCCTTGGATTGCAGCCCCCTTCCTCTATCTTCAAAGCCAGCAACAGCAGGTAGAGTCGTACGTCATGTCCCTCTGTCTCCCTCTCCTGCCTCTCTTCCCCTTGTAAGAGCCCTTGTGATGATATTAAGCCCACTGGATAATCCAGAATAACCTCCTTATCTTAAGTCACCTTAATTCCATCCACAACTTAATTCCCGCTTGTCTTGGGAAGTAACATAGTCACAGGTTCTAGTGGTAGGATGAGGAGGCAGTCATTATTCTGTGTATTAGTCAGTAAATAGGTTCTATTGGTAAAAAGAAGCATTTTGAGCTCTATCAGATACATAACCTCTCTTACTGAGAAATGCAAGATGGATTCTGGGGAGGATAAACACCAACACCATCTAGTCACTGTTTGAGTTTGTTCATTTTTTTTTAATGAATTAGTAGTACAGCATCATGGTTTAAAAAATGGAGTATAAAACAATTCTCCAGTGTAAAATCTCCCTCCCAGTGCTGATTCCCACATCTATGGGTTCCAAATTCTACCCACTTAGGGCTACTATCAGAGAAGGCAATGGCACCCCACTCCAGTACTCTTGCCTGGAGAATCCCATGGATGGAGTCGCTAAGAGTCCATGGAGCAGTCCGTGGAGTCGCTAAGAGTCGAGCATGACTGAGCGACTTCACTTTCGCTTTTCACTTTCATGCACTGGAGAAGGAAATGGCAACCCATTCCAGTGTTCTTGCCTGGAGAATCCCAGAGACAGAGGAGCCTGGTGGGCTGCCATCTATGGGGTCGCACAGAGTCGGACACGACTGAAGCGACTTAGCAGCAGCAGCAGCAGCAGAGCTACTATTGCTATGGGGCTTCCCAGGTGGCGCTAGTAGTAAAAGAATCCACCTGCCAATGCAAGAGATGTGAGATACAGATTTGATCCCTGGATTGGAAAGATCCCCTGGAGAAGGAAATGGCTACCCACTCCAGTATTGTTGCCTGGAAAATTCCATGGACAGCAGAGCCTGGAGTCGTTGGGATTGCAAAGAGTCAGACATGACTGAGTGACTGAGCACACATGCTATTGATATATTCCTATGTATATTATACCATTTGTGCAAATTCAAGTAATTACAAATACATCTATATTTTGAACCCATTTATTTTTACCTTGAAGTTTTCATACTCTATACTATGATGATTTTATTGTGGAAAAAACACAACATGACATTTACCATCTTAACCATTTTTTAGTGTATAGTTTAGTAATGGTGTTGCTGTTCAGTCGCTAAGTCATGTCCAACTCTTTGTGGCCCCATAAAGTGCAGCACACCAGGGTCCTCTGTCTTCCACTGTCTCCCTGAGCTTGCTCAAACTCATGTCCATTGAGTCGGTGATGCCATCCAGCCATTTCATCCTCTGTTGTCCCCTTCTCCTCCTGCCCTCAAATCTTTCCCAGCATCAGGCTCTTTTCCAGTGAGTTGGGTCTTCACATCAGGTGGCCAAAGTGTTGGAGTTTCAGTATCAGTCTTTCCAATGAATATTTAGGGTTAATTACCTTTAGGTTTGATCTCCTTGCTATCCAAGGGGCTCCCAAGAGTCTCTCCAGAACCATGATTCAAAAGCATCAATTCTTTGGCTCTCAGCCTTCTTTATGGTCCAGTTCTCACATCCATACATGACTACTGGAAAAACCATAGCTTTGACTATATGGACCTTTGTTTGCAAAGTGATGTCTTTGCTTTTTGATAAGGCTGTCTAGGTTTGTCATAGCTTTTCTTCCAAGGAGCAAGCATCTTTTAATTTCATAACTGCAGTCACCATCTGCAGTGACTTTGGAACCCAAGAAATCTATTTGCCATGAAGTGATGGGACCAGATGCCACGATCTTAGTTTTTGAATGTTGAGTTTTACAGCAGCTTTTTCACTTTCCTCCTTCACCTTCATTAACAAGCTCTTCAGTTCCTCTTTGCTTTCTGCCATTAGAGTGATATCATCTGCATACCTGAGATTGTTGATATTTCTCCTGGCAATCTTGACTCTAGCTTGTGAGCCAGCATTTCGCATGATGTATGTACTCTGTGTATAAATATAAATAAGCAGGATGACAGTATACAGCCTTGATGTATTCCTTTCCCAATTTTGAACCAGTCAGTTGTTCATGTCTGGTTCTAACTGTTGTTTCTTGACCTATATGCAGGTTTCTTAGGAGACGGTAAGGTGGTCTGATATTCCCATCTCTTGAATTTCCCACAGTTTGTTGTGATACACACAGTCAAAGACTTTAGTGTAGTCAAAGAAGCAGAAGTAAATGTTTTCTTGGAATTCCCTTGTTTTGCCTGTGATCCAGTGATTGTTGGCAGTTTGATCTCTGGTTCCTCTGCCTTTTCTAAATACCAGCTTGTATATCTGAAAGTTCTCAGTTCACATACTGCTGAAGCCTAGCTTGAAGGAGTTTGAGCATTACCTTGCTAGCATGTGAAATGAGTGCAATTGTATGGTAGCTTGAACTTTTTTTTTGGCATTGCCTTTCTTTGAGTTTGGAATGAAAACTGAATTGACATTATTACGGAGCCAATCCCCAGAATATTTTCATTGCAAAGCTGAACTCTATAGCTATTAAACAGCTCCCTCCTCTCGCCACCTACAAGCACCAGGCAACTATCATTCAGTCTCTGCTTCCATGAATTTCACTACTTTTGATACCTCATATAAATGGAATCATACAGTGTCATTTTGTGACAAGCTTATTTCGTTTGGCCTAATATCACCAAGATTCCTCCATGTTGCTGCATGTATAAGAATTTCCTTCCATTAAAGGCTGAATAATATTCTATTACATTTTGTTAATTCATCCTTGGATGGATTTGGGGGTTGCTTCCACCTCTTAGCTATTGTGTACTGTGCTTCCATGAACATGGATGTGCAGAGTGCCATAATGTTTTCATTTCACGATTGTTATAACTTCGAGATCTTTCCATAGTATGTGCAGAGAGCTTTTCTTTCTTTTTCTGAAAAATAGTATCATAGTCATAGTATTTTGTTGTATTAATGGACCAGTGTATAGTTAACTAACTCCATGCTGATAAATATCTGTACTCTTTCCACCTAGTAGAGATTTCAAGGTGAAAAATCTATTCATATACAAGTTATCTTTCTTAGAAATTAACAGCAAGAGATTCCCAGGTATTTTGACTAAAGTTCTTTGATAAAATTAAAAATATATTCTAGTTGTTGTAGAGATGAATAAAATACTGAATTCATCAAGATTAAAATACTGAATTCATCAAAATTAAAAAGTCTTGATGGTAAGCACTGGATATGTTTAACAAAATATTAAATAAAATAATTTTATAATATGACTACAGGACTAAACACATATTTCAAAAATAGAAATTAAGACACATGATACTAAATAGTGATTTGAAAATAGTCTGAAAGAGTTCAGATATTATAACAAATACAAGAGTGTATTTTTAAAAAGATGAGCAGAACTAAGAATTTGCTAAATTAGTCTATATAGACAAGAGTCAGAAGACCTAATGTTTTTCTTGTTTTTGACAATTTATTATTTATTTTTATTTTATTGTATTTTATTTATTTTTTCTTTTTTTAATTTTAAAATCTTTAATTCTTACATGCGTTCCCAAACATGAACCCCCCTCCCACCTCCCTCCCCATAACATCCCTCTGGGTCATCCCCATGCACCAGCCCCAAACATGCTGTTTCCTGCATCAGACATAGACTGGCGATTCAATTCTTACATGATAGTATACATGTTAGAATGCCATTCTCTTGTTTTTGACAATTTTAAAAAAGTAAATGAAAACATGTCAACATGAAGATTAGCAGTAATATAATTTAAGATTATATGAATGCATTACAAGTTATCAGAGAATAATGATGTATCTCCACTCGAAACTTATGGAGGAGAAAGAAAAGTTAAGAACATTGAGAAAATTATCAAAGAAAATAGAGCTAATTGAGCAGGCTATAATAGAAATTCAAACACAGGGGCAGGAAACAGCACAGTACTTTCAGCGAGGCAAAGAGTTACAGCTGAAGGAGTTAAGAGTGCAGTTAAAGGAAATCTTAACCAAATAAATAAAAATTACCTAAAGTGGACAAATAAGGAAACAAAACTCAAAACTGTCAGTGCTATTAGACCTTGAGAAAAGAAAATTGCAAATATCATATTTGAGAAAAGAGAAAATTTTACCGGATACAAGAGGACTAAGGACTAAGGACTGGGACCTGCGCCTCCTCCAGAACCACGGAAGCTTATTTCTGGGTGAAGCTTTGCATTATCAGTCAGATACAGGAAGATCCGTGATATCTGTCTTGGAAAGAGAATGCATGGATATGAATTGGGAAGGACACAGATCAGACATGTGAAATGCATGTACCCCTAAAAGAAATGCAAGAAGAAAATTATGTAAGGCCCTGCTGTGTTTTCTTCATGCAAGAAAAATGGCATAAGGATTCTATCACCTCAGAAAAAAATCTGAATGGGTATAAAAGTAACCTCTAAAGTTAAATGTTTTTTAAAAAGCATGTAAGACACACTTTTAGGAGAGGACACATTTTTAGGTATTCACTTTAAAAGTCCAGAATAAACTTACAAAAAAGAAGTTGACTGGTAGCATGGATACAGTTAATTTGCAAGGTAGAAAGGAGGCTGTAAAGTGTAAAGTGAAAGGCATGTCTTTTTATGTGTGTGTGATGATGCTATGAAAGCAACCACAATTAACTTGTTGAAAGCTGGGGATTCAAGAAAAATGTATGTAGAAGAGGAGCAAATTTATTATAGTCCTATTTCAGAACTAAAAATGACCTTTAAAAATTCCTTTTGACTGCTGTATTAGAGAATAAAGGCATAATATAATGTATAAGGAATAATGAAAGGACAGAAAAAAATCAGTCTCAAAAAGAGCCAACAGTGTCAAAATCATTCTATCTTCTCAAAAAGTAAAAACAAAGGCTTGGAGATCTGAATTAGATATTCTTATTTGTGAATAAATTTTATATGTATAAATAGAAAAAATAGATGAAATTCAAGAAGAAATACAGAAAAGTTTTTGAAGTAGAAGGTATTCTTGTTTATAGATTTAGCAAAAAGGGAAAAGGAAAGACAAAAGGCAAAGAAAAAAAGTTTTAGACATCTGAGAATAAGAAAAAAGGGCTATAAGATTAAAAAAAATAAAGCTTTCAGATGGCACAGAAGGAGAATCTACAAATGACATGGGAGGCCACCAAGCACAGGTGGGAGGAAGGGGATGAGATTGGATATGTGAGGAGACACTGTGGCTGCTGCTGCTGCTAAGTCGCTTCAGTCATGTCCGACTCTGTGCCACCCCATAGATGGCAGCCCACCAGGCTTCTCCGTCCATGGCATTTTCGAGGCAAGAACACTGGAGTGGGGTGCTGTTGCCTTCTCCGGACACTGTGGCATCCATGGCTTATATGATGAGCCAGGGCAGAGGCTCAGGTGAGCTGAGCCTGAAGTTATAATGATCTGATCTTGCAATTTATCTATTTCTTTTTTCCCCCTGGAAATGCTCTGAGCTCCAGAAACTGGAATAGAGAGAAATTGGGATGAGTTACCAACATGCCACTGGGATTTCCAACAGAACAGGAGGATCTCAAAATAATTTGGCCACTGCTCCTTGTATAACCCACTTCATTAGGACTGACAGATCAGGTTGCCAGGACTGATGGTTCCTTCCCTCCTGTCTCTGTTCCCTGAAATTTTAGAAACGTTCAGCCTCAGAAGTCATCAGAATAGGCACCTGGCTCCTTGGAATGATGACTGGGCAGTATCCCAACCTGAAATATCTCCCATAGTCTCTCAAATCCCCTTCAGAGATTCATCATTTAGATCCAAGAGGCTGTTCTGCCTTTCTTCACAAATGTTCTTCCTGTGATCTAAGAAGGTCCCCTCTAACCTGACCAAGCCCTCCTTAAGACCAAGCCTCCTTAAGACTAGTGTAAATTAGCTTAATGTCATTCAAAGAAACCATACTCTATACTCTTCACAGCACTGTCACAGCTAGAAATATACATATATATATATATTATACACACACACACACACACACACACACATATATATGTATACATAATAGGGGGCTTCCCAGGTGGAGGTAGCACTAGTGGTAAAGAGCCCGTCTGCCAGTTGACACAGGAGATTTAAGAGACGTGAGTTGGATCCTTGGCTTGAGAATATCCCCTGGAGGAGGGTATGGCAACCCACTCCAGTATTCTCGCCTGGAGAATTCCATCGACAGAGGAGCCTGGTGGGCTACAGTCCATAGGGTTGCAAAGAGTCATACGTGACTGAAGTGACTTAGCACGTACATATAGATAATAAAGTTTAAAATTTTGCCTGATTATCAAGAATCATATTGCATCAGTAATGAATCTTCAAAACAAAGTACTCTGTAATAAATATAGACTCTAAGAATGAATGAGTGAATGAAAATCTAAATAATACCTTGAAGCAGTGGTTCTCCAAGTGTGATCCCTGGAACAGCACTCTCTATCATCCTAGAGTTTGTCAGAATACACATTCTCAGACCTACTAAATGAGCCCAGCCATCAGTGCTTTAACAAGTCCTTCAGATGATTTTGATATGTGTTACAGTTTAAGAACCACAACCTTAAATTTAAGTTTTAATCAGTTTCTGCTTAAGGGGAGGGGACACAGACTCAAATGCCTACAGGAATAATGAAAAGTTGCGTAAACAGATGACATAGAGGGAACAGGTATAAAACAACAAAGAGTGGTGGGGACTGTACCAACAGAGACAGCGAGACCACATGGCCAGCCTAGGAAGTGGTCTGTGAGTGACATCACCAAGATGGCAGAATAGGAGACTCCACTCTGGTCCCCCCACAAAGAACAGCAATCCAGGAATGATGGAGAAGGAAACAGCAACCCACTCCAGTATTCTTGGCTGGAAAATTCCATGGTCAGAGGAACCAAAGAGTCAGCCATGACTGAGCACATAAGCACATCCATGAATGAGGATAGTTCATTCATAAAGAGAGCACAGGGTTCACTTAAGCTTCAACACAGTGGGGCAACAACCAGGGAATAACTACACAGAATGGGTAGGAAGAAGAGTTTCATTCTGCCTGTGTCCCCCCATCAGCCCCACGAGAGAACTCTCCCTGGAAAAAGAAAAGCGAGGGGAGTGGCCAGCTTCCCCAGACTGCTGGGGCACTGCCACCCAGAGACAAGCATACTGAGACATCTGGAGATAGCTAGGAACAAAAGAGGGCAGGCTGTTCAGTATCAGCCACTTGCTGGGAGTTCCTAGTGGCCGCCTCTGCAGAGGACCCCATCAGCCTTCATCACTGAGAATCTCAACAACCTTGGTGGATGCTGTGGACCCCCACAGCTTTCACCACTGAGGATCTTGACACGGAGCTCAGGAAACTGCTCTGCAGAGGAATGCAACAGCTCTGCCACTGAGGAAGCCGACAGCCAGCACAGCTGATGCAGATGCCCCTGCAGCTTTTACTGCTGAAGGCCCCCCATATTTTAGCATTCACAGACTCCAGCTGCCGGAATTCCTCCCTATCTGCTGTACGAGAGCTGAGGCCTGGGATCCGGCCCAACCTCTCCACCCACAGCCAGCCTCAGCTTCTGCAGCTCTCGGCATGCACAGTGCCAGTCCAGGACCATGCACTTGCTTCGGTGCTCAGAGCCAGACCTGTCGCTGGCCTGCATTACCAGTGCCCATAGATAACACCTGAAGCCACCCACACCTGCATGCCACCAGCCCCAGACCCTGTCACTGGCCTCCACTGCTATGTTTACATCTGTGGCTGGCCTTTGTAGCCCCACAAGTGTACACCGACAGCCCTGGCCCCTGTTGCGTCTGTAGTTGACCTCAGGCCCTGCCAGTGAGTGTGTCTGCTGTCAACCCTGCCACCACATAGGCACCACAGCGACCCCTGCAGCTGAATGCATGCACACCACAGGCTCCAGCCACCCCTGCAGCCTGCCCTTTCCCACCACACAGAACCTGGAAGCACCATTTAGGGTCCCAGCAGTCCTTGCAGCCCTGGAGGAAGCCGTGCAGCTCTTGCTGACAAGAATCAAGCAGTTGCTGATGTTGGAGACCCCAGCGACTTGAGCCAACAAGACAGTACACTCCCCTGCACCCCATGCCACTACTCACCCGCTTCACACCCTTCACAACCAGACGCAGGGCGACAGCACACTCCAGCATGGCCCCACCAACCGGGGAAGGTTTTTTTCTTATCAGAGTCAGCCTACAAAGTCTAAAAGAGGTGAGTGCTTCTTTCATGTGAAAACAACTACACAAAGCCACAAAGGGTCAGGGGAACATGATACCACCAAAAGAAAACGATGCATGTTCAGTAACCAACCACAGAAAATGGATATCCACAAATTTCCCAACAAAGAACAAAATAATCGTCCTAAAGAAGCTCAGAGAGCTACAAGAGACACAGATAAACAATTTGACAAAATTAAGAACAAAATACAAAAACAAATCAGAAGTTCAACAAAAAGAAAACATGAAAAATCACCAAACGTTTTAGAACTGAAGAATACAATGATTGAGCTAAAAAGTGCAATAGAGAGTTTCAATCGGAGACTCAATCAAGTAGAAGACAGCATCAGTGAGCTTGAAAACAGGTAATTTGAGATTACCCAGTCAAAGGAGTAAAAGGCAGAAAGAATGAAGGCCCATAGGACGTGTGGGATAAAATCAAGCAAAACAATGTTCACAATATGGAAGTCCCAGATGGTGCACAGAGAGAAACAGTTTGCAAGCTTATTTAAGGAAATAATGGCTGAAAACTTCCCAAATCTGGGAAATGAAATCGATATCCAGGTGTATGAAGCTCAAAAGTCTCTAATCAGGTTCAACCTGAAGACTTCACTGAGGCAGTTTATTATAAAACTGCAAAAAATAAAGATGGAATCTTGAAAGCGGAAAGAGAAAAGAAGCTCATCACATACAAGAGAACCCCCCATGAGTCTATCAGCAGGTTCCTCAGCACACACCTTACAGACTGGTGGCAGAATACACTTTCTTCTCAAGTGCGCATGAAACATTCTCCAAGGTAAATAATATGTTAGGATACAAAACAAGTTAACACATTTAAGAAAATTGATTAAAATCATATTATGTTTCTTTTTCCATCACAGTAGTTGCTGTTGTTCAGTTACTGTGTCATGCCCGACTCCTTGCAACCCCATGGACTACGGCACGCCAGGCTCCTCTGTCCTCCACTGTCTCCTGGAGTTTGCTCAAATTAATGGCCATTGAATCAGTGATGCTGTCTAGCCATCTCATCCTCTGCTGCCCCCTTCTCCTTTTGCCTTCAATCTTTCCCAGCATCTGGGTCTATTCCAGTGAGTCGGCTCTTCACATCAGGTAGCCAAAGTTTTAAAGCTTCAGCTTCAACATTAGTCCTTCCAATGAATATTCAGGGTTGATTTCCTTTAGGACTGACTGGTTTGATATCCTTGCAGCCCAAGGGACCACAATGGCCTGAACCTGGAAATCAATAACAGGAGAAAACACAGGAAATTCACAAATATGTGTAGGTTGAACAACATGCCTCTGAAGAGTGAGTCAAAGATGCTGAAAATGACAAAAAATATCTCTGGAGAAAGAACAATGCAACACAACACACCAAAACTTATCAATTCAGTTCAGTCGCTCAGTCATGTCCAACTCTTTGTGACCCCATGAATCGCAGCACTCCAGGCCTCCCTGTCCATCACCAACTCCTGGAGTTCACTCAGACTCACATCCATCGAGTCACTGATGCCATCCAGCCATCTCATCCTCTGTCGTCCCCTTCTTCTCCTGCCCCCAATCCCTCCCAGCATCAAAGTCTTTTCCAATGAGTCAACTCTTCGCATGAGGTGGCCAAAGTACTGGAGCTTCAGCTTTAGCATCATTCCTTCCAAAGAAATCCCAGGGTTGATCTCCTTCAGAATGAACTGGTTGGATCTCCCTGCAGTCCAAGGGACTCTCAAGAGTCTTCTCTAACAACACAGTTCAAAAGCATCAATTCTTCAGTGCTCATCTTTCTTCACAGTCCAACTCTCACATCCATACATGACCACTGGAAAAACCATAGCCATGACTAGACGGACCTTAGTTGGCAAAGTAATGTCCCTGCTTTTGAATATGCCATCTAGGTTGGTCATAACTTTTCCTCCAAGGAGTAAGTGTCTTTTAATTTCATGGCTGCAGTCACCATCTGCAGTGATTTTGGAGCCCCCCCAAAATAAAATCTGACACTGTTTCCACTGTTTCCCCATCTATTTCCCATGAAGTGATGGGACCAGATGCCATGATCTTCATTTTCCGAATGTTGCGCTTTAAGCCAACTTTTTCACTCCCCTCTCTTACTTTCGTCAAGAGGCTTTTTAGTTCCTCTTCACTTTCTGCCGTAAGGGTGGTGTCATCTGCATATCTGAGGTTATTGATATTTCTCCTGGCAATCTTGATTCCAGCTTGTGTTTCTTCCAGTCCAGCGTTTCTCATGATGTACTCTGCATAGAAGTTAAATAAGCAGGGTGACAATATACAGCCTTGAGGTACTCCTTTTCCTATTTGAAACCAGTCTGTTGTTCTATGTCCAGTTCTAACTGCTGCTTCCTGGCCTGCATACAGATTTCTCAAGAGGCAGGTCAGGTGGTCTGGTATTCCCATCTCTTGAAGAATTTTCCACAGTTTATTGTGATCCACACAGTCAAAGGCTTTGGCATAGTCAATAAAGCAGAAATAGATGTTTTTCTGGAACTCTCTTGCTTTTTCCATGATCCAGTGGATGTTGGCAATTTGATCTCTGGTTCCTCTGCCTTTCCTAAAACCAGCTTGAACATCAGGAAGTTCATGGTTCACGTATTGCTGAAGCCTGGCTTGGAGAATTTTGTGCATTACTTTGCTAGTGTGTGAGATGAGTGCAATTGTGCAGTAGTTTGAGCATTCTTTGGCGTTGCCTTTCTTTGGGATTGGAATGAAAACTGACCTTTTTGAGTCCTGTGGCCACTGCTGAGTTTTCCAAATTTGCTGGCATATTGAGTGCAGCACTTTCACAGCATCATCTTCCAGGATTTGAAACAGCTCAACTGGAATTCCATCACCTCCACTAGCTTTGTTCGTAGTGATGCTTTCTAATGACTTCACATTCCAGGATGTCTGGCTCTAGATGAGTGATCACACCATCGTGATTATCCGGGTCATGAAGATTTTTTTTGTACAGTTCTGTGTATTCTTGCCATGAGATGCAAGAAATGCAGTTCCAGGAGGAAAGTTAATAGATAAATGCTTATATTGAGAAAAAATAAAATAGATCTCAAATGTTCTTGCCAGACACAAACACACAAAACATATATGTAAGAGATGATGGATATGTTAGTTTCATTTCTTGTTGGGAAGGCAGCGCCGGTGGTGGCTGCTCTCCCTGCACTGGCTCCATTATGGTAATGGAGCATCACACTGTATAGCCTAAATATATGAAACTTTTGTTTGTCCAAATATATAAAAATTTAAAAAATGAGAAAGAAGTGAGCTGCTATTCTGCAAGACTCTAGGTTCTGTGGGCCAAATATTTTAGTTTTCTAAGAGATTCTGATGCTTGAATTTTTATATGACATTTTGCAATTGTTAACTCTGTGTAGGCCTCATAAAATATGTATCTGCCAGGCAAATGCAGCCTGTGGGCAGTGTTTTCTTTAGGGGTCATCCATGTCAACACAGATACTTGGAGTTTATTGCTGAGGACCCCTGGTAAGGACCAAAATAAGAGGAGAGACAGTGACATTCTGCGCCTACTTGACATTTTTTCCTAAGATTGACTCTGATTATGAGATAAAAAGAAGGTTTTATCAGCTAGGTCAGCTTTATCTCAGTCTAGCAGTAGATTTGATACAAAAACCTAATCAATATAGTACTTGCCTTAAGAACTCACTGAGAAATGGAATATAGAAATTTAACAAGAGAAAGGAGTATAATACGCTTACAACAAAATTATAGGTTTTTACTCCAAATATCACCTCAGCCCCAAATTATACTTGAGAAGTTGAAATTAATGGTTTGAGAGATTGCATTTTGTTTTGCCTAGTTTTGTTTTTAGACTATTCTTCTCCTTCAGTGATTGTGTAATTGCCCAAACCATTGTGGAAATAGCCACATCTTTAAAAAAAGAAAAAAAAAAGAAGAAGCTAAAATCAAACTAAAAAACAAAAACCACACACTGCAAATGCTTTCATGACACCCCTCTTCAAACTGGAAATATAACCGAAGCTTCAAGAAACTTCATTTCAGCCTCAGAAGCTGACAAATGAAGGATTTAATCATAGAGAAGTTCTGCCTGAGATGTAAAACACAAATCCCGGGAGTTTGTTATGGAGATTGTTTCAGAGAAATGGTCTTAATTTCTTAAGAGGCTTTATAATGACAGCTTGTATCTCCACATCAACTGGTAAAAGGACAACAAAAACTCAAAAGGGATTCTAGTAAAATCCGCACTAAAAACACTAATGAGACAGTTAAATTACCTATTGAAGGAGCTGAAAAGCAAAATTGACAGGTTTTTAGTCAAAGGAATGTTCATGTCTCCCAAGTAAACAAAGACTAGGGAGTGAATGAAAGGAAGAAAAAGAACACCCTGTTCCTCTGGGAGCTGCTGCTGCTGCTGCTGCAGTCGCTTCAGCGTGTCCGACCCTGTGCGACCCCACAGACGCAGCCCGCCAGGCTCCCCGTCCCGGGGATTCTCCAAGCAAGAACACTGGAGTGGGTTGCCATTGGGAGCTATTCTGTGAGGAATTCTTGGCAGCTACAGAAATTCATAGGTAAAAGCAATCTACACACACTGGGCTTTGAGGCCAGAGGGAACCCTAGGAATAAGCCAGCCCTCCCTGTTCCGGGCAGGCAGAGGGAAGCCTGGAGGAAGAGAGAGAGACAAAGAGAGAACGGTGACTGAGTTTCCTTTCCAAAGTCTTAAGGACTCTACTAATGTAAAACCAAATACTTTCTAGAACTCTACTCAGAATGCTGGGGGTGTAAGACAGGTAATAAGGAGACCTATCACTAACTATTGCCAGGATTTTAGTGTCAAATTATTAGACAATGGACTTAAAATTTTTTTAGTTTTTAGAAAAAATAATCATAAATTTAGAGATTAAAAAATATAATGTAAATAATAAGAAAATATAGAAAACCACAGGGAAAATTAAAGAAGAAAACGACACTAAGCTATTTACTGTCCAATTTTTAGATAATGGACTTTAAAGTTTTTCATTTTTAGAAAAAATAATCATGTATTTAGAGATTATCAAATAAAATGTAAATAATCCGAAAATATAGAAAAGTACAAAGAAGAAAATTAAACCTATTACTACTACTACCTAGATATAATAACAATATTTTATACACATTGTCCAGTCTTCATGTAACTATATGTATAGATATATAGGAATGATTAAAGAAACATGGGAATTAATATTTATGTTAAGATCAGACTACACAATCTATTTGGTAATTTGTTTTATCAGAAAATATAAAGCATATAAAATATATTTTAAACATTTCATTAAGTCAATTAGTATTTTTATTCAATAAGATTTTAGTATATAGTTCAGTTCAGTCACTCAGTTGTGTCCAATTCTTTGTGACGCCATGGACTGCAGCACGCCAGCCTTCTCTGTCCATCACCAACTCCCAGAGATTGCTCAAACACATGTCCATCAAGTTGGTGATGCCATTCAACCATCTCATCCTCTTCTTCTCCTGTCTTCAATCTTTCCCAGTATCAGGGTCTTTTCCAGTGAGTCAGTTCTTCACATCAGGTGGCAAAAGTATTTGGAGTTTCAGCTTCAGCATCAGTCCTTCCAGTGAATATTCAGGACTGATCTCCTTTAGGATGGACTGATTGGATCTCCTGGTAGTCCAGGGGACTCTCAAAAGTCTTCTCCAACACCACAATTCAAAAGCATCAATTCTTCAGCACTCAGCTTTCTTTATGGTCTAACTCTCACACCCATACATGACTTTCCATTGTTTCCCCATCTGTTTGTCATGAAGTGATGGGACTGGATGCCGTGATCTTGGTTCCTTAAATGTTGAGCTTTAGGCAAGCTTTTTCACTCTCCACTTTCACTTTCATCAAGAGGCTGTTTAGTTCCTCTTCACTTTCTGCCATAAGGGTGGTGTCATCTTCATATCTGAGGTTATTGATATTTCTCCCTGCAATCTTGATTCCAGTTTGTGCTTCATTCAGCCCAGCATTTCACATGATGTACTCTGCATATAAGTTAAATAAACAGGGTAACAGTATACAGCCTTGACATAGTCCTTTCCCAGTTTGGAACCAGTCCGTTGTTCCATGTCCAGTTCTAACTATTGCTTCTTGACCTGCATACAGATTTCTCAGGAGACAGGTCAGGTGGTCTGGCATTCCTATCTCTTTAAGAGTTTTCCATAGTTTGTTGTGATCCACACGTCAAAGGCTTTGGCATAGTCAATAAAGCAAAAGTAGATATTGGTTCCTCTGCCTTTTCTAAATCCAGCTTGAACATCTGGAAATTCTCGGTTCACGTACTGTTGAAGCCTCGCTTGGAAAATTTTGAGCATTACTTTGCTTGCTTGTGAGATGAGTGCAATTGTGTGGTAGTTTGAACATTTTTTGGCATTGCCTTTCTTTGAGATTGGAAAGAAAACTGACCTTTTCTAGTCCTGTGCCCACTGCCAAGTTTTCCAAATTTGCTGGCATATTGAGTGCAGCACTTTCGCAGCATCATCTTTTGGATTTGAAATAGCTCCACTGGAATTCCATCACTTCCATTAGCTTTGTTTATAGTGATGCTTCCTAAGGCCCACTTGACTTCACACTCCAAGATGTCTGGCTCTAGGTGAGTGATCACATCATTGTGGTTATCTGGGTCATTAAGACCTTTTCTGGTAGTTCTTCTGTGTATTCTTGCCACCTCTTCTTACTATCTTCTGCTTCTGTTAAGTCCATACCATTTCTGTCTCTTGCTGTGCCTATCTTTGCATTAAATGTTCCCTTAGTATCTAATTTTCTTGAGGAAATCTCTGGTCTTTCCCACTCTATTGTTTTCCTCTATTTCTTTGATCACTTAGGAAGGCTTTCTTATCTGTCCTTGCTATTCTTTGGAACTCTACATTCAGATGGATATGTTTTCCCTTTTCTCCTTTGCCTTTTGCTTCTCTTCTTTTCTCAGCTATTTGTAAGACCTCCTGAGACAACCATTTTGCCTTTTTGAATTTCTTTTTCTTGGGGATGATCTTGATCACTGCCTCCTGTCCAATGTCAGGAACCTCCATCCATAGTTCTTCGGGCACTCAATCTATCAGATGTAATATGTTATTACATATTTTGAGCATGGAATAATTTACTTAATCAACATCCTCATTTAATGATTATTCTTATACACGAATCTTTGTAAATAACTCAGTTTTTTTTTTATTGGATGAATCATTGAATTGGAGTTGCTAAACCTATCTCGATGCTGATGATTCAAGAGATACTTCATTAAAAAAAAATGCAGATGGATTGAAAATGAAAGAAGAGTTTTGGGCACCAGAGGAGAGCAAACAAAAGAAAAGCAGAGGTCACAATCTCAATATCAGAAAAGGTATCATTCTAACCAAAAGCAATAAACAGGACACAAACCAGACAGGTATTTGTAATATTAAAGGTACATACTAGGATTGTAATATGTGTGAATATCTATGAAGCAAGTAACTTCACAGCAATATTCATAAATCATAGACTTGTGGAGTTAAAGAAGATAAAGGCAGAAATATATTAATAAGAGAAAACTTTAATGTATTTCTCTTAGGCAATGACTGAACAAGTGAATAAAGCAATAAAAGTGGATATCAAATGCTGTATTTAGGAAACAAAGCATTTCTACTTTTCAAGAATCTGTATTATGGTCACAAAAATTTATTAAGTCACATACACAAAAAACCCTTTTTATGTTCTAAAGATTTTAGAAATAGTGTAATCACTGACTGTAATGTGTTAAAACTTGGAACAAACAGAAAAACCAGAAAACTACATGGAAATTCCAACACTTTCTCTTAACCAACTCTTGGGAAAAGGGAAACTCCAAAATATGTTTTATGGTATCTGGGAAAAAAAAATAATAAAAAGTACTACATGTCAGACTTCATGTGATTGGATAAAGCAGCACTATGAAGAAAATACAAGGACTTCAGTAGTTATTAATAAAAGTAAAATAAAAACAAATCCACTAAATATCCAACAGAAAAATTTAGAAAAGGAGCAACAAGATATAAATAAATCAAAGGAGAGCAGAACAGAACAATAAAGATAAACATAGAAAGTAGTAAGTTAAACAAACAATAATACAAATACAAAATCCAGTTTGGGGAACTATAAAGTAGGTATGCTCATAACAAATGTAATCATAAATAGGAGGACGCACAAATACAGACAATATGGAATAAGTGGGAAGGAGTTATATTTACAGAAATAATTATAGGCATCATAAAATACAGTATTAATTACAGTCAACTAAATTAAAAAATCCAAATAAAGCAAATACTTTGCTAAGTAAATGTAAGTTTTATATCAAAACAAATTCAAGTACAGATAAAATATATAAACACATCAATTAAATAGAAGAAATAGAAAAAATTTTCAAAGAGCCATCCCTACCTTTCTCCCAAAAAGACCAAAATCAAATGGTTTTGTGATGGATTTCTAATAAATTTTGACAAAACAGTTCTATAGTACAGGAAAAAAAAAAACTTTGTGGTTTCTTTTATGATGCAGAGATTAATACCAACATGTAACAAAAATTTCCAAAAATAAAATTTTTATAAGGCAGTCTCTCCTATGATTATCAATGCAAAATACTTTCAAATAAAATAGTAGCAGACCTAATCACCATTTTATAAGAAAGTGAATACTAACTAAGATTTTTCCAGTAATGTAGGAATTTTCAATATTAGGAAAGCTATTTAAGTAATTTGCTATTGTAATAGATCCACGTGTATGCATGCTAAGTTGCTTCAGTTGTGTCCAGCTCTTTGCAGCTCTGTAGACTATAGCCCACCAGGCTCCTCTGTCCATGGGATTCCCAGGCAAGAATACTGGAATGGGTTGCCAGGGGATCTTCCTGGCCCAGGGATGGAACTGGTGTCTCTTATGTCTCTTGCATTGGAAGGTGGGTTCTTTACCACTAGTCCCACCTGGGAAGCCCCACGGTAATAGATCTGCTGCTGCTGCTGCTAAGTCACTGCAGTCGTGTCCGACTCTGTGTGACCCCAGAGACGGCAGCCCACCAGGCTCCCCCGTCTCTGGGATTCTCCAGGCAAGAACACTGGAGTGGGTTGCCGTTTCCTTCTCCAACGCATGAAAGTAAAAAGTAAAAGTGAAGTCGCTCAGTTGTGTCCCACTATTAGCAACCCCATGGGCTGCAGCCTACCAGGCCCCTCCGCCCATGGGATTTTCCAGGCAAGAGTACTGGAGTGGGGTGCCATCACCTTCTCCGAATAATAGATCTAAGAGTGGCTAGATCATATAAACACCTCTAGCCTTTCTGGAAATGCATTTGTTAAGTTTCAAAGTCCATTTGTGATGCTGAAGAATCTTAATCAACTAGAAATAGATGGCTGTTTCCTTAACTAGTTAAAATATGTCTATCACTAGGCCATCAGAAATTCTAAAATCATCCTAATTAAATTTAGAGATAAAACAAATGTTTTCATTATCATCACTATAATTTAAATTTTTTGCATATATTAGAAAATTAGAGATGAAAAATAAATCATATATATATATAAACTAGGCAGTAAGGGATTAAACTAAATATACATGATATAATTTATACCTGACATATATAAGAGAATAAACTGAAAATTGCCTACAAACAATGAGGATTTCAATAAGATTTCTGACCATAAAATTAGTATACAGAAATTAATAGTCTTCAGATTATAAATAAGAACTAGGTAGAAAATATAATGGAAGTAAAGATCCCATTTATAATTTAAATTGCAAATTAAAATTAAACACAAAAATGATAGCTGTAAATAACTAGTGACATTAACAATATATAAAATCTCTATAAGTAAAACTTAAAAATCCTTTACGAGGAGCAAGTAAAATTTTTTGAACTAATAGAAAAATATAACTTGTTTTGGGATAGATCATTCAACATTAAAAATAAAGGTATAAATCAATTTTTAAGTTAATAACTTAATAATGATTTTTTTAATTGTAGCATAGTTGATTTACAATGTTATGTTAGTTTCAGGTGTACAGCAAAGTGATTTGGTTATACATATTTATGTATATATCTATTTTCATTTTAAATTTTTATTTCATTTAGTTTATTACAAAATATTGTACATAATTCCATACAATGAATTTTTGTTCTTTATTTTGTATATGGTAGTGTGCATCTGTTAATTCCCCACTCTTAATTTATCCTTCTCTTGCATTCCCCTTTGGTAGCTATTAATTTGTGTGCTGTGCCTGTGATCCTATTTCTCTTTTGTAAGTAAGTTCATTTGTACTATTTTTTTAGATTCCACATATAAGTGAAATCATATAGTATCTGTCTTTGTGTCCTTCACTTAGTATGATAATCTCTAGCTCCATCCATGCTGCTACAAATGGCATTATTTTATTCTTTTTTATGGCTGAGTAGAATTCAGTTATATATATGTACCACATTTTCTTCATCCATTCCTCTGCTGATAGATATGTAGGTCAATTCCATGTCTTGGCTATTGTAAATAACACCCTCATGAACACTGGGGGTGCTTGTATCTTTTCAAACTAGATCTTTTGTCTTTTCTGGATATATGCCCAGAAGTCAGATTGCTGGGTCATGTAGTAATTCCATTTTTAGTTTTTTAAGGAACCTCCATACTGTTTTCCAAAGTGCTTGCACCAAAGCAATTGCACCAATTTACATTTCCACCAACAGTGTAGGAGAGCTCCCTTTTCCTTTTCTCCACACCCTCTCCAACATTTATTATTTATAGACATTCTGAGATGACCATTCTGATAGATGTGAGGTGGTATATGACTGTAGTACTGATTTGCATTTCTTTAATAATTACTATGTTGAGCATCTTTTTATGTGCCTATTGGCTATCTATATGTCTTCTTTGGAGAAATGTCTGTTTAGGTCTTATGCCTATTTTTTGACTGGGCTGTTTATTTTTTTGTTATTTAGTTGTATGAGCTATTTGTATATTTTGGAAATTATTCCTGTGTTGGTCACATCATTTGCAAATATTTTCTGTGAGTCCATTGGTGGTGCTTTCATTTATTTATGGTTTTCTTTGCTGTGCAAAAACTTGTAAGTTTTGATTAATTCCCATTTGTTTATTTTTTCTTTTATTTCTATTGCCTTGGGAGACTGACATAAGAAAACATTGCTACAATTTATATCAGAGAATGTTTTGCCTATGTTCTCTTCTAGAAGTTTTATGGTGTTGTGTCTTATAGTTAAGTCTTTAAGCCATTTTGAGTTTATTTTTATGTATGATGTGAGGGTGTGTTCTAACACATTTGGCTGTTCAGCTTTCCCAACACCACTTGTTCAAGAGATTGTCATTTCCCCATTATATATTCTTGCCTCCTTTAACTGCAGATGTGTGGGTTTATTTCTGGGCTCTCTATTCTGTTCCATTGATCTATATGTCTGTTTTTGTGCCAATACCATGCTGTTTTGATTACTGTAGCTTTATAGTATTGTTTGAAGTCTGGAAGGGTGATGCCTCTAGCTTCATTCTTTTTCCACAGGATTGCTTTGGCAGTTCTGGGTCTTTTTTGGTTCTGTGTAAACTTTAGGATTATATATTCTAGTTGTGTGGAAAATGTCATGGTAATTTGATAGGAACCACATTAAATCTGTAGATTGCTTTGGGTAGTATGTCAATTTTTAACTATATTAAATCTTCTAATCCAAGAGCATGGGATATATTTCCATTTCCTTAAATAACCTTCAGTTTCCTTTATCAGTGTTTTATAGTTCTCAGCATGTAAGCCTTTCACCTCATTGGTTAGGTTTATTCCTAGTATTTTATTTTTTTAATGTGATTTTAAAAGGGTTTCTTTAGTTCTCTTTCTGTATCTTATTGTTAGTATAGAGAAATTCTACAACTTTCTGTATATTAATCTTGTATCTTGCTACCATGCTGAATTTACTTATCAGTTCTAATAATTTTCTGTGTATGGAGTCTTTAGGGTTTTCTACATAGAGTACTGGTCATCTCATAAAATGAAAAATTTACTTCTTCCCTCCCAATTTGGATACTTTTTTTTCTTGTCTGATCACTATGGCTTGGACTTCTCATACTTTGTTAAATAGAGGTGGTGAAATGCCATCCTTGTCTTATTCTAGATTTTTAGTGAAAAGGCTCTCAGCTTTTTACCATTGAGTATTATGTTGGCTATGATTTGTCCTAAGTACTTTTATTATGTTGACATCTGTTTCCTCTACTCTCACTTTGGTAAGAATTTTTATCATGAATGGATGTTGAATTTTATCAAATGCTTTTTCTGCTTCTGTTGAAATGATCACGTG
This sequence comes from Ovis canadensis, assembly GCF_042477335.2. Classification (NCBI taxonomy): domain Eukaryota; kingdom Metazoa; phylum Chordata; class Mammalia; order Artiodactyla; family Bovidae; genus Ovis; species Ovis canadensis. Next base: position 146,882,866 of record NC_091246.1, on the reverse strand, counting down.
GTTTTTGTCTTTTGCTGATCTATATCACATAGATTTGCACATGTTGAACCATCCTGTGACCCTGGAGTAAATCTAACTTCATCATGGCATATGATCCTTTTTATGTGTTGTTAAATTCAGTTTACTAATATTTTGTTGAGAATTTTTGCACCTGTATTCATCAGTGATGTTGTTGTCAGTTGCCCAGTCATGTCTGACTCTTTGAGACCCCACGGACTACAGCATCCTAAGCCGCCCTGTCCCTCAGCATCTCCCAAAGTTTGCCCAAGTTCATGTCCATTGCATCAGTGGTGCAATCCAGCTATCTCATCCCCTGATACCCTCTTCTCCTTCTGCCCTCAGTTTTTCCCAGCATCAGGGACTTTTCCAATGAGTCGGCTATTCGCATCAGATAACCAAAATGCTGGAGCTGCAGCATCAGTTCTTCCAATGAGTATTCAGGGTTGATTTCCCTTAAGATTGACTGGTTTAATCGTCTTGCTGTCCAGGGGACTTTCAGGAGTCTTCTCTAGCACTGCAGTACAAAGGCATCAATTCTTTGTCATTCTGCCATCTTTACGTTTCAGCTCTCACAGCCATACGTGATCACTGGAAAGACCATAGCCTTGACTATATGACCTTTGTTGGCAGAGTAATGTTTCTGCTTTTCAACACACTGTCCAGGTTTGTCACAGCTTTCCTGCCAAGAAGCAATTGTCTCCTGATTTCATGGCTCCAGTCACCATCTGCGGTGATTTTAGAGCCCCAAAAGAGGAAATCTGTCACTAGTTCCACATTTTCCCCTTCTATTTGCCATGAAATAGTGGGACTGGAAGCTATAATCTTACTTTTTAAAAAATGTTTAGTGATATGGACCTGTAATTTTCTTTTTTGGTAGTATCTTTGTGTGGTTTTGTTGTCAGGGTTTTGGTAGTCATACAATGACTTTGAGAGTGTTCCTTCCTCTTTAATCTTTTTCAAGAGATTGAGAGTATGTTTGGGTTTTTTTTTTAATGTTTGGTAGAATTGCCCAGTCCTGGATTTTTGTTTGCATGGAGGTTTGTTGTGCTTTTTTTCTTCCAGCTTGAAACACCAAATATTAATTATTTCATTATTTCTGTGGGTCGTGAATTCAGTAGCAGCTTAGCTGATTTGGTGTGATTCAAAGTCTCTCATGGAGTTACTGGATGCATGCATGCTCATAAAACCACCAGCACATAAATCCACGGGCGCTGCATCTCCTGAACTCACAGACTCAGGAACGTGTACAAAGTCCTGGTCCCAAAATCTGCCAGAGGGAGAACCCAACAGAGCTGCCTCCCTGGGCCCACAGTGGATTGCTGGTAACTGGCTCAGGTTTTACCCCTACCTCTGTGTGTTCATGCCCACAAAGTTATTAGAACCCACTGTGGCTGCAGCCTTGCCCACTGACAATGAGGCTGCTATGACAGTTCCAGGCTCCTTCTTCCCCATGTTGACAGTGGGGTTCCTATGGAGGATCAATGCTTTTTATGTCAGGTAATTTTTATTTTTTGGCAGCACATCTTTCAAACAGCAACATTTTTGAGCAGTATATTCAAGACCTTTGCTGGGTACCATGAAATATACAAAAAGATATAAAATTGGGTCATTGCACTCCAGGCAGCTGAAAGGACATGGTATGTTGCAGCAGAAAGAGAATGGGCCTCAGAGTCCTATTCCCTGGTTAAAATCCCTGCTTAGATTCATGTTAGCAGCTTCCTTAGCCAATTTACTTAACTTCTCAGAGACTCAATTGCTTTATCTGTAAAGCCCAGAGAAAATACCTAACTCTCAACATATTATTAAAATATGACTTTGAAACACCTATTTTAGTATCTAGATTCTAACACCTGCACAATGTGTTTAAAAAAAAGTTGGCAAGAAAATAATATCCCATGAAAATGTAGGCAGGAAATGCTTAGTGCTAAATTGATAACATAGATGCTCATTACTGTAGAATTCAAAGGAAGGAGATCATTTCTAGGAGAATGTGGTCATAGCATATTGATTGAAGAAAGAAGAACCAAAGCTGAATTCTGAAAGGGTAGTAGTTTTTGAAGAGAAGGGCATCACCACAGGAAAGGAGAGCCATGATGTGGACGCAAGTGTGAGCTGAAAATGTTTGGATATAGGCAGAACTGACTTGGAGTAGAGGACAGAAAATGGGAAAGGCAAATTATGGTCAAATTAAAGAGGGCGTTGGAGAATGAAATGGCAACCTACTCCAGTATTCTTGCCTGGAAAATCCCAGGGACAGAGGAGCCTGGTGGGCTGCCATCTATGGGGTTGCACAGAGTTGGACACGACTGAAGTGACTTAACAACAGCAGCAGCAGAGAGGGCATTAAATGCCAGGCTAACGAGTTTGGGTTTTTCTCATAGGAAGCCTCTTTAGATTTATGAACAGGGTTATAATGTGATGGAAGTAGTGTTTTGGATTGATGACATTTTGGCAGCCAGCCATATGGTTTGGGGTCTGCAAGAGAGGCAAGAAGGTCAGAGTCTGTCTTAAACTGTAGGATAAACATTAGCTAATAAGGACATCTTCTAGGGTGCTGGCATTGGAAAGAGAATGGAATAGAAGAGAAAGTTGTGTTCATCATGAAAGTAAGAACTGAAAGACTTAATTTTGAGTAGATAATCCTAAATGGTGACAAGAAGGGAGCCTTCAGAGATGACATCCACATTTTTAAGCCCAGTGACTAGACAAGTAATAGCACCATTTGAACAAAAGCAGAGATGGAGAGCAGAGAAGAACAATGCTTCAGCAACTTGGAGAAAATATGATTCATTTATATTAACATACTGCATTTAAAATAGAGGTGATACAATCTGGTGGAAAAGTTCCCCATTCAGTTGGAAATTCAATCCTGGTGCCAGGCGGGATGATGAGACTGAAGCTATAGAACTAAGATTCATTGGCAGCTAACAGTCGAAGACACGGGGTGAGAGACTTTCTATTGATAGCGGCAAAGTCTCAATGACTAAAACTTGGCATGTTCATAATTATTAAGAGCAGAAAATGGAGCTAGTGAAGAGAATAAAGAAAGGTCAGAAAGAATGGATAAAAACTAAATAATATTGTGCTTTGAAAGCCAAATGAGAGAAGAGGGTCAAAAAGAAGATGGGAACAGAAGATGAACCATGTCAGATACTGCAGAAAGGTTGATGAGAACAAGAAACTGATAATGCCAGTGGGTTCAGCTCTTATGAGATCAGTGCTCTTCCTGCATATGGGTTCAGAATGCTGGGAGGGCTGACTGCAGAACGAAAAAGAAGTACAAGATAGTGGTGGAAACTGAGGGTCCTGAGAGCAGACCACCTGGATTTCAACTGAGTCTCCAGGCTTGCTGTGTGATCTTGTGCGAGTTGTTTAACTCCTTTATGCCTCCATGTCTCCATCTGTAGAATAGAGATAGTAATGATAAAAACAGCAGCTAACTCTTGAGGTTTTTGTGAGGCTAAAGGACAATGTATATACATTGCCTAAGACAGTACAGGCACAGAGTAAGCACTCAAATACTATTTATCAGTGAAACCGTGAGTAGTCATTCATCAAATCCATTTCACCTGCTTTTACTAATCAATGTCATCTACAGTAGACTTGCATGTCCTCCAGGTGGAAAGTAGACTAAACACTAAGATATTTGCCTGAGTTGTTTTCCAGAAACTTGGAGTCAGCTCTGTCTGGTTCCAACTGAACTGAGTAAGACTGGATAAGACCACTGACCCTTCAGCTGGGCATGCGTGAGTATATGCTTAGTGATCTTTGGATGTTAGAGAGCCAAAAACTCCACCCTCAGATCGTGCTAAATGCCGCCTTTATTTAATTTTTTCTTTTAAACATGCAGAGGCTTGTAGCTTAGGTAAGCCTGTGCACAACAATGATGACAGTGCATTTTCCTAATCACCTTTTCGCACACCCCAGACCACCCCGATTCTTTATTTTTTATCCCATAAGTGTCCCATGCCGCTTGATTTCTAGGAGACAGAGCTGAGACTGTCTCCCATCTCCTTGCTTGGCTTGCCTTGTGAATAAACCCCCTCTGCCACAGAGCTTGGTATCTTAGCATTTTAGCTTGCTGTACATCAGGCAAAATGAACCTGGTTGCATAACATCATTTCTTGTTATTAGTATTACTGTTACAGGAAGCAGAGACTGGGTGGCATTTGGTCAAGAGTCTTGGTAGGGAAAGCAGAAGTATAGTAGCAGGAGAGCTTGGGAGAGCTTCCCAGGCACAGGTGTGAGCATGTCTGCAGGCAGGTGGGAAGGGGAGGAGTAGAAACTGCAGGTACCAGGGAGGAGGAAACTGAAGGTACCAGGGAGGAGGAAACTGCAGGTACCAGGGAGGAGGAAACTGAAGGTACCAGGGAGGAGGAAACTGAAGGTACCAGGGAGGAGACAATGTGATGAAGCAGAGTCAGGAAGGGAAAGGAGAGAGTATGGAGTTCAGGATCCAGGTTGACTAATTATCCTGGGAAAGACAGGCTAGACACCACCTGAGACCATAAAAAGTCTACTCATATGGAGATGGAATTTTGAAGAGACTACAGGGAGAACAAGAAAACACACAACAGCAAGCTTTTTTTCCCACCCAGCAAAGGAAGCACTGAGGCCTTGGCCAAACATGAGAAGAATTGAGTGGATGAAGGTCTCTGCAAGCATTTGCAAAATTTCGTAACATTCTGTTTTCAAGGTTAAACTTCTTCAGACATTTTTTTTTTTTTAACTCCATAGTGGCTCCAAGTAGAAAGTAAAGAACAAAGGGTTAAAAGCAATTAGAAAATATTGTAGGATTAGTCTGGTACCATCCAGCAGTATGGATGAGAGAGCTGGCAGTGGAAACCAGCCCTCAGCCTGGTAAGTCCGCGACCCTTCTGTTGGGAGACAAACCGAGGAGGAAAAGGCTGGCTTCTCAAAGCCTCTTCAGGGTCTTTTTAGATCTGTTCTAAAGAGCTCTTCTTTTTTACCTAGAGTAACATTTGATATTGAGTAGTCTGCCAGGTTTAACTTTTCTTGGGAAACACAAATTGTCAAACCATGTTGCTTTCTCAATTAAAAAAAAAAAAAAAGAATTTTCACCAGAGTTTGTATCTAGGGTAAACAGGGGAACTAAGTCTGATGGTTTCATCCTTGGTTTCCCAAATCATCATTCTGGGGTAGTTGAAAGAGAGCATACAGTCATTTTTCGGACTGGTGCTGGGATAGTCAGATTGGTAGCTGTATGTGCCCACACCTGCTTTCTGCATTCTCTCTTTGCAATAAATTAAATTAAAAATAAATTAAAATAAATTAAATTTCTTTTGGTGCAACAGCTTCAAATATTAAACCAGAAATTGTGGAGGAAAGAGTTTGCCCTGCCGGGCTATAAGCCTGTTTGATCCCAAGGGAATATGGGCATTTCAGATGCTATAAACAAGCAGAGGAAAATTCTGATGAAGATAAAGTGCTATGTGCCACAGTTCGTTATTCCGAGCAGCTTTGAGGCTGCCAGGACAATAGACTCACTTCTGTTTTTGCCATCAGGATCGCTCTGGAGATGGCTTATTTGTAAAAGGAGCAGGATCAAGGCTATGCATTCATTTGTAAAAGATGCCACCGCACACATTCTGCAGCTAATACCGTGTTCATGAACTTTACCTGTGACTAAATACATTTCATTTCTTACAGCTGAGCTTCAGTAATTGGTTTTTGCAGCCACAAACACATCCAGCAAGGAAGATGTGAGAAGCCCAGGGCTCTCTCACTCTGCTTTTTGAAATGGCTTTTGCTGCAGGTGGGAAATGCCATCCCAGCTCCGAGTTGGCAGGTCCTGAGGTCAAACCTTACAGAGCTGGCACCTAAAAACCCCAAGGCAAGGAGGAGCAGGTGGCTTTGGAAGAGTAAATGACCCTGAAGGTAAGCAACAGGGACGGGGAGAAGCAAACGACAGTGGGAGGAAAGTGGTGGATAGGGAGTCTGCAGAAATGAGCCTCCCATCTCCAGCACACAGCAGCTCCATGTTCTGTGTTTTCCCAGGTCCCTGCAGTCATGGAGGTCTCCAAGTGCCCACTAGGCCACAAAGTCGTATAGCATAACCAAGTCCAGGCTAAACTACCGTTGGGAACTGAAGAATCATCATGCTGTTTGGAATTTGGCTGTGAAAAGGAAATGTGGGCTCATCCAGTGAATTGATTAGTTAATCCATTCAGAAAAAATTAAGGAGCATTTGCTTTGGCCTTGAAAGCGCTAAATTATACACTTCAACAGTTTGGTTCACTGTGTCCCACATTTCCAAGAGAATTAGATTAGTTGGTATAACCCTGATATCTACACATAAAATTGACACTAAGATAAGCACCAGGATTCCAGAAATGCATCAATGAGATATGCAGAATAATCATATTTTTTACTTTCTGGATTACTAGCTCTAGAGACAATTATGATGTAAGGAAATTGCCTTAAATTGCCTCATCCCCTTCCCTTACTCTCTTCTCCTCCACCTACTGAGACATTTACCATCTCTGGCTTTTTCCCTTCTGCCTGACACAACCTGTGTGGGCATCATTACAGCCCAATCTTTCACAGTCTCTACCCCGCAAATCACCTTTTAAAAATATTTCCATCTTATATTAATAGCTATGGGTTGAGGAATTATTTTCCCAGTGCTATTTATGTTTTCAAAGCTCCTTAATTATGATAGAAAGTCACATACAGAAGCAAACCCAGGAAGGAGATTTTGGGGGACAGGAGGGTTATTCTCAGGACATTTTAAATCATATAAATGTCTGAACACCATTATCTGCCTCTCATTCTCACTTTTCATTCTTTTGTTTTCATTAGCCATGGAACCTACTATGTATAAAGCCACAGAGCCTCCAAGATAGAGGGAGGAGCATAGTCTTTGTGAAACTGTGGGTGATAATTAGTCAAATCCATTTCACCTGCCTTCACTAATCAAAGTTGTTTTAAGACTTGCCTGTCCTCCCAGCGGCACATAAACAATAAGATGTTTGTGTTATTTTCTAGCAACTTGAAGTCAGCTGTGTCTTGATCAAGATGAGCTGGTTAAAAGTGTGATTATTTTGCATATCCCATTGATGCTTTTTTGGAATCTTGGTGCTTATTTTAGCATTAATTTTATGTGTGGATATTAGGGTTATAGCAACACGGACCCTCCAACTGGGCATGCACAAGTGTTTGAGCTCAATGACCTTTGACATCAAAGAACCTCAAACTCTGCCCTTAGAACATGTATGGGCCTGTAGCCTGGTTACACCTGCATAGAATCCCAAGCCAATTTACCTTGGGGCAGGCTGATTTTGAGATTTGTTCTCCTGTGTCCTCGCTTGGCTGCCTTGTAAACAAACCCTCTCTTTTGCAAACCTCAGTATCAGAGTGTTGGCTTGCTGCTTGTCAAGCAAAATGCACCTGGTTTGGTTACAGTTGCCTCAGAGAGGCTCATAATCTGGTAGAAAAACAGCTCTTTAAGCAATCAATAATTGTGTGATTTAGTAACTGCTGAAGTAAAGTATGGTCAGGGTTTCATGAAAACTCCAGGAAGGAGATTCTGCCTCTTTAAGGAGGAAAAGATATCAGTGTTGTTAAGATTTGAGTCAGTATTTTTAAAAATTAGAAAATTGGCCTGACCGCTAAGGGCATAAACATGGATTCAGCAAGTAACTCAGGATCATTCTGGAAGAAAAACACCCGGTTGGCCTTTGACCCACTGTGCCAAATTATTTCATCTACTGATAAAACCTAGAGATTTGAGGACCCTGGCTATCAGGCAGCTCTTCAGTGGAGAGGGAGTAGAGGGCTTTGCTGGTGTCCTCAGAGCACAGAGGTTGGGCTGTGAGCACACTGAGGGCTTGGCCCTGGTGAGAGATTCGTTTTTGAGTGTGTAGTAGTAAATGAAAGTGGAGTCTGGCTGCTCACCACTCAAAAGTCAATAAAGAGGCAAGATTGGTGGAAAGGAAAGTTTGCTTTATTTCAGATGCTAGCATGGGGATGGGGGGCAGACTCCTGTCCAAAAGCTGACTCCCTTCACACTTTGTCAGTCAGCAAGAGCTTTTATAGATGGGGAGAGGGGGCAACATGCAGAAATAGCACAGTCAGCTCAGATAGTCATCTTGAAATTCGTCATCGGTGGTCCGACAAGCATCACCTTGATTGTTGTAAGTACAGTTTATTTTTTGTTCCAGGGTCGGTTTGTTCCCATTTCTTTGAGGCCAGGTCTCAGAATTGTGTAAAATGAAGTAGTTTATGTCATGGCTTTGATTTGGTCATCATGTAGTTAGTTAACTTCTTTCATCTGGTAGGGGTCTCAGAACCCATTAGACAGCTCACAGGATATAGCTCAGATTATCGTCTATGACCCCTGAGGAGGAACTAAAGGTCCTTAACTGTGCTTAGTGACTAAACTATAATTATTTATTCTTGTTGGACTGTTTTCCTTTGTTTGTGCATTTTTTCACTTCTCTGATTAGACTTATTCTCTGGCTAAAGATTTTTTCGCAGACAGAAGGCAGGTGGGAAAACATGGTCAGGGAAAGAACCATAGGGTCCTGCTCTGTTTCATAGTTAGAAGCCCAGTAGCAACCTAGAACCAGGAATACTTCTCCCAGATGTTCAGCAGGCTATAAATGAGAGCTCCTGATTGGATTTAAAACCAATAGTCCAGCACTCCAGACTCATCAGTTTAGACTTGCGTTCAATTCCATCCTATCTCTGACACAGGAGATCTGATGAATTTGGGCATGTGCTATAAAGGCACAAAAAGAGAATCAAATTGAGTTTTTTCTCCACTTCTGTTTGCTTGGGTATTAGGTGCTGTGAGTATAATATAAAATCCTCCCTGCCTTTTCTTTTTCTCACATTCTTTGAAACGACTATCCTCTGGAACCCAGGCTTGATCCCTGGATACCATATTTGAGATGGTCGAATGTCACAGTTAAGACTGCATGCAGGCTTTTGGATACAGATGCTGCTGCTGCTAAGTCGCTTCAGTCGTGTGTGACTCTGTGCAACCCCATAGACGAAAGCCCACCAGATTCCCCCGTCCCTGGGATTCTCCAGGCAAGAACACTGGAGTGGGTTGCCATTTCCTTCTCCAATGCATGAAAATGAAAAGTGAAAGTGAATTTACTCAGTGGTGTCCGACTCTTCATGACCCCATGGACTGCAGCCTACCAGGCTCCTCCACTTCACGTATATAAGGCACTTAAACGTATACCTGGTAGATTGTGAACGGTCTGTACAGTTGACTTTTATCCTTCCGACTGCTGAGCACACTAATATTTCATTCCAGATTGCTGGAAGGAGGACCTGTGACAAATTCAAAGAACCATCAAGGATATCCTGGACACAGGTAGGGGCAATGACCCCCTTGTTCCCCTCTCAGGACTGGGAAGCAGGGACTTTTGGTGAGCTTATAATGCAGACAGCCTGAGAGAGGCAGTTCTTTTTATAGCTGCCACCTATGAGGTAAGATGTGACCAAGTGTGCCGCCTGTTTCAGATCCCTTGGTGTGGGTAGGTGGAGCGTGGACTGATTTGGCTATGGGGAAAGAAACATGGGATCAGCTTTAGGCAGCTTCGGAAAAGACTTAAAGGGATCCTGCATGTTCTGCTACGATCCAGACCAGCAGGCAGGGTTCTGAAAATAAGCCATACTAAGGAATAGTCTATGTGCAGGGTTGGCCTGTGCTTTGTGCCATGGTTCTCGGTTGTGGTGTAGGACCTGTGATCCAGGCATGAATACTTTCAATCCATTCTCCTCCTCTTCTTCTCCACTGACTTAATCCTGACTTACTATTCACCTAGAGTCTTCAGTTCAGTTCAGTCGCTCAGTCGTGTCTGACTCTGCGACCCCGTGAATCGCAGCACGCCAGACCTCCTGGAGTTCACTCAGACTCTTAGGGCATCTTATATCTGCCTGGCTGTCCCACTGCTAGCCCCTCTGCTTCCAGTCCACTTGTCCAGGGTTGTGAGATGGATCTTTCTGAGCATTGTTCTGATCACATCAATTTCCTACTAAAAACCTTCCATTTCTTGCCTACTGGGCCAGCAAGTATCCTAAGTGAGCAAAGTGGACCAGACAAGACGAAAGAGGCACGCTTCAGATCTGAAAGCTTGGAAACATTCCTAACTTCCATAAGGAGAGGCATTTCCTCCCATTTATTTTGATAGTGGAGGCTTCCTAAATCTACAGTTTATATCCCACTTTTAGTTCACACTTTGTATGAGAAATATCACTTCATTCTTAACTGTTTTAAGAAAAACAACCCTGCCAGTCAAATGATTGTTTTAGGATGTTGGTTAGATGGCATAAATGGAGATCATAGTACAGTGGCTAGCTGAAGATGGGAGATTTATTTATAATTCACATGAAGGTGTATGTTGGTAGGTGGTCTGGTTATGGGGATTAGCATGTTCTGTTCCATGCAGTTGTATTGGGACCCTAGTCTCTTTTGTTCCCAACAGTGGTTCTCAATGTCTTAATCAAGGACTTTTGGGGCATCCCTGAGAGTTTCAAGGGTTTATAATATCAAAATTAATTTTTAGTGAGGTATAGGTGATACACAGTATTATATTATTTTCAAGCATACAATGTACTAATGAAAATTTTATATATTCAATTTAAAATAATCATAAAATATTGGCTATATGTACAGTATATGCTTGTAGCTTTTCTGTACTTAGTATCTTGTACCTCTTAATCCTCTAACCCTGTCTTGTGCCTTGTCCCTCCCTCTCCCCATTGGGAACCACTCGTTTCTTCCCTATATCTGAGTCTGTCTTCCTATATGTATGTGTTTTTCTGAGTCTACATATAAGTAATGGGATACAGTATATGTCTTTCTCTGGCTCATTTCAATAAGCATGACTTACTCAGTAAGCATGGACTGCCTAGTGCAGGGATTAATAATTAGCCGCCTGTTGCTCTGGCTAAGCCATGAAAAAATCACCATGGGAGAAGAATATAAGCAAAATATAGCAATATAGCAAAACCCAAATAAAAGTACATTGGGTTGATCAGTTGGGGTTGTCATGCCCTGCTAAGCTAAGGCAAAACATAATGTGGACCTTGGAACGCCAGGTCATTGCAAGTTCAGAGCACTGCTGTGCACACATGAAAATGTTTTCCCCAGGCATATGTGGGTCTATGACCTCCAGCTAGGTGATAGCCCTTGTACAAGAAAATAACAAAGATAGTTTAAAGTAATCAATAAAATGGGAGACGTGACCAGGGACACAGGAGGCTGACTTCAGTGTAACACAACAGATACTTTCTGCTTGCCAAGATGCTAAATGAAAGTGATGTAGTTCCAAGCAACACGGCTGTTGACCAAGAGGTCTTGAGTCCCCCAGTCCCATCTTTAAAACTTTAATTCTGTCTCTAGTTTCTTTTTCCCAAACTGTGCATCGACCACTTTCAATCCCTACCTGCTGTGCTGGCTGCAGCAGCCTAGGTCCATGCACATTGTTACAAGTGGTAGAATTTCATTCATTTTCATGACTGAGTAATACTCCATTGTGAGTACTCTTGCCTGGAAAGTCCCATGGACGGAGGAGCCTGGTAGGCTGCAGTCCATGGGGTCGTGAAGAGTTGGGCACTACTGAGCAACTTCACTTTCACTTTCATACACTGGAGAAGGAAATGGCAACCCACTCCAGTATTCTTGCCTGGAGAATCCCAGGGACAGGGGAGCCTAGTGGGCTGCCGTCTATGGGGTTGCACAGAGTCGGACATGACTGAAGTGACTTAGCAGCAGCAGCAGCATATACCACATCTTAATCCATTCGTCTATCAATAGCACTTTGGTTTTTTCTGTATCTTGGCTATTGTAAATACACTCCTATGAACATTCGCGTGCATGTATCTTTTTGAATGAGTGTTTTCGAGGTTGTTTTTTTTTTTTATGCATACCCAGGAGTGTAATTGCTTAAATCAGATGATAGTTGTATTTTTTGTTTTTTGAGGAACTTCTACACTGTTTTCCATAGTGGCTGCACCAATTTATATTCTCACCAACAGTGTAGGAGGATTCCCTTTTCTTTATACCATTTCCAGGATTTGATGATAGCCATTGTAACAGGTCAGAGAAGGCAATGGCACCCCACTCCAGTACTCTTGCCTGGAAAATCCCATGGATGGAGGAGCCTGGTAGGCTGCAGTCCATGGGGTTGCTAAGAGTCGGACATGACTGAGTGACTTCACTTTCACTTTTCACTTTCATGCATTGGAGAAGTAAATGGCAACCCACTCCAGTGTTCTTGCCTGGAGAATCCCAGGGACAGGGGAGCCTGGTGGGCTGCCGTCTATGGGGTCGCACAGAGTCGGACACAACTGAAGCTACTTAGCAGCAGCAGCAGCACTGTAACAGGTGTGAGGCGATTTCTCACTGTGGTTTTGATTTGCATATCCATGATTAGTAATGTTGAGAATCTTTTCATGTGCCTGTTGGCCATCTGAATGTCTTCTTTGAGTTCCTCCTGTGTTTTAATCAAGTTTTTTTTTAATTAATTGTATGGGTATTGACTCCTTATTTGTCATATCATTTGCAAGTACTTTCTCCCATTCAGCAGGTTGTTCATTTTTGTCAAAGATTGCATTTGCTGAATAAAAGCTTTTAAGTTTAATTGGGTTCCATTTGTTCATTTTTGCTCTTATTTCCTTTGCCTTCAGTTCAGTTCAGTCGCTCAGTCGTGTCCAACTCTTTGCAACCCCATGAATCGCAGCACGCCAGGCCTCCCTGTCCATCACCAACTCCCGGAGTTCACTCAGATTCACCTTCATCGAGTCAGTGATGCCATCCAGCCATCCCATCCTCTGTCGCCCCCTTCTCCTCCTGCCCCCAATCCCTTCCAGCATCAAAGTCTTTTCCAGTGAGTCAACTCTTCGCATGAGGTGGCCAAAGTACTGGAGTTTCAGCTTTAGCATCATTCCTTCCAAAGAAATCCCAAGGCTGATCTCCTTCAGAATGGACTGGTTGGATCTCCTTGCAGTCCAAGGGACTCTCAAGAGTCTTCTCCAACACCACAGTTCAGAAGCATCAATTCTTCGGCATTCAGCCTTCTTCACAGTCCAACTCTCACATCCATACAGGACCAATGGAAAAACCATAGCCTTGACTAGATGGACCTTAGTCGGCAAAGTAATGTCTCTGCTTTTCAGTATGCTATCTAGGTTGGTCATAACTCTTCGTCCAAGGAGTAAGCGTCTTTTAATTTCATGGCTGCAGTCACCATCTGCAGTGATTTTGGAGCCCCAAAAAACAAAGTCTGACACTGTTTCCACTGTTTCCCCATCTATTTGCCATGAAGTGATGGCATGACCGGATGCCATGATCTTTGTTGTCTGAATGTTGAGCTTTAAGCCAACTTTTTCACTCTCCTCGTTCACTTTCATCAAGAGGCTTTTTACTTCCTCTTCACCTTCTGCCATATGGGTGGTGTCATCTGCATATCTGAGGTTATTGATATTTCTCCTGGCAATCTTGATTCCAGCTTGTGTTTCTTCCAGTCTAGTGTTTCTCATGATGTACTCTGCATAGAAGTTAAATAAGCAGGGTGACAATATACAGCCTTGATGTAATCCTTTCCCAATTTGGAACCAGTCTGTTGTTCCATGTCCAGTTCTAACTGTTGCTTCCTGACCTGCATACAGATTTCTCAAGAGACAGGTTAGGTGGTCTGGTATTCCCATCTCTCTCAGAATCTTCCACAGTTTATTGTGATCCACACAGTCAAAGGCTTTAGCATAGTCAATCAAGCAGAAATAGATGTTTTTCTGGAACTCTCTTGCTTTTTCCATGATCCAGACCACAAAAAGTATTGCTAAAATTTATATCTAAGAGTTCTCTGCCTATGTTCTAGAAATTTTAGAGCTTCAGGTCTTACATTTAGATCTTTACTCAGTTTTAAGTTTATTTTTGTATTGGTGTGAGGAAATGCTCTAAGCTTATTCTTTTACATGTAGCTGTTCAGTTTTCTCAGCACCACTTATGAAAGTGACTGTCTTTTCTGCATTGCATATTCTTGCCTCGTTTGTTGTTGATTTATTGACTGTAAGTGTGTGGGTTTATTTCTGGACTCTATTCTATTCCATAGATCTGTATGTCTGGGTTTGTGTCAGTACCATACTGTTTTGAATATTGTAACTTTGCAGTATAGTCTGAAGTCAGGGCACATCATACCTACAGTTTGTTCTTTTTTTATCAAGATTGCTTTGAAATGTGGGGTCTTTTGTTGTTCAAAATAAACTTTAGGATCATGTGTTCTAGTTCTATGAAAAATGTCCTCAGTATTTAGATAGGGATTGCATTAAATCTATAGGTTTCTTTCTATAGTATAGCCATTTTGATAATATTGATTCTTCCAGTCCAAGAGCATGGGATATCTTTCCCTTTTTACCATCAGTTTCCTTCATCAGTGTTTTATAGTTTTAAGTGTATAGATGGCTCACCTCCTTGGTTAAGTTTTTCCTTAGTTTTTTTTTTTTTAATTCAGTTTTAAAAGTTACTGTTTTGGGGGTGGGTTTTTTATTTATTTATTTTTTTTGCTTTCTCTTTCAGATAGTTCATTATTAGTTCATAGAAAAGCAACAGATTTATGTATATTAATCTAGCATCCTACAACTTTACAGAATTCATTTATTCTAACAGTTTTTGTTTTGTGAAAGACTTAGTATGTTATTCACAAATAGTGACAGTTTTGCTTCTCTTCCTTTCCAATTTAGATGCCTTTTATTTCTTGTCTGATAGCTGTGACTGGCAATATTGTGTTAAATAGAAGTGGCAAGCATGAGCATTTCTATCTTGCTATTAATTTTAGAGGAAAGACTTTTAGCTTTTCACTGTTGAGTAGGATGTTAGCTGTGAATGTATTAGTCCATTTGCCATAAGTGGACTTTATTTTGTTGAGATATGTTCCCTTTACACGATTTTTGAAGGTGTTTTTTTTTATCATGAATGAATATTGAATTTTGTCAAATGCATTCTCTGCATCTGTTGAGATAAT
Organism: Ovis canadensis; assembly: GCF_042477335.2. Lineage (NCBI taxonomy): Eukaryota > Metazoa > Chordata > Mammalia > Artiodactyla > Bovidae > Ovis > Ovis canadensis. The sequence goes on along the minus strand of NC_091246.1, from coordinate 146,867,864 downwards.
GATGTGATTTTTATCCTTTTTGTTGCCTTGGTGTGTAATGTTGTCTTTTTGTGAATATTGAACCATCCCTGCATCCCTAAAATAAATCCCACTTAATCAAGATGTATAATCCTTTTTGTATATTGTGTGTGTATATATGTCAATATATATTTATATATAAAATCAGTTTACTAATATTTTGAGGATATTTGCATCTATATTCATCAGAGATATAGGCCTGTAATTTTCTTTCTCTTTTCTCTTTTTTGGTGGTGTCTTTTTTTTTGGTTTGAGTATTGGGATAATGGTGGACTTACAGAATGAATTTGGGAATGTCTGTCCTCTTCAATTTTTTTGAATGGTTTGAGAATATTAGCTCTATTTTGTTACAAGTCTACTGTCAAGCTATAGAATTCTGGCCTTTTTTTTGCTGAGAGTTTTTTTTAATTACAAATTCAATTTCACTACTAGTAATCAGTTGATTTCAATTGTCTTTCTGATTCAGTCTTGGAAGGTTGAATGTTTCTAGAAATTTGTACATTCCTTCTAAGTTGTTTAAATTGTTGGCATATAACTGTGAATGGTGTGCTCTTACAATTTTTTGTATCTCTGGTGTTGATGGTTGTTTTTCCTGTCATTTCTTATTTTGTTTATTCGGGTCCTCTCTCTTTTCTTCTTGAAGATCCTAGCTAAAGTTTGTCAATTTTGTTTATCTTTTCCAATAAACAGCTATTAATTTCACTGATCATTTTCTGTTGTTTGTTTAGTTTCCATTTTATTTAGCTCCTCTCTGATCTTATTTCCTTCTGCTGACTTTGGCTTCATTTGTTCTTTCTCTAATTTCTCTAGAAATTAGATGGTAGAAAGTTAGATGGTAGATTTAGATTGTGTATTTGAAGTTTTTCTTTTTTCTTGAGGTAGGCCTATGTTTCTGTAAACTTCCTTCCTAGAAATGCTTTTGTTGTGCGGGCTGCGATTCATGGGGTTGCAAAGAGTTGGACACGACTGAGCAACTGAACTGATACGTTTTAGAAAGTTGTGTTTCCATTTCTGTTTGTCTCAAGATGGTTTTGCATTTCCTCTTTGATTTCATCACTGACCCATTGGTTTTATAGTATTTATAGAATGTTGTTAGTATCCATGTGTTTGTGCTTTCTCATTTTTCTTTCTGTAATTAACATAGTTTCATACCATTCTGGTTGAAAAAAATGTTTGATATAATTTCTGTGCTATCAAATTTGTCTAAAATAGTTTCATGGCCTAGCATGTCATCTATCCTTTAAGTGCACATAGTGCATTCTTCAGAATGTGTATTCTACTGTGTTTTAGATGGAAGATCCTATAGATATCTAAGTCTAACTGGTCTATTTTGTCATTTATTTAAGTCATTTATTCATATTTTATTTACATTATTTATGTCAGTTATTATTTATGTCATTTATTTAAGACCTTCTTGACTGATTTTTTTCCCCTAGATGATCTCTCCATTAGTATAAGTAGTATATTAAAGCCCCCTACTATTACTGTGGGCTTCCCTTGTAGCTCAGCTGGCAAAGAATCCACCTGCAATGAAGGAGGCCTGGGTTCGATCCCTGGGTTGGGAAGATCCCCTGGTGAAGGGAAAGGCTACCCACTCCAGTATTCTGGCCGGGAGAATTCCATGGACTGTATAGCCCATGGGGTCGCATTGAGTCAGACACAACTGAGCGACTTTCACTCTCACTATTACGGTATTGTCGTGAATTTCTCCCTTTATGTCTGTCAGTGTTTGCTTTATGTATTTAGATACTCCTATATTGGGTGCATATTTGTTGAGTATAACACCCTCTTCTTGTATTGATCCCTTTGTCATTATATGATGCCCTTCTTTGTCTTTATTACAAACTTTAAGGGCTATTTTGTCTGATGTGAATGTTACTACCGCTGTTTTTTAATATCTTTTTTCATCCCCTCACTTTTAGCCTGTGTGTCTCTTTAGCTTTGAAATGAATGTCTTGTATGCAGCATATGGATAGGTTTTGTTTTTTTATCCAATCAGCCACCCCATGTCTTTTGGAGCATTTAGTCCATTGACATTTAAAGTACTTAGTCACAGGTGTGTACTTATTACTATTTTATTGCTTGTTCTCTGGTTATTTTTAGTTCTTCTCTGTTCATTTATTTCCCTGTAGTTTGATTTTCATTAGTGATATGCTTGTATTCTTTTCATTCTAGTTTAGTATTGTAGTTTATTGATGTGTAGTTACCACAAGGTTCATAAATGTTAACCTATAAACTCGATCTACTCATTTTAGACTGTTACTTTAAGTTCAAACACATTCTAAAAGATCTGTTTTTTGTTCCCCTCCTTCACATTTTGTGATGTCATATTTTATATCTTCATGTTTATCCCTTCACTATTTTTTGCAGTTACACTTTTACATTTTTTTGTCTTTTAATCTTCATATTAGCTTATTTAAGTGTTTGATCCTCAGCCCTTACTATGTATTTGCCTTTCCTAATAGAATTTTTCCTTTCCTTAGATCCTTACTTTTTGTTATAGCCATTTCTTTTCTGCTTAGAGAAGACCATTAACATTTCTTTGAGGGTAGGTTTTGTATTGATGAACTGTTAATTTTGTTTGTCTGAGAAGTTCTTTATCTATCTCTCAGTTCTGAATGATGGTGTTGCTGGGTAGACTGTTCTAGGTTGCAAATGTTTCCCTTTCAGCACTTTGACTATATCAGCACTCCCTTCTGACCTGCAAAGCTTTTGTAAAGAAACCAGTTGATAACCGTAGGAAGCTTCCTTGCACATTGACTTTGGTTTTTCTCTTGCTGCTCTTAGAATTCTCTAGCTTTTGCCATTTTAGCTGTTATGTTTTGGTGTGGGTCTGTTTGAATTCATTTTGTTCTGGACGCTCTATGCTTCCTGTACTTAAATGTAGTTTTTCAAGCTTGTGAAGATATTAGCCATAATCTCAAATACTTTGTCTACCCCTTTTCTCTCTGCTTTCCTTCTGGGACCCCTGTAATAGGAGTATTGGTATGCTTGATGTTATCCCAGAGATATTTTAAACTATCTAATCTTCCAGGTCATTTTTGCATTCTTCCTTATCCCTTGTTCTGCTGTCAGTTCCTTCTAGTATGTTTTTCATTTCAGTTATTGTATTCTTCAGTTCTGACTGGTTGTTTTTAATAGTTTCTAGCTCCTTGTTAAAAGTCCCACTGTGTTCATCTAATTCAGTTAGCATTCTTATTACTAATGCTTTGAACTCTTTATCTGGTAAGTCGTTTGTTTCTGTTTCATTATGTTTTCAGGGATTTTTCTCTTGTTTTTTCATTTGAGACTAGTTTCCTGTTTTCTCATTTTGCTTAACTTTCTGTGTGTCTATGAATTTAGGTGAAACAGTTACAGTCTTGTAGTGGTGTCTATATGTGGAAGCATCCCTATTACAGTCTGCCTGTGCCCAGTGGCTTTGGTAGAAGAGCTGGATTTGACATGAATACAAGTCACATCTTACATCAGGGTGTGCTGGCAGCTATCACCTTGGTATGATGTGGGGCTGAAGATGGAGTGGTACTTGAGCCAGATCCAGGGGTGATGCAAGGAGGCCTCTCTGCTCAGAGGCCATCACCTATCAAAGGCAGATCCAGGCCCTGGACTCAAATTGTTGGAGCAGAAGCCCTGAGGGTCAGGTCCAAGCTGGCTCCACTCTCTTTAAATGTGACCTCCCCTCCATCGCAGCACCGGCACCCGTGGCGTTGGCAGCAGCAGTGCTGAAGCATGAGGACCGTGAGGGCTCTCAGCTTGTGACAAGGCATGGGCTGTGGTGGTCTAGCCTCAGATAATGGTCCAGGCTGCTTTTGATGGGCTGCCTGTGCAAGCACCAGTTAGTAGCTTCCTCAGCCCTGTTCAGTGCTTCGGGTCTGAGTCTCTTCATCCCTCGCATCTGATCTCTCCCTCAGCATCTGCCACCCCACCCTGATGTGGAGCTGCACTGTGGCGCAGGCAGGGCTGTGTGAACTTGGCATGTGTTGGTGCATGCTCTGCGGTGGTCCAGCTGCCATCAGAGGTCAAGAATGTTTCTGAAGTGCTGTGTGAGCACCAGCAATGGCTGCCATCATCCTGCTTAGATGCTGCTTTAGGTCTGAGCTGCCCGTGCGTCCCAGGGCCCAGCTCTCTTCTTTGTCATGATGGCTCTTGCTTCAGTGTGGAGTTACGACTTATTACATTGGGCTAAAGAGTTCACTGGGCTCAGGCTGGGGTGCACACAGGGCTGATCACAGGGAATCAGGCAGCCACCTTGGCAGTTTTTAGTCTAGCTTCTCTGCCCTATCTCAGCAGCAAGCAAACATGCATGTGTTTCTCTTGAGTGGCGTCTGAGCTTCCTACCACCCTCCTGTTAGTTTCACAGCATTCCAACCAGTCAAGAGGGCTCATCTTCCCACCTACCAGAAGCTCCAAAACCTCTTACCCTTCCATCTCCTCCAGCCAGCTAGACGGGCTGAGCATGGGCCTGGGCCATCCAGAGCACCAAAGGGAACCTGAGCTCTTCTGCCTCCAAGCCATGTTTGAGGCCCTTCTTACCCGGTTTGACCAGTGCAGCCAGGCCACAGAGGATGTCTGCCAGAGGAATTGGTGGTTGCATAACCTGCGTGACTGCAGGAATAGTGGGCCCCTAGCCTCACTCCACACAGGCTCCTCCCCAGGCCTGCAGCCAGTCTGCCCAGCCACCTTGCCCAGGCCAGCAGAGGCACTGGCCTGGCTACAGGCCCCAGCAGGGCATCCTTGCAGGCCAAGAACAAGATCCACTCAGCAGCATTTAGCTCCAAGGGACCTGGGCTCATGCCTTTCCTAGGGTGGGCCTAGGGCTTCACTCTGGTTCCTGGGAGGCAGAGCAGACAGCACTCAGTATTATTAATACTGCCACGCAGGTTTTGAGTCAAGCAGAACAGCTTCAGCCCAAAAACTGGGGTGCCCAGCGTGCGGCTCAAACTACTCACTCACCGTGGTGGATCCCCTCCCGAGTAATCTCGCTTTTCCTCTGAGTCCCCTCCCAAGGGCACAGGTTCCAACCTGGTCCTTTCTTGTCCCTTTGTACTTGATTGTGTGGCTCTTTCTTACAGTCTTGGTCTCTTGGCCAGTTTCTAGTTAGTCTTCGGCGGGAATTGTTGCACATGTATTTTTGAAGTGTGTGTGGGAAGGTGATTTCCACATCCTCCCACTTTGCCATCCTGATTGATCTTCCTGGTAGTTTCTATTTGCAGTTATTTGAGAAACCTTCACACTGTTTTCCATAGTGGCTGCACGAATTTGCACTCCCGCTAACAGTGTACTAGGGTTCCTTTTTTTCCACATCCTCGCTAACATTTGTTATTTGTGGTCTTTTTGATGATGACCATTCTGACAGGCGTGAGAGGACCTCGTGGTTTTGATTGGCTTTTCTCCAATTAGTGATGCTGAATACCTTTTCATGTGCTTATTGGTCATCTGTATGCCTTATTTTTAAAAAAATCTCTATTTTACACGTCTCTATTTTTTTTTGATAGGGGGTTGTATGTTTATATGTTTTGAATATAGCTCCTTATCGATCACATCATTTGCAAATATTTTCTCCTGTTCAGTAGGTTGTATTTTTGTTGATTTCCTTTGCTGTGCAAAAGCTTTTAAGTTTAATTAGGTTCCATTTGTTCACGTTTTCTTTTGTTTCTTTTGCCTTAGGAGACAAAATAATGCTCTGATTTATGTCAGTCTTCTGCCTATGTTCTCTTCTAAGAGTTTTGTGGTTTCTGGTCTTACATTTAGGTCTTCAATCTCTTTTGAATATATTTTTGTATATGGTATGAGGAAATGTTCTAATTTCTTTCTTTTACATGTAGCTGTCCTGTTTTACCAAGACTGCTTATTGAAGAGATGATATGTTTTCCTGCCTCCTCTGCCTTAGATCAATTAACCGTAAGTGTGTGGGTTTATTTCTGGACTCTTCTGTTCCATTGATCCATGTGGTTTTGTGCCAGTAGCATACTGTTTTAATTTCTGTAGCTTTGTGTTGACAGTGTGGTCTGAAGTCGAGGAGCATGATCCCTCCACTCTGTTCCTCTTTCTCAAAATTACCTTGACTGTTAGTCTTTTTGTTTCTGTACAAATTTTAGAATTACGTGTTCTAGCTCTACAAAAAAATACCTTTGGTATTTTGACAGAGATTGCATTGAATCTGTAGTTTGCCATGGATAGTCTGATCAATTTAACAGTATTCTTCCAGCCTATGAATTTATCTTTCCATCTGATTGTATCATCTTCTATATCTTTCATCAGTGATCTTATTTTCATAAGAACTTATTTTTAGAAGAGGCATTTTTGTCATTTTCATTTTCTCATGTACATGCACTGAAGTATTCCACAGATTACATGACATATGATGCAACAATAAATTAAACACAGAATATGAGAGTCTAGCTGTCTTCTGTTGTCAGACTTTACAGAGATTTACAAAAATGTCAGTAAAACAATGCCACACATTTAACAGAACTGCTTCATGTATTATCTTCCACTAAACATTTTGTTTACATTAACATGTAATGGATTGAGTGTTACTTCAGAATAAGTATTTAAATGTTTTCACTTCATATTAAACATCACTAATATCAATAGATAAGTTAAAACTCTTTGAGGTCCTCAATTTTTAAGAGTTTAAAGGAATCCAGAAAGCAAAGTTTGAAAATTATTGCCCTAGGTGTTGCCCTCATCTGTAAGGTTGAAGCTGGCTCATACTCTGTCCCCATTCCAGCTGAAGGGAAGGGAGGCAGAGAAAGAGGAGGGAAAGCCGCTTTCAATAGGATATTGCCCAGAACCTGCTCTCGGTGCTTCTTCTCACATCTCATTGGCCAGAATATCATCCCATGGCCATGCCCTGTAAGGAAAAAGACTGGAGTTTTACAGCAGCAGCAAAGATTGCCAGCAGGCTCTCTGAAGCTAGGGGAGGCAGGAAATGGATCCTTTCCTCACAGTCTTCAGAAGGAACCAACCCTCCTGACACCTTGATTAAGGAATTCCAGCTTTCAGAACTGCTTGAAAATGAACTTCTATTATTTAACCACCCAGTTTGTGGTATATTATGGAAGCCCTAGCAAACTGATACAGACAATGTACACCCATGGCTGATTCGTGTCAATGTATGACAAAACCACTACAATATTGTAAAGTAATTAGCCTCCAGTTAAATAAAATTTTTTAAAAAACATAAAGTAGCTTAAGAAAACTGCCCACTCAGCTAGTGAAACAACCAGACATGGTACAAGTGCATTGGAGGAAAGAAGCGTCCATGCTACAAACAAAAGTCTTTACCATTTGTATGTGTTGAACTGGCTTGTTGATGCCAAAAAGGCATCTGAACATCACCCCACTAGGAGTCAGGCGTGTTTATACTTAGCACATTGCTTTGTCTCTTCTCTGGCTCCCAGACTAAGCATAAATGCAGGAATTAGAAGTCTCCTTAAGGTCCCATTTATTTGCACTCGATTCCCTGTCAGGAATGTAATGGGTACTAATATATTAACTGCTCTCTTACTATAAACGTGTTACATTAAACAAGCATAACTAAGCTTCCAAAGCAAAAATAAATAGACTCTTTCTGTACATGAGAATGTGCCTGGTAAGATGTTTTTCTTCTTTGTGCTGTCATTCTAGAATCAATAATATTTTTTAACAAAGTATGTTCTTTGTGCTTGAACCTTGTGAAATTGTTGATCATCCGTTGAGTCGAGTCCAACTCTTTGTGACCCATTGGACCAGGTTTCCCTGTCCTTCCCTATCTCCTGGAATTTGTTCAAACTGATGTCCACTGAGTCGGTGATGCCATCCAACCATCTCATCCTCTGTTGTTCTCCTCCTACCCGCAATCTTTCCCAGCATCAGGGTCTTTATCAGTGAGTTGGCTCTTCACATCAGGTGGCCAAAGTATTGGAGGTTCAGTATCAGTCCTTCCAATGAATATTCAGGGTTGATTTCCTTTAGGATTGACTGGTTTGATCTCCTTGCAGTCCAAGGGACTCTCAAGAGTCTTCTCCAGCACTACAGTTCAAAAGCATCAATTCTTTGGCACTCAGCCTTCTTTATGCTCCAACTCTCACATCTGTACATGACTACTGGAAAAGCCTTTGTCGGCCAAGTGATATCTCTGCTTTTTAATAAACTGTCTAGGTTTTGTCATAGGAGAAGGCAGTGGCACCCTGCTCCAGTACTCTTGCCTGGAGAATCCCATGGACAGAGGAGCCTGGTGGGCTGCAGTCCATGGGGTTGCTGAGAGTCAGACACGACTGAATGACTTCACTTTCACTTTTCACTTTCATGCATTGGAGAAGGAAATGGCAACCCACTCCAGTATTTTTGGCTGGAGAATCCCAGGGACAGGGGAGCCTGGTGGGCTGCCGTCTATGGGGTCGCACAGAGTCAGACACGACTGAAGTGACTTAGCAGCAGCAGCAGGTCTTGTAATAGCTTTTCTTCCAAGGAGCAAGTGTCTTTTAATATCGTGGCTGCAGTCACCATCTGCAGTGATTTTGGAGCCCAAGAAAATAAAATCTTTTACTGCTTCCACTTTCTCCCCATCTGTTTGCCTTGAAGTGATAGGACTGGATGACACAATCTTAGTTTTCTGAATGCTGAGTTTTAAGCCAGCTTTTTCACTCTTCTCCTTCATCCTCATCAAGAGGCTCTTTAGTTCCTCTTTGCTTTCTGCCGTTAGAGTGATATGATCTGCATAACTGAGGTTGTTGATATTTCTCCCGGCAATCTTGAGTCCAGCTTGTGATTCATCCAGCCTGGCATTTTGGATTATGTACTCTGCATATAAGTTAGATAAGCATGATGACAATATATAGCCTTGATGTAATCCTTTCCCAGTTTTGAACAAGTCCATTGTTCTATGTCTGATTCTAACTCTTGCTTCTTGACTTGCATACAGGTTTCTCAGGAGACAGATAAGGTGGTCTGGTATTCCCATCTCTTTAAGAATTTTCTATAGTTTGTTGTGATCCATGCAGTGAAAGGCTTTAGCATAGTCAATGAAGTAGATGTTTTTTTCTGGAATTTCCTTGCTTTTTCTGTGATCCAACGGATGTTGGCAATTTGCTTCCTGGTTCCTCTGCCTTTTCTAATTCTAGCTTGAACATCTGGATGTTCTTGGCTCACATACTGTTGAAGCCTAGCTTGAAAGATTTTGAGCATTACCTTGCTAGCCTGTGAAATGAGCGCAATTGTGTGGTAGTTTGATTACTCTTTGGTATTGCCTTTCTTTGGGGTTGGAATGAAAACACCTTCTCCAGTCCTGTGGCCGCTGCTGAGTTTTCCAAATTTGCTGACATGTTGGGTGCAGCACTTTAACAGCATCATCTTTTAGGATTTTAAATAGCTCAGCTGAAATTGTATCACCTCCACTACTTTTATTCATAGTAATGTTTCCTAAGCATTTTTGATATAGGTATACCTTGTGAATTGAGCTTCATAGTAAGCATTTTTATGCTGGCTTTACTTATAAGTAAATAATTATGTAAATTATAATTTCACCTAAGCCAGCATAAAAATGCTTACCATGTAGCTTACTTCACAAGGTATATGTAATCAAAGAATCAAGTTGCAGACTTAAACACACATAATTTTTGTTAGTTGCACCTCAAAGCTAGAAAAGAAAAGGAAAAATGTTCACCATGTAATCAGCTATAAAAAGCAGGTCAATGTAAACTGACCGGGTACCAGTGGCCAATGTGGGGGTTCATTCAGTGGTCTGTCATTCAGGACTCTGAAAGAATCGCAATTAACCTGATGCATGATCATACACTGCCTCAGTATATAATTGAGGTATTCCCTTTACTAATTCCTCAGATGAGTCAGCATTTATAGAAACCCAGAGAGTCACTGGAATAGTATGGGAGGGATAGATAGTTAAGGCTGCAACATCTGTGGCAGCATGACGCCGTGGGAAGATCGTGAGCCTGGAGGTAAAGCCATTTAAGTTCTTGTCTTGGCTCTGCCACTACCGAGCTGTGTGTGGTGCAGGCCAAGAACGTCATCTCTCTGGGCCCTGCTTTCTCCACATGCAAACAGAAGTGACTGGAGCATAGAATTTCTCACATTCATGGCTTCTGTTGAAATGTTCTCCTGAATGTAAGCTCTCAGATATTATAATGTATCTGTTTTTCTCACAGCCAAAAATTGGGAAAACATTTTCAAAAGAGCTTAGTTTGAGTCTTCACTGTTGGCGAATAAAAGGAGGGATGGACAAATGTTGGTTGGGTGTCTGCTTGTTTAGTTTAGCCCATAATTGACTTGGAAAAACTCAATTACTATACAAATAATTTATATCATTTCCAAAGTTTGCTTTGGTTCTCTATTGGTAATTGAGATTGTGGATGAAAAAGTAGATGTCTAGCTTCGATTCCATTTATGCACGATTCTAGCAAAATATCTTTAACAGAAAAGCAGGTTTATGGTAGAGCATTTCCAGTTTAGAATTTTTTGTTTTCCTATTCTTTCAGTCAGAACTGAAAATCCTAAACGTTAATGTTCCTTTTAGTTAAATGGAGAGATTTTCTGGCTAGATATTCTGTATTTCCTAAAGTTCACTATATCAGTTTCTTTTAAAGCATCAGCGGTTCTTGGCACTCAGTTAGGTGCTGTTATAAAAATAATTATTGGCTATACACATTGTAATAGCAAAAGTATATATTCACCAAGACGTACAAAGACCTAGTTCCAGTCTAGGATAGTAGGAATAAAATAAGCAAACAGTGTTTTCCATTTAGGATTGTCCCAGACAAAGGCTTAACGCTTTCACTTGAGAAAAGTCTTTCACTACCAGCGGGTTAGTTTGCCCATTTGAAGTTGAGAAATATTGTACTTATGTAACTTTTCAGTAAAATTATTATACTTGGAAGTGTATATGCTTCATTTTTGAGTTGTAGGCTTTTGTGGTTTTCATTACAGATTGTTTTTTATATCTGTGTTCAATAGTAAACGAAAGCACCCTGTGGCAACTATACCACATAAAAAATACCAAGAGAAGCATATGGAGTAAAGAAACTCTTCAAGAAACAATCAAACAGATCCAGGGCATTTTATGGGTACAGAAAAAAAAGAGAACTTTGACTCTTTGTATTTTCATTTGTTCATGTCTTGTTTTATAGCCTTTCTAATTCAACTTGCCTTCTGTGCTACCCAATGGCATGAGTACTTATAAAGTTTACCATTAAATCTGAACATATACTTAATTTTTAAAGACATGTGTCTTCTCAAGAAGCCCTTCCAAATTATAGCACACAAGGGCAGTTATATCTGCTCTGTGTTCAATCAAACAAGTGTTTATCTGAGAGATTTCTCAATTTTTACCTACATTATTCATTTTCACACACCCGAAGGCCTTTGGCAACAGAATTGTAATATTCATTCACATTAATCTATTTTGAAAATGTTTAAGGAGATGTGAGCCCCCTAATCTCCATATCAGTGCTCCACACTAGTGACGGCTCTCCAGGTTCTTGCTTTAGAAAACATTTGGTTCATTTTGTGAAGGAAACAATCTAAGACTTTGCCTCATCTGCTTGACCTTTTATTCCTTAAAGCTTGGAAGGATGAATGGTGAGGGTGCTTTGCTAAATGAGAATAGAAAGGTAACTCTGATAATTATCAAAAGAACACCATGTCTTCATGGAAAAGAGAGACAAAAATTATGATCAAGCAACTATAGACCTTAGACTAAGAGTAACATTTTTTATTTCCAAACAAAGTTTCATACTCTTCTTAAGTTAGTAAAATACACAACCCAGTGAATTCTTTCTCATGTGAACCCTTTTGTCTCCCACCAAGCATCCACTACTTTTTTTTATTCATTCAACTATTGTTTTCCAGTTTTATTGGGAAGTAATTGACATGAACTGCAGTATAACGTTTAAAGTGTATAGCATGATTTGATTTACATAGACTGTGAAATGATAACAGTAGATTAAGTTAACATTCATCAGTTCGTAGATATACCAAAGGGGCTTCCCAGGTGGCACTGGTTGGTAAAGAACCCACCTGCCAGTGCAGGAGACATAAGAGATGTGGGTTCAGTCCTTCAGTTGGAAAGATCCCCTGGAGGAGGGCATGGCAACCCGCTGCAGTTTTCTTGCCTGGAAAATCCACATGGATAGAGACATCTGGTGGCCTATAGTCCATGGGGTCACCCAGAATTGGACATGGCTGAAGTGACTGAACATTCCAAAAGAGAAAAAATTCACCTTGTAATGAGAACTCTTTGGACCTGCTCTTTTAACCAATTTCCTATATATCATACAGTAGTGTTAACTGTATCATGTAGCTTACATTCCTAGTCCTTATAACTGGAAGTTTGTACAGTTTAATCAATTTCTTCCCAATTACCCCTTCTCCTCACCCCATCACCACCCCCTCTAATAACCAGTCTGGTCTCTTATCTTTTTGTATGAGTTTGGTATGCTTGCTTTTTAGATTCCATAAGTGAGCTCATATAGTATTTGTCTTGCTGATTTATTTCACTCCCTGGTGGCTCAGATGGTAAAGAATCTGCCTGCAATGCAGGAGACTCTGGTTTGATCCCTAGGGCAGGACAATACCGTGGAGAAGGGAGTGGCTACCCACTCCAGTATTCTTGCCTGGAGAAATCCATGGACAGAGGAGCCTGGCAGGCTACAAAGAGCAGAACACGACTGAGCAACTAACATACCTTCAAGGTCCATCTGTGTTGTTGCAAATGGTAGAATTTGTTCGTTTTTAATGGCTGAATAATAGTGCATTGTATTTCTATAATACTACATCCTCTTTATCCAAATCCGTTGATGGACATTAGCTTGTTTTCATGTCTTAGCTGTTGTAAATAATGTTATGAACCTAGGGGCTACAGATATCTGATTTAATGTTCTCAGTTTCTTTGGATATATTTCCAGAAGTGGAATTGCTGGATCATATAATAGTTCTATTTTTAACTTTTAGAGGAAATTTTGTACTGTTTTCCATAGTGGCTGCTCCAATTTAAAATCCTACCAGTATCACTCAGGGTTCCCTTTTCTCCACATCCATACCAATATTTGTTGTTTTTTGTCTTTTGAATAATGACCATTATAAGAAGTGATATCTTTTTTTTCTTTTTTTTTAAGCGAGGACATTGTGTTTAATATAGTTGGAATTAAAATGTCACTTAGTAAAATGTTTACGAGTATTGGTTTTTATCACATCAAAAAAGCTGACATGCAGGTCAAAGTTGCTTCCCTGTAGGAAGTGAGAAGCTGTGTGTTAAAGCCCATGGCACCGGCCCTCTCCTGCCAGGTGTGTCTGAAAGAGGCTGCTGCCAAGAACACACTTAAAACAACTCTTGATGTATCAAAGAAAGGTGTCAAAATAATCATGATTATTATCATGGGATGATTTGAGAGAACATTGAAACATGTATATTATCATAGTCCAGGTTTGATGCATGAGACAGAGGGCTCAGGGCTGGTGCACTGGGATGACCCAGAGGGATGGGATGGGGAGGGGTGGGAGGGGGGTTCAGGATAGGAAACACATGTACACCCATGGCTGATTCATGTCAGTGTATAGCACAAACCACTACAATATTGTAAAGTAATTAGCCTGCAATTAAAATAAATTAATTTTTTATGAAGTGATATCTCATTGTGGTTTTAATTTGCAATTCTTTAATGACTAGTTATATTGAGTACCTCTTCATGTACCTATGCCCATTTGTATATGTTATTTGAAAAAAAAAAATTTTGAGTTCTTTTGTCCACTTTAAAATTGGATTACTCAACTTTTTGCTACTAAATTGTATGAATTCTTTTATATTTTTTAAATAATGGATACATGGTTTGCAAACATTTTGCTATCCATAGATTTTCTTTTCACGTTGTTGATAGTTTCTTTTGCTATGCAGAAGCCTTTTAGTTGATGCAGTCCAACATATTTATTCTTGCTTTTGTTGCTTTACTTTGGGTATCATTTCAAAAAAACACATTAAGAAGACTCATATCACAAAGCTTTTTCAGGCTATGTTTTCTCCTAGAAGTTTCATGGTTTCAGTTCTTACTACTTAGTACTTAATGGATTTAAGTATTTCACCCATTTTGAGTTAATTTTTGTGAGTGGTATAAGATAGGGGTCAAATTTGATTCCTTTACATGTGAATATCCTCTTTGGGACTTCCCTGGTGGCTCAGATGGTAAAGCATCTGCCTACAATGAGGGAGACCCAGGTTCAATCCCTGGGTTAGGAAGATCCCCTGGAGAAGGAAATACCAACTCACTCCAGTATTCTTGCCTGGAAAATCGCATGGATGGAGGAGGAACCTAGTAGGCTACAGTCCACAAGGTCGCAAAGAGTTGGACGTGACTGAGCGACTTCACTTCCTATCCTCTTTGCCCACCAGCAGTTATTGAATAGATTTTCTGTTTTCCATTGAGTGTTCTTGGCTCCATTGTCAAATATTCAGTTCAGTTCAGTTGCTCAGTCATGTCTGACTCTTTAAGACTCCATGGACTGCAGCACGCTAGGCCTCCCTGTCCATCACCAACTCCCCGAGTTTACTCAAACTCATGTCCATTGAGTTGGTGATGCCATCCCACTATCTCATCCTCTGTCGTCCCCTTCTCCTCCTGCCTTCAGTCTTTCCTAGCATCAGGGTCTTATGGCCAAAGTATTGGAATTTCAGCTTCAACATTGTCAAATTTTACTTGACTTTATATGATTTATGATGTTGGCTGGGTGCTTGTCATTTATGGCCTTTATTATGTTGAGATATGTTCCTTCTGTGCCTATTTATTAGGTATATGCTGGATTCTGTTCCACTGGATTCTTTGTCTTTTTTTAATGCCCTTACCACACTCCTTTAATTAAAGCTTTATGTTCTACTATATAATTTATAAAGCTATAGCTTTATAGTAGAGCTTGAAATTAGGAAGTATGATACCTCCTTCTTTGTTGTTCTTTATTATTTTGGCTATTCAGGGGTTTTGGTGATATTTTTAGAATACTTTAAAATACTAATTTTAGAAGTATTTTTTGTATTTCTGTAAAAGTGTCATTAAAATCTTATTTCTTCAATTTTTATTGAAATATAGTTAATTTACAATGTTTTGTTAGGTTTAAATATACAGCAAAGTGATCCAGGTGTGTTTGTATATATGTACACACATATAGATATAGAAAATTTTTATTTATATATAATATATGAATATATTTAGATTATTTTCCATTACAGTTTATTACAAGACATTAAGTGTGGTTCCCTGTGCTAGACAGTAGGTCCTTTTTAGTTATCTATTTTGTTTGTATATAGTAGTGTGTATATTTTAATTCCAAGCTCCAGGGATTGCATTGAATCTATAGATGGCTTTTGGTAGTACTGACATTTCAACAATATTAATCTTCTAGTCCATGAACATAAATACCTTTCCATTTATTTGTGTCTCCTATTTCGTTCATCAATAAAAATGTAATTTTCAGAGTAGAAATTTTTTACCTCTTTGGTTAAATTTATTCCTAAGTATTTTATCATTTTTAATGCTATTATAAATGGAATTGACATATTTTTCATAAAATTGTTAGTGTGTAGAAATGCTACTGGTTTTTGCATGTTAATTTTGTACCCTGCAACTTTACCAAATTCATTGATTAGTTTTAACAGGTTTTTGGTGAAATTTGTAGGATTTTCTATGTATAAAATCATGTCATCTGCAAATAGAGACAAGATGACTTCTTCCTCTCCAATTCTGATACCTTTATTTTTCTCTCCCAATTGCTCTAGCAAAAACTTAACAGTATTATATTGATTAGGTGTGATGAGAGTGGGCACACTTGTCTTGTTCCTGATTTTAGAAGAGAAGCTTTAACCTTTTCACCATTGAGTATAATGTTGGCTGTGGGCTTGTCATTTGTGGTCTTTTATTATGTTGAGATATGTTCCTTCTAGACCTAATTTGTTAAGTGTTTTTTATCATGAACAGATGTTGAGTTTTGTCAAATGCTTTTCTGTATCTATTGAGATTATCATATGATTATTTCTTCCATTTTATTAATGAAATATATCCCATTGATTTGCATATGTTGAGCAATCCTTTCATCCCAGGATAAATTCCACTTGATCAAGGTGAATGATTCTTTTAATGTACTGCTAAATTTGTTTTTTCTAGTATTTTGTTGAGACTTCTTGCAACTGTACTTATTAGGAATATTGGGCATAGTTTTATTGTAGTGTCGTTATCTGACTTTGATATCAATCAGATATCAGGATATGTGATTATCAGGAGAATGCTGGCCTTGTAAAGTGAGTTTGGAAGTCTTCCCTCTTCAATATTTTGGAAGAGTTTGAGAATAATTTTATCTGAATTATTCTCTAAATGTTTGGTAAAATTCACCAGTGAAGCAGTCTGGTCCTGGGTTTTTCTTCACTGGGAGGTTTTTGATTACTGATTCAATATCCTTACTAGTCGGAAAAGGCAATGGCACCCCACTCCAGTACTCTTGCCTGGAAAATCCCATGGACGGAGGAACCTGGTAGGCTGCAGTCCATGGGGTCGCTGAGGGTCGGACACGACTGAGTGAGCGACTTCACTTTCACGTTTCACTTTCATGCATTGGAGAAGGAAATGGCAACCCACTCCAGTGTTCTTGCCTGGAGAATCCCAGAGACAGGGGAGCCTGGTGGGCTGCCGTCTATGGGGTTGCACAGAGTCGGACAAGACTGAAGCGACTTAGCAGCATCCTTACTAGTAATTGGTCTGTTCAGATTTTCTATTCCTGATTTAATCATGGTAGGTTGTATGTTTTCTAAGAATTTTTCCATTTCTTCTAGATTGTCGAGTTTGTTAGCATATCGTTGTTTACAGCAGCATCTTGTGGTTCTTTTTATTTCTGTTTATATCAGTTGCAATGTCGTCTTTTTCACTTACAATTTTGAGTTAGGTCTTCTCTCCTTTTTCCTTGGTTAGAGTTTGTCGGTTTTATTTCTTTTCAAAGTACCAACTTTTAGTTTGCTTAGTGTTTTCTATTTTTCTGTTCTCTATTTCCGTAATTTCTGCTTTAATCTTTATTTCTTTCCTTCTGCTAACTTGGGGTCACCTTATTTTTCTAGTTCCTAAGGAATAGAATTAGGTTGTTGGGGTCATTCCTGCTTTTTAGTGTAGGTGTTTATTGCTACAAACTTTGCTCTTAGAACGGTTCTTTCTGCATGGCATAAGGTCAGGTATGCTGTGTTTCCATTTTAATTTGTCTCAAAACTTTACTGTCTTTAATTTCCTCTTCAATCTGTTGGTTGTTCAGTAAAGTGTTTAATTTCTATGCATTTATGAACTTTTTCCAGTTTACCTCTTGTTATGATTTCCGTTTTCTTTAAGAATTGTTTCTTGGTCTATCCTAAAAAAAGTTCCATTTGCACATGAGAAAAATATGAATTCTGCTGTTGTTGACTAGAGTGTTCTATATATGTCTGTTATATTATTTGATCAGTTCAGTCGCTCAGTCGTGTCTGACTCTTTGCGACCCCATGGACTACAGTATGCCAGGCTTCCCTATCCATCACCAACTCCCGGAACTTACTCCTGTCCACTGAGTCTGTGATGCCATCCAACCATCTCATCCTCTGTTGTCTCCTCCCGCCTTCAATCTTTTTCAGCATCAAGGTCTGTTCAAATGAGTCAGTTCTTCACATCAGGTGGCCAAATATTGACGTTTCAGCATCAATCCTTCCAATGAAAATTCAGGAATGATTTTCTTTAGGATGGACTGATTGGATCTCCTTGCAGTTCAAGGGACTCTCAAGAGTCTTCTCCAACACCATAGTTCAAAAGTATCAATTCAGTGCTCAGCTTTCTTTAGAGTCCCACTCTCACATCCATACATGACTACTGGAAAAACCATAGCTTTGAATAGATGGACCTTTGCTGGCAAAGTAATGTCTCTGCTTTTTAATATGCTGTCTAGGTTGGTCTGTAGTGTTTAAATTCAGTTTATTATCTTTCTGAATGATTTACCCATTGTTGACAGTAGAGTATTAAAATCACAAATTATTATTGTATTCATGTTTATTTCTCCTTTTAGCTTTGTTAGTTTTATGCATTTAGGTGCTTTGTTAGGTGCACAAATATTTACAATTGCTATAACATTATGTTGTTATTGACCTTTTTTGTTATGTAATATATAACCGCCTTTTTTAGAAAAACTGTTTTTAAAGTTCATTTTGTCTGATGTAAGTATAGCTTCCCCTGCCTTATTTGTAGACACTGGGAGATTACCATTTGCTTGAAATGTCTTTCTCCATCCCTTCTCTCTGTTTATGTCTTTATGATAAAGGGACTCTCTTTAAGGTAGTATATTTTTGGATCTTGTTTTCCTATCCATTTAGCCATTCTGTCTTTCTTTTTTTTAAGATTTATTTATTTATTTATTTATTTTTTGGTGGGTCTGTGTTGCTGGACCGGCTTTCTCTAGTTGCGGTGGGGGAATGGTGGGGAGTGGTGTGGAGCAGGGCTACTCTTTGTTGCAGTGTATGGCCTTCTCATTGCCGTGGCTTCTCTTGCTGCAGAGCGCCAGCTCTAGGCACGAGGGCCTCAGTAGTTGTGATGCACAGGCTCAATTGCTTCGTGGCGTGTGGGATCTTCCTAGGACAGTGATCAAACCCATGTCCCCTGCATTGACAGATGGATTTTTAACCACTAGACCACTAGGGAGGCCCCATTCTGTGTCTTTTGACTGGCTAATTTAATATGTTAGTAACTGTTGATAGGCAAGAATTTACTATTGCCATTTTGTTAATTGTTTTCTGATAGTTTTATAGATCCATTGTTCCTTGTTTCTTATCCTGCCATCATTTTACATATTTTGATGCCTTTTGGCATCAGTATTCTTTGACTTCTTTTTCTTGTTCTTTTGTTTGTTACAGGTCTTTACTTTGTCATTGCCATGAAGATTACCTAAAATATCTTAAAATTATAACGCTTGATTTTAAATTGATAACAACTTCATTTCAGTAGAAGTCCTAAACTTTACACTTTTTCTTCTCCTACCCCTCACATTTTAGATTATTATTGTTAAAATTTGCATATTTTTACATTACATGTAACTAAGAAGGCTTTTTTAGTTTTAAGTATTTTACTACACTTTTAGTGTTTAATTATATTGTACACTACCACTACTATATTATAGACTCTAACTTTTGCTATTTATCATAGCTAGTGATTTTTATGCTACCTTTTTATGTTTCCAGAAGTGGAATTGTTGGGTTATTTAGCACTATTTTTATTTGCTGAGGAACCCCTATACTGTTTTTGACAAGTAAGGAAGTGAAAGTTGCTCAGTCGTGTCCGACTCTTTGGACTCTATAGACTCCATGGGCTATACAGTGCCCGGAATTCTCCAGGCCAGAATACTGGAGTGGGTAGCCTTTCCCTTCTCCAGGGCATCTTCCCAACCCAGAGATCGAATCCAGGTCTCCTGCATTGCAGGTGGATTCTTTACAAACTGAGCCACAAGGGAAGCCCAAGAATACTGGAGTGGGTAGTTTATCCCTTATCCTTTTTGATGATGGATGCACCAATTTTCAGTAGACAAGGGCTTTCTTTCCTCCACATCCTCATCAGCATTTGTTTTTTGTGGTCCTTTTTGATGATAGCCATTCAGACAGGTGTGGAGGTGTTCTTTCATTGTGATTCTGATTTCCATTTCTCTGATTAGTGATGTTAAGTATCTTTTTCATGTTCCTGTTAGCAATCAGTATGTTTGGAAAATGTTCAGGTTTTTTGCCCATTTTTGGTTGAATTGTTTGCTTTTTTGATATTTAGTTGTGTATGAGCTCTTTATATATTTTAGATATTAACTCCTTTATGGTCATCATTTACAAATATTTTCTCTCATTCTACAGGTTGTCTTTTCATTTTGTGAATAGTTTCCTTTGCCACTTTAATTAGATCCTATTTGTTTGCTTTTGCTTTTGTTTTCCTTTGTGTTAGGAAGCAAATGAATATTACTATGATTTATATCAAGGAGTATTCTTCTTATATTTTCTTCAAGGAATGTTATGGTTTCTGGTCTTACATTTTGGAGTTGAATTCATTTTGAGTTCATTTTTGTGTATCATGTGAGGAAACATTCTTAATTCCATTCTTTTACCTATAGTTGTTCAGTTTTCTCAGCAGTACTTATTGAAAACGTTGTCTTTTCCCAATTGTAAATTATTGCCTCCTTTGTTATAGATTAGTTAACCATAAGTGTGAGTTTATTTCTGGATTCTCTGTTCTTTTCCTTTGATCTATTTGTGTGTTTTTGTGCCAGCACTATACTGTATATAGTATATAGTATACTTTGCCAACAAAGGTCCGTCTAGTCAAAGCTATGTTTTTTCCAGTGGTCACATATGGATGTGAGAGTTGGACTATAAAGAAAGCTGAGCACCGAAGAATTGATGCTTTTGAACTGTGGTGTTGGAGAAGACTCTAGAGAGTCCCTTGGACTGCAAGGAGATCCAACCAGTCCATCCTAAAGATCGATCAGTCCTGGATGTTCATTGGAAGGACTGATGCTGAAGCTGAAACTCCAGTATTTTGACCACCTCATGTGAAGAATTGACTCACTGGAAAAGACCCTGATGTGGGGAAAGATTAAAGGCGGGAGAAGAAGGGGATGACAGAGGGTGAGATGGTTGGATGGCATCACCGACCCAATGGACATGAGTTTGAGCTTGCTCAAACTCGTCCTGTGTGGATGCTGCAGTCCATGGGGTCACAAAGAGTCAGATGCAACTGAACTGAACTGAACTGATGATGTTTTGATTACTGTAGCTTTGTTATAGTCTGAAGCCGGGAACATGATACCTCCAGCTCTGTTCTTTTCTCAAGATTGTTTTGGCTATTCGGGGTCTGTTGTGTTTACATTCAAATTTTAGAATTATTCTAATTATGTTAAACATGTTCGATATTTTGGTAGGAATTTCATTGAATATGTAGACTGCCTTGGGAAATAGTCATTTTAACACTATTATTTCTCCCAGTTAATGAACATTATATATCTTTCCATCTGTTTCTGTCATCTTCAGTTTCTTTCACAATGTCTCATAGGTTTCCAAGTACAAGTATTTTTATCTCCCTAGTTAGACTTATTCCTGGGTATCCTATTCTTTTTGATATGATAAATGAGCTTTAAAAAAAAGACTTCTTTCTGACAATTCATTATCAGTGTATAGAAAAGCAGCAGATTTCTGTATATTAATTTTGTATCATGCAGCCTTGCCAAATTCATTGAATTCTAGTTGTTTTTCAGTGATGTCTTTAGGATTTTCTGTGTGTAGTATCATGTCATCTGAAAACAGTGACAATTTTACTTCTATCTTTCCTATGTTTCTTATCTGATTGCTATGGCTAAGACTTCTAATACTATGTTGAATAAAAGTTGGGAGAGTAGACATTCTTGTCTTGTTCCTGATCTTAGAGGAAATGCTTTCAGCTTTTTATCATAGAGTATGTTAGTGGGCTTATCATATTTGGTTTTTATTGTACTGAGGTGTGTTACCACTTCACAAAATTAATATAAAGAGCTAATCATAAGTGAATGTTAAATTTTGTCAAAAGCTTTTTCTGTATCCATTCAGATGATATTATTCAATTATTAACATTCATAATCAGCTTTTATTGATTTTATATAAATAGCTTATAGAATGACTTTGAAAACCATATTTTCCTAACATTTGTTACAACAAATGAGATTTCTTTATGAAGGTATTTGTTAAATCTTTTTTTACACAGGAAGTAGAGAAAAATGGAGGAAGGAAAGAAAATAATATTTCAAAATTAATCTTCAGTGATAGACCTAAATATTTGGCAATTATTTCCTTTTATACAACATCATATGATTATAGCTTGAAATATATTAAAAATGCTGTCTATCAATTTAATTAAAATCTTGGTGTTCACATCACATTCCCTTGACCTATCATTATGATCATTCCTCAGCTGTACTGACAGTATTGAATTTCAAATAATACTGTTCAATACTGATGAACTATGGCATGAGGTTTGTGACATTGTACAGGAGACAGGGATCAAGACCATCCCCATGGAAAAGAAGTGCAGAAGAGCAAAATGGATGTCTGGGGAGGCCTTACAAATAGCTGTGAAAAGAAGAGTGGCGAAAAGCAAAGGAGAAAAGGAAAGATATAAGCATCTGAATGCAGAGTTCCAGAGAATAGCAAGAAGCGATAAGAAAGCCTTCTTCAGCGATCAATGCAAAGAAATAGAGGAGAACAACAGAATGGGAAAGACTAGAGATCTCTTCAAGAAAATTAGAGATACCAAGGGAACATTTCATGCAAAGATGGGCTCAATAAAGGACAGAAATGGTATGGACCTAACAGAAGCAGAAGATATTAACAAGAGGTGGCAAGAATACACAGAACTGTACAAAAAAGATCTTCATGACCCAGATAATCACAATGGTGTGATCACTCATCTAGAGCCAGACATCTTGGAATGTGAAGTCAAGTGGGCCTTAGAAAGCATCACTACGAACAAAACTAGTGGAGGTGATGAAATTCCAGTTGAGCTGTTTCAAATCTTGAAGGATGATGCTGTGAAAGTGCTGCACTCAATATGCCAGCAAATTTGGAAAACTCAGCAGTGGCCACAGGACTCAAAAAGGTCAGTTTTCATTCCAATCCCAAAGAAAGGCAATGCCAAAGAATGCTCAAACTACTGCACAATTGCACTCATCTCACATGCTATTAAAGTAATGCTCAAAAGTCTCCAAGCCAGGCTTCAGCAATACGTGAACCGTGAACTCCCTGATGTTCAAGCTGGTTTTAGAAATGGCAGAGGAACCAGAGATCAAATTGCCAACATCTGCTGGATCATGGAAAAAGCAAGAGAGTTGCAGAAAAACATCTATTTCTGGTTTATTGAGTATGCCAAAGCCTTTGACTTTGTGGATCACAATAAACTGTGGAAAATTCTGAAAGAGATGGGAATACCAGAGCACCTGACTTGTCTCTTGAGAAATCTGTATGCAGGCCAGGAAGCAACGGTTAGAACTGGACATGGAACAACAGACTGGTTCCAAATAGGAAAAGGAGTACCTCAAGGCTGTATATTGTCACCCTACTTATTTAACTTCTATGCAGAGTACATCATGAGAAACACTGGACTGGAAGAAATACAAGCTGGAATCAAGATTGCCAGGAGAAACATCAATAACCTCAGATATGCAGATAACACTACCCTTATGGCAGAAAGTGAAGAGGAAGTAAAAAGCCTCTTGATGAAAGTGAAAGAGAGTGAAAAATTTGGCTTAAAGCTCAACTTTCAGAAGACGAAGATCATGGCATCTGGTCCCATCACTTCATGGGAAATAGATGGGGAAACAGTGGAAACAGTGTCAGACTTTATTTTTTGGGCTCCAAAATCACTGCAGATGGTGACTGCAGCCATGAAATTAAAAGACGCTTACACCTTGGAAGAAGAGTTATGACCAACCTAGATAGCATATTCAAAAGCAGAGACATTACTTTGCTGACTAAGGTCCGTCTAGTCAAGGCTATGGTTTTTCCAGTGGTCATGTATGGATGTGAGAGTTGGACTGTGAAGAAGGCTGAGTGCCAAAGAATTGATGCTTTTGAACTGTGGTGTTAGAGAAGACTCTTGAGAGTCCCTTGGACTGCAAGGAGATCCAGCCAGTCCATTCTGAAGGAGATTAGCCCTGGGATTTCTTTGGAAGGAATGATGCTAAAGCTGAAACTCCAGTACTTTGGCCACCTCATGCGAAGTGTTGACTCATTGGAAAAGACTCTCATGCTGGGAGGGATTGTGGGCCTGAGGAGAAGGGGACGACAGAGGATGAGATGGCTGGATGGCATCAGTGACTCAATGGACTTGAGTCTGAGTGAACTCCGGGAGTTGGTGATGGACAGGGAGGCCGGGCGTGCTGCAATTTTGGGGTTGCAAAGAGTCGGACACGACTGAGCGACTGAACTGTTCAATTGTTATGCCTCTTGGCTGAACATATGTAGGTTATCTTTCTTTATCAAAAATATTTAACAGTTGGGCAGTCATCTACTCAGTCTTTATGAACTCTATATTGAATAATTTTTCATTTTTGCAAGCATTTCCTGCATGACTTTTGCTTTCTTCTTGTCATCCTCATGTAACTGAGTGGTCTATTGCCTTCAAAGGAGGAGGGATTTTTTTAACAAGCCTCCAATTCTATCCCACAATGTGAAATACTGTCTGTCCATAACTATAGTTAACAAGCATGAGGTAGTCTGTATGATGAGTTGAGCCATTAATAATTAAGGCCTTAAGATTTAGGGAACATGAACATCACCATCATGAATGGAAACTATAAATATTGACCAGGATATATGAACCTAAATAAACTACCATGTGTAAAGGAAAGATAAAAGGATATCTGTGGTAAGACAGACTCTGAAGGACGTCATCCAGAAGGTGAAAAGCATGACTTACAAATGAAGTCAGAACCTTCCAGATGTGATGAGGTTTGTTTAAGTGCTTATATATACAAGTCTCTGACAAAAGCCTCTGTGAATCCAGTAGATCAGCATGTCAGTGAAAAAGAGAAAAGTAAAGATACCAGCAATGAGTTGAAACCAACCATTGGAAACTCTCCTATGCTATCACACATTTTGCTGTAACCTCTCACCTCCAGCAGGAACGGAGGAGATATGGGGATGCTGATCCATGGCATTGGCTGGACAGAATGCATAATCTATCAATAGACTTGATTCTTTTAAAATTGTATTTCATTAAGGAAATATTATAGACAAAATAACTCAGTGTTGCAAAGAAGGAATAAAAGTTATACATACTGAGAGTTGTTATAATCCGGAGGCTAATAACTTGTCAGAAGATGTCATCTTCTGGGTATGTGGCAGGATATATGTATAGCACAAACAGATAATACTCTGTAGCATTGAGTGTAAGATCCATCTTAGACCCTAGAGTAGATTTGCTGCTGCTAAGTTGCTTCAGTCATGTCCGACCCCATAGACGGCAGCCCACCAGGCTCTCCTGTCCTTGGGACTCTCCAGGCAAGAACACTGGAGTGGGTTGCCATTTCCTTCTCCAATGCATGAAAGTGAAAAGTGAAAGTGAAGTCACTCAGTCGTGTCTGACTCTTCATGACCCCATGGACTGTAGCCTACCAGGCTCCTCCGTCCATGGGATTTTCCAGGCAAGAGTACTGGAGTGGGGTGCCATTTCCTTCTCTGTGGATTTGCTACTAGTTGCCAGTTCAATTCCTACAGGTCTCTGGATGCTCTGGCTAGTATTTTGTTCAATTTTTTTATGCAGTATATATCACATGAGTTGTAGCCATCAAACCATTCTTGCACCCCTGGGATAAATCCCCCTTGATCATATTTTATGATCACCCTAATGTATTGTTGGATTCAGTTGTTAATTTGTTGAGGATTTTTGCATCTATGTGATATCAGACAGTTTTTTTTTTTTTTGTGGTATCTATGGTTTTGGTGTCAGGGTGATGCAAGCTTCATAGAATAAGTTGGTAAGTGTTCCTCCTTCCTGTGAACTTTTTTTGTAATAGTTTGAGAAGGATAGGTGTTAACTCATGTCTAAATGTTTGGTGAAATACATCTGTGAAGACATCTAATCCTAGACTTTCGTTGGGGAGTTTTTGTTTGCTTTGCCTTTTTTTTTTTTTTAAAGTGAGTTGGTTTTATTGCTGATAGTTGATCAATTTGTTTTTCTATTTCTTTCTGGTTCAGTCCTGGAAGATCATACATTTCTAGGAATCTGTTTCTTCTAAATTGTCCATTTTATTGACATATGTTGTTGTTGTTATTAGTCACTTGGTGGTGTCTGACTCTTTGCGACCCCGTGAACTGCTGCACACCAGGCTTCCCTGTCCCTCACTGTCTCCCTGAGTTTGCTCAAACTCATGTCTCTTGAGTCAGTGATGCAATCCAACTATCTCAATCTCTGTCATCCCCTTCTCCTCTTGCCCTCAATCTTTCCCATCATCAGGGTCTTTTCCAATGAGCCAGTTCTTTGCATCAGATGGCCAAAGTATTGGAGCTTCAGCATCAGTCCTTCCAATGAATACTCAGGGTTGATTTCCTTTAGGATGGACTGGTTGGATCTGCTTGCTGTCTAAGGGACTCTCAAGAGTCTTCTCCTGCACCACAGTTTGAAAGCATCAGTTCTTCAGCACTCAGCCTCCTTTATGGACCAAACTTTCACATCCATACATGAGTACTGGAAAAACCATAGCTTTGACTATACAGAACTTTATTGGCAAAGGGATGTTTCTGCTTTTTAATACACTCTTTAGGTTTGTCATAACTGTTCTTCCAAAGGGCAAGTATCCTAATTTCATGGCTGCAGTCACTGTCCACATTGATTTTGGAGCCCAAGAAAATGAGATCTGACAGTGTTTCCACTTTTTCCCCCTCTATTTGTCATGAAGTGATAGGACCAGATGCCATGATCTTCATTTTTTTAATGCTGAGTTTTAAGTCAGCTTTTTCACTCTTCTTTTTAAACTTCATCAAGAAGCTCTTTAATTCCTCTTCACTTTCTACTTTTAAAGTGGTATCATCTGCATATCTGAGGTGGTTGATATTTCTCCCAGCAATTCTGATTCCAGCTTGTGATTCATCCAGCCTGAGATTTTGCATGATATTGACATATATTTGTTCACAATAATCTCCTGTGATCCTTTGTATTTCTGTGGTGTCAGTTGTAACTTCTTCTCTTTCATTTCTGATTTTATTGATTTGGGGCCCCTCCCTGTTTTTCTTAATGAGTCTGGTGAAAGGTTTATCAGTTTTGTTTAGTTTTCCAAAGAACCAACTCTTAATTTTTTATTTTATTAATTAAAAAAATTTACATTGGAGTGTAGATTAACAGTGTTTCAGGTGGACAGCAAAGTGATTCAGTTATGTACATACATGCTTCTATTCTTTATCAAATTCTTTTCTCATTTAGGTTCTTAAAAAATATTGAGCAGACTTCCCTGTGCTATGCTGTAGGTCCTTGCTGGTTATCTGTTTTAAATATATCCCTGTGTACATGTCAATCCCAATCTTCCCTCCTCCTCACCCTTCCTCTCTGATAATCATAAGCCTGTTTTTAAAGTCTATGAGTCTGTTTCTGTCTTATAAATCAGTTAATTTGTATCATTTTTTAAGGTTCTGCATATACATGATATCATATGCTATTTGTCTTTTTCTGTGTAACTGTCTCCACTTAGTATGATATTCTCCAGGTCCATCCGTGTTGCTGAAGATGGCATTATTCCATTTGTTTTTAGTGGCTGAGTAATATTGCATTGTATATACGTGCCACATCGTCTTTATCCATTCCTCTGTCAGTGGAAATGTAGGCTGCTTCCATGTCTTGGCTATTGTAAACAGTGCTACAATGAACACTGAAGTGCATGTATCCTTACAAACTTTGTTTTTCTCCAGATATAACCCCAGAAGGGGAATTGCGGGATCATATGGTAGCTCTATTTTTAGTTCTTTAAGGAACCAAAGAACCAACTCTTAGTTTTGCTGATATTTTTTATGTTTTTTTTAGTCTCTATTTCATTTATTTCCACTCTATGATTTTTTTTTTCCTTTTACTAACTTCAGGTTTTGCTTGTTCTTTTTCTAGTTCCTTTAGATGTAAGGTTATGTTGTTTGATTTTTTTTTTTATTTCCTAGGAGATCCAACCAGTCCATCCTAAACGAGATCAATCCTGGGTGTTCATTGGAAGGACTGATGCTAAAGCTGAAACTCCAATACTTTGGCCACCTCATGCGAAGAGTTGACTCATTGGGAAAGACCCTGATGTTGGGAGGGATTGGGGACAGGAGGAGAAGGGGACGACAGAGGATAAGATGGCTGGATGGCATCACCGACTCGATGGACGTGAGTTTGGGTGAACTCTGGGAATTGGTGATGGACAGGGAGGCCTGGCGTGCTGCGATTCACGGGGTCACAAAGAGTTGGACACGACTGAGCAACTGAACTGAAGATAGGCTTGTATCACTATAAACTTGCCTGTTAGAACTACTTTTTGATCTGTGTCCCACAGATTTTGGGTTGTTGTTTTCATTTTCATTTGTCCCCAGCTATTTAAAATTTTTTTTTCCTTTGATTTCTTCAGTGCTCCATTGGTTGTTTTGTAGCATGTAGTTTAGCCTCCACTTGTTTATTTTTTGCAATTTTTTTTTCCTGTTCATAGCATTGTGGTCAGAAAGATGCTTTATATAATTTCAGTTTTTTTTAAATTTGCTAAGTTGTTTTTGTGGCCTAGCTTGTTCTCTATCCTGGAAAATGTTCCAGGTGCAATTGAAAAACTGTATTCTGCTTCTTTTGGTTGGAATGGTCTATTTAGAATTATTAAATCCACTCGCTCAAATGTGTCATTTAATGCCAGTGTTTCCTTGATTTCTTTTTTCTACTTTTTGTCTGAATGAGCTGTGCTTTGTAAGTGGGGTGGTAAAGTCCCCTACAATTATTGTGTTACTGCCAGTTTCTCCCTTTACATCTGTTAATATTCTATGTCTTTGTTGTTCTCTAGTCTCTAAATCATGTCCAACTCTTTTTGCAACCCCATGGACCATAGCCTGCCAGGCTTCTCTATCCATGGAATTTCCAGGCAAGAATACCAAAATAGGTTGCCATTTCCTTCTCCAGATGATCTGCCACTGCAGGGATCGAACCTGCGTCTTCTGCTTGGCAGGCAGATTCTCTACCACTGAGCCATCCAGGGTATTTAGGTGCTCCTATATTGCCTGCATATATGCTTGTAACTGTTGTATCTTATTGTATTGATCCTTTATTATGTAATGTCCTTCTTAGTCCCTTATTACAGTCTGTTTTAAAATGTTTTGCCTGATAGTATTGCTACCCCAGCTATCTTTTGATTTCTATTTGCATGAAATACCTTTTTGCATCGCGTTGCTTTCAGTCTGTATGTTTTTAGATCTGATATGATCTCTTATAGGTACCATAAATATAGTTTTTGTCCTTGTATCCATTCAGCCACTCTTTCTTTAGTTTGAAGCGTTTAGTCCATTTAGTAATTATTGATATGTATTGATACTTATTGCCATTTTTTTAGTCTAGGGGTTGTTCTTTCTTGTCCCTTCTTTTGTTCTCTTCCCTTGTGATTTGCTGGAATCAAGATTGCCAGGAGAAATATCAATAACCTCAGATATGCAGATGACACCACTCTTTGGCAGAAAGTGAAGAGGAACTAAAAAGCCTCTTGATGAAAGTAAAAGAGGAGAGTGAAAAAGTTGGCTTAAAGCTCAACATTCAGAAAATGAAGATCATGGCACCCGGTCCCATCACTTCATGGGAAATAGATGGGGAAACAGTGGAAACATTGTCAGACTTTATTTTTGGGGGCTCCAAAATCACTGCAGATGGTGACTGCAGCCATGAAATTAAAAGACCCTTACTCCTTGGAAGAAAAGTTATGACCAACCTAGAGAGCATATTGAAAAGCAGAGACATTACTTTGCCAACAAAGGTCTGTCTAGTCAAGGCTATGGTTTTTCCAGTGGTCATGTATGGATGTGAGAGTTGGATTGTGAAGAAGGCTGAGCACCAAAGAATTGTTGCTTTTGAACTGTGGTGTTGGAGAAGACTCTTGAGAGTCCCTTGGGCTGCAAGGAGATCCAACCAGTCTATTCTGAAGGAGATCAGCCCTGGGATTTCTTTGGAAGGAATGATGCTAAAGCTGAAACTCCAGTACTTTGGCCACCTCATGCAAAGAGTTGACTCATTGGAAATGACTTTGATGCTGGGAGGGATTGGGAGCAGGAGGAGAAGGGGACGACAGAGGATGAGATGGCTGGATGACATCAGTGACTTGATGGACTTGAGTCTGAGTGAACTCTGGGAGTTGGTGATAGACAGGGAGGCGTGCTACAATTCATGGGGTCACAAAGAGTCGGACACAACTGAGTGACTGAACTGAACTGTATGTCTGCCTGTACCAGTGGGCTTTTTCCTTTGTTATTTTCATGTTTATAGTTGTGTCATTTTTTTTACTTACAGAAGTCTCTTTAATATTTCTTATAAATCTTATTTGGTGGTGATGAACACTTGTCTGTCAAACTTTGATTTCTCGTTCAATCTAAAAGTGTTACTGGGTAGAGTTTTCTTTGCTGTAGGTTTTCCTTTTCCTTACTTTATATCATGCCACTGCCTTCTGAACTACAGAGCTTGTGATGAAAAGTCAGCTGACAGCCTTTTCAGAGTTCCCTTGTCCATGAACTTGTTGCTTTTCCCTTGCTGCTCTTCACATTGTCTTTAAATTTTGACAGTTTTTGACACCGTGTCTTGGTATGGTCCTCCTTGGCTTGCTTCTGTTTGGGACTCTGTGCTTTCTAGACCTAGATGCCTGTTTCCTCTCCCAGGTTAGGGAAGTTTTCAGATATTATGTCTTCAAATATATTTTCTGTCCCTCTCTTTTTTCCTTCCAAGCCCCTACATCGTAGGTGTTGGTATGCCTGATATTGTCCTGAAGGTCTGTTAAGCGGTCCTCATTTCTTCCTTTTTTTCTTTTCTGTTCAGCTTCAGTGATTTCCATTTCTCTTTCTTCCAGCTCACTGATCCATTCCTCTGTACTTTGTAATCTACTGTGGATTCCTTCTAGTGTATTTCTCACTTCAGTTATTATTCATTTCTGCCTTGCTCTTCTTTATATTTTCTGATTCTTTGTTTAAAAACTTCTTCTGTTCATCCATTCTTCTCCCAAGTTCTTTGATCTTCTACAATCATTACCTTGAATTATTGAGTAGATTGCCTATACCTTCACTTAGTAGTTCTTCTGGGATTTTATCTTGTTTCTTCATTTGAAGCATGTTCCTCTCTTATCTCATTTTACCTAACTGGCTGTTTTTATTTCTGTGTCTCTGGTAGGTCTGCACTTCCTGACCTTGGAGAAGTGGCCTTTTGTAGGAGACATCCTACTGGGGCCAGCAGCACACTCTTCTGTTCACCAGAGCTATATGCCCTTGGGATGTCCCCTGTGTGGAGGACATGGCTCACTCTGTTGCGGCAGGCTGACTGCTGCGGGTGGTCTGGTAGGCATCGCTGACTGCCAGTCCAGTCGTTACTGGGCCCTACCTCATGCAGACGCTTCTGGTTCTAGGTTTGGGAAGTTTTCAGCTATTATTCCTTTATGTATACTTTCTGTCCTTTAGATTTTCTGCTTCTGGAAATCCCATAATATAATTTTTTTTTTTAAATTGTGTCCTAGATGTCCTTAAGTTTTCGTCATTCTTTCTTATTTTTCTTTTTGTTCATCCTGATAGGATTATTTCAGATACGTTATCCTCCATCTCACCAATTCTTCTGCATTTTCAAGTCTGCTTTTGAAACCCTTCATTGAATTCTTGAGTTTATTACTGTATGTTTCATCTCTAGGGTTTCTGGTGTTTTTTTGTTTTTTTTGACTGGTTTCTACTTCTTTGTCCAACTTCTTGGGTTTCTTCTTGCCTTATTTTTCTTATTTTGCTTAATTGTCTGAATCTTTCTGTAGTTTGCTAAGCTTAAGAGGATTATTCTGAATTCTTTGAAAGTTCATAAATCTCCATTTCTTTAGCATGGTTTAGCATAGGTTACTGGTGCTTTATTTGTTTCCTTTGGTGTCATGTTTACCTGATTTTTTTTGTGACCCTTGAATTCTTAAGTCCACATCTGCACATTTGAGTGATTAGACACTACAGGTTTGCTTTGGGAGAGACAGATTGTCACTAGTCAGCTCAGTTTGGGTTTGTGGGTGTGTTTGCTGGTAATATTCTTGGGTAGGTGGGACCTACTTTTTTTTTTTTTTTTGCGTTTCCCCCCCCACCCTGAATAAAGCAACTTTTTAAGCACTTTGACCAGAGATAGGCACTCTGTTTGGTTGAGTACTGGTAGCTTGGTTCTCTACTACACGATGGGCTCCATGATTACCTGAATTCTCTCGTCAGGCTTTCTAGGCGGTTAGGGCTGACACTTGATTTATATTCATCCTCACTAGTAGATGGGGCTACACCTTGGCTTTCCTGCCATGGCAGGGCAGTGAGATGGGCCCCAGGGTCTGTAATATTCATTGTTGGAGATTCACGTTAGGCAGGAGTGTGCACTGAGTACCTGGTCAGATGTGCCTCTTGTCTACTCTGCAGATAGGGAAAGCCATAAACAGTGCTCCCTGTTCAGGTGTCAGTGTTAGCAGGGCTCTTGTATGGCCTACACTGCTTTCCCACAGCTTCCCCGCATGTTCTGGTTAGGTCTTGGTCAGGCAGGCTAAAGGCAATGAGTGGAAACAGCAATAACCATGGCTATGAATTTGTTTCCCTGCCCTGTAGCATCAGAGGAGCAAGTCTGAAACTGGTAAAAGCCTTTGTTTTCCTAAGCCAACCCATGCCCCAGGTTCCATGGCCAAGGAGGGTCGCTAGCTTCAGTCTGCAGTATCGCCCATGCTGCCAGTTCCTTAACTCACACGTGGCTGAATTATGCAGCTTTCAGGTGTTGTCACCAGCCCTTCTTGACAGGTGGGACCAGGAAACACCTTCCACAGGAGTTCGGGCTGCTGGGTCTTCATTTCCTAGTCTGGTGGAAGAGAGAGGGGCTATTTCAGGCTTTTCCAATTCTTTTCCAAGTAGGCTTTCTGGTTGGAAGGGGTTGAGCTACCCTCAGCCTTAACTATGAGTGAATCTTCTGCATGGGCACATCAGAGGAGCTTCCAAGACCCCCATGTTGACTTTGCTCTGTGGGCAGTCAGCTCCCACTCACCTCTCAGCTAGAACAGTCCTGGACTACACAGCTTCTAGGTGCTGTCACCAGGCCCTCTGGCCAGATGAGGTCAGGCTACACTCTCCCCACTGCGTTGGGCTATGACTCAGCTTTTTTCATGGTTGTAGGCAAACCAGACTAGACGACTGGCAAAACTTATTTGAGGACCAAAGCCAGGGAGACGTGCACCCCAGGGGGTTCCCTGGTCAGGGTGGACTATCAACTTTGGGTGATCTAAGTTTTTGGGTGGTAATGAGCTCCATGTGCCAAGATCGTGGACTGGTTTTGGGGAGTCCCTTCCCACTTCTCTATCATAGTCAGATCCCAGTGATGCTCCATGCAATCCCACAAAGTGCCCCACAGTGCTGGGGTAGTTGTTTGAAACCCATGGGATCTCTTTTCCTATTGGAGGAACCAGAGACTCAGGCGAGACCTCTCAGCAGGGTGCTGTGCTGACCTGAGGGGAGGCGGTGCAGTCACTGTGTGACTGTTCTTATCCTTCTAATTCTTGCTGTCTTGGTCTTGGTGGTACAGGAAGGTACTTCTGCCTCACCCCACTGTTCTAGGATTCCCTTAATGCTGTCTTGTTCATGAAGAGTTGCTGTTTTTGCACACGGGAAGCAGAGTTGGGAATGACTTAGGTTGCCATCTTGGGGATTTCACTCTCCCGGTATAACCTGTAGGCCTCTCCATGTGCTGCTTATGGCCCTGAGCAGTGAAAAAGAATGTGTGCTTCCTGTGGGCAGCTGGGTGCCTGGTGGGGAGGAAGAGGTGGAGCCTACAGCCACCCTGCTGGGTTCAGATATTGACAGGAAGACAAAGACAGGGGAATTCTCAGTCTAAAACCTGACACCACACTCTAAGGGGGACAATTTCTGATGTCAAACAAATATCTTGAAATATTCTCTCTACAGACCGAGCCAGGAGACCCACATGCCCATCATGCTTCCTCTTTGGGGACAGTATAATAAAGTAAAGAAGCACATGTATGTTAGCTCAGCCAACTGATTTGGGCTCTGATTCTGCCCCTTTCTTATTTTGGGAGCCTGGGCAGATATCCAACGAGATATTTGTTTCATCTGTAGAACAAAAGATAACACCCATCCTTCGGGCTAGTATGAGGGTAAATATGATGTTACATATTCAGTGTTTGACAAGAAGTGCCCATGCAGTAAATGGTAGCTATTATTATTATTTATTGTAGAAGACTTTTAATCTAGACGAGTCTGTAGAGGAATTTTTAGCTTTTCTGTAGACATACCTCTATTTAGCTCACAGGGACACAGTACCATAAGAGTCAATAGCTTTCTCATCCTATCCTTTGTTTTCTTAAATCTCAAATTGTGCTACAAAGAATCATTTGGTATCCCAGAAAAGTGGGAGGAAAATGATTTGATTAAACTTCTGCAGCCTGAGAATATGAATAACTTTAATGGCCACAAACTTAAGCTTGAGTTCAATGCACCGCTGCTCATACCAGCCTCACACAGCCCTCACCATTATTCCAAAGTTGGTTTGGTTCAGGCCTTTGATTGGATCTGAGACCTCTGGACACTAAGGGATGATGTGTTGACTCTGAAAACAGCTTGACCATCAACAATCTAACAGTCATAAAATAGCCATAAAGTGATGTTTGTGTAGGCTGTAATATTGATGTTATTCATGGCGGCCAAATAAACGATGGAAGTGCCACAATGCTGGGCAGTGAAATCTGGAGTGCTAATCAGCTGGACCAGCCTGTAGAGAGCTGCAAGGGAAACATAGAGCCCATTCTTTCTAGATGAAGCAAATCTGATAAGCATTTTTAGCCTCTTGGCAAGAGACACAGTGAGAGCTCCAGGAGACCAAATGCCCATTCCTGTTCCCATTTACTCGTTTGAACAAGCTCCTGCTGGGTTTATTTTGGGAAGTAGGTTCTACTTGCCCTACAGAATTTATTGATTTAAGGGAGGAGGTCATTGATCTAAACAAACTTTTCTTGGAGGGATTTTGAAAAGATCATCACAGAAACTAAACATTAATATGTAAATGTGGCTGTACCATTCCCATCTCTACAGGCTGAGCCCTGTTATATTGCCTTAAATCTACACACTCTGGTGCCCACCCAGGATGTCCACACTCAGTAAAATCATTGTGTTTCCAAATGTCCTAGCTTCCTCTGTCATTCTTCTTCTCGTCAGGAAGCTAGTATCCATTAGAAACTGGGAGAGAGACTAAGCTTAAACTGATTGACAATAATGTGTTCGTAACTGACACTCCTTAGCACCAATACCACAGTATTTACATTTTAAAAGGTAACATCCCTTATGTCAAATAAACTTATAATTGGTAAAATTTGAGGCTAAGTGAAAAGAGAACATAAAAAGCCCCAGAACAGAGCATCTGTGGTTAGCTCCTCTAAGCTGTTGCTTTGTTTCACAGCTTTTCCAAAGACTTTTTCTAAAGAATTCATTTATTCATCATCAAGTATTTGAGAACCTATAATATCCTTAGTACTCTTCTGAGAGTTAAAAAATATCAGTAAACAAAACAAAGATCTTTAACCTTTGAGTACAGAATGAGAGAGTATATACTAGACCAAATAATACATTTTATAGACTGTTAGAGAGTGATGTGTTCTTTGGGAGGGAAAGTAGCAGAGTAAAGGGGATTAAGAGTGCTGGGTAATTGGGTTGAAGGTTGCAATTTTAAATGCTGGGTTCAGGAAGGCCTCATTGAGAAAGTAATGTTTATTCAAAGACTTAGAGAAGAAGAGAGAATCAGCCAAGGGGATCTGGGAGAATCTGTTTCTGAAGGAACAGCTAAAGCAGTGCCTGCTCTGTTACAGGGAGGCCAGCGAGGCTGAAGTCAAGAGAACATAGAGGAGAAGTCATGGGGATGATGGGAACCATCTGCTCCTACTCCTGTCGACTTAAAAAAAGATGCATAACATGAAAGTCTCTAGTTAAGTTTTATTTCAGGCAAAATGAGGACTGCAGCCTGGAGACAGAACTTCAGATAGCTCTAACAAACTGCTTCAAAGAGGTAGTGGGGGGGAGGTCAATATATATGATATTGCTGAAGGGGTGTTAACGCCATTAAGCACTTACCTTACAAAAGTCTTTCTGCTAGTCACAACAATGTCACCATAAAGGTATTTAGTGCTTTTCTAGATATGAGGAGATGCAAGGATTGGGCTCATGTGATCAGTTGCTGAAAATGTCTATCTAAAGATTTCCTGATGCTGAGGAAGATTGAAGGCGGCAGGAGAAAGGGATCACAGAGGATGAGATTGTTGGATGGCATCACCGACTCGATGGACATGAGTTTGAGTAAATTCTGGGAGCTGTGATGAACAGGGAGGCCTGGCATGCTGCAGTCCATGGGGTCACAAAGTGTTGGACGTGACTGAGCGACTGAACTGAACTGAAAGAGTTCCTGGAGGACAGCGTGCCTCCTTCTCCACCCTGAACTCCCTTCAGGGTGTGTCGAAGGTCAACAGCCGCAGCCTCACAGGATTCAACCCCCGAAGAGGCAGACGGCAAATGCCCTCGGCAAGTGCCAGTTTGTCCCTGACATTCCCAAGACAGCAAGGGGATCTATGAAAGAAAACGAGAATGGAGAAAGGGAGACAGAGGATTAAATTTACATGGAAGAATTTTTTTTTGTAGACCAGTGACTGTGTCTTCTCAAGATCAATGTAAGGTAATAAGAGCTTTATATCTTAGTAAGAAAAGGAAGTTGAAAAAAAATACTGAAAACTACACTCTCATCCTCCTGTGTTCTGAGCAGGTGGACAAAATGATGCTCTTTGAATAACACGTTTGAGGAAAAAGTCATCACAGATTATACGTGGCTCTCCTTCCTCATTTTGGATTGACTTTGGTCAAAGGGCTCTTTTGAGGTTGGCATTCCAAATACAACCACCTCATTGACATGTCAACTACAAATTGGCACTTCCAAGAGCATTTGCCTGTGACTGAACAGCCACAACAACGAGGCCATTGCCATCTGCCTCTGGGGAAATTGAACCTGCCCTGCTGCCGCTATTCAACACCCCCAGAGGGAGTCTGAACTCCAGGGGTATCGGAGAGATGCACCCCATGCTCCAGGGAATCTGGTGGCACAGGTCTTTAGATGGTTAAACATTTTCAGGAACTAATTTCATGATCCCAAACCTTGCATCTCTTCATATCTAAGAAATCACTAAATCCCTTCATGGTGACATCAGCTCCTTATGACTAGTGGAGTACCTTTTGTAAAGTAAACACTTGATTACACTGAACTCCCCTTCACCAAAATCTTATGTATTGACCTTCCCCCACGCCTCTTTGGAGCAGTCTCTCAGAGCTACCTAAGGTTCCGTCTCCTGGGCTGCAGTCCTCATTTGCCCCAAATAAAACTTAATTCACAACTCTCAAGTTGTACATCTGTTTTAGTCAACAGGCATCAGTTGCAAACTGAAGGACAAGGAATGAATACACAGCTTTGACAGCCTTCAACGTAGAATATAGGTATGGAGAACATTCCCTTGTTCATTCATTGTTAAATTAATCATTTCCCTGCAGCTGAAAGCTTCAAGGTGATTTGCTGAAACTTTAAGTTTATATATCAAATTACCTCCCTGTGTACTTATGTGTATATTCCAGACTAGGGGTTTGGGGGGATCATATTTTGGGGATCACCTTACATTTAATATATGCTCTCTGATTAAAATGTTCCAAAACACAAACCCTGACCCGCTCATAAAACTGTCTACTCTCTATTTTCAAGATACTCCTTCTTTAAAAGGAAGAGAATTTCTTTTCATGTGGACTATAAGAAATACAACGCTGGGAGTTAGAAAGCTTGGATTCCAAAGATGATTGCAATGAGATTAGATCATATGATTCTGAAATCCTGTGATCTTCTAAGAAATATGATTAGTGAATCCAGATTTGAGAGAATTGGTATGTCAGCCATAACATTCATTCATTCAACAATAATACTCTTAAGTTTTGTGTGTAAAGTTGTTAATCAAATAGGCATGAGGCTCTTGTTTTTATGACTTAGCTTACTTCACAAGTGCCTAATTAGTCAGGGTTGTCTAGATTGCTGTGTTGAAAAATACTGAGGTTCAAGAAAAGATATCGGTGATTGATTAGTGATGTCCACTATGAGTAAAAGCAAAGTCTTTGTGCATAAAAGGAGCCCAGACACCGTTGATTCTCTTTTTCAGCGGCAAGCCCAAACTGTTTCCTGAAAATTACAGAGCTCTACCAAGGGCCCAGCATTAATTATATCATTGTTTAAAAACCAGTCTCCTATCTTCCTGATGGAGTGTGTGTGTGCGCGCGCAAGCGTGCTCAGTTGGGTCTGACTCTTTGAAACCCAATGAACTGTATAGCCCACCAGGTTCCTCTGTCCATAGAATTTTCCATGGCAAGAATACTGGAATGGGTTGCTGTTTCCTTCTCCTGGGGATCTTCCTGACCCAGGGGTTGAACCCACGTCTCCTGCACTGGCAGGCAGATTCTTTACCACTGAGCCACCTGGAAATCCTTCTGATGGAGCGAAAGAGCTATATACAGAATACAGAAGTGATTTAGACTCAAAGGCAATCTTCTATGGTAGTGAGCATTGTCCAGGTGATACTTCAAGGAGAAGTTTAACCTTATCTGGTATAGATATCCTTGCTGGTTCTGAGAAGTTTAAGAAAATTGACTGATTCCCCCAAAGTGGCTGTAGCAATGGAGAAGTCAACTCATTCTCTCTTAACCCACACTGAGGTATCATTCTGTGTTTCTCAGTTCTGGGCTGATCTTTTTAGCAATTTGCTACTTCAAGTCTACTTATCTGTCAGTCACTGTTAAATTCATTTTGCACAGCTGACTGTGGTGTTATCACAGCCTTCCTTATACTAATGCATTTAAGAGTTCTGTGTCTTTGAAAGGCTGCCAACATAGAGGAATAGCTGAAAATGTGACTTCCCAGTCAGACTGTCCTTTTCATGATCAGCCTGTAACTACCATTTGTACTTTTTATAGCTTGAATTCTTTGTTGGTCTGACTGCAGTCATTGATTTTCAACAATGTATTTCTCGTGTTGGACTTTTTTTTTTTAAATTTTCCAACACATGTTGAATGAGGGCCTGTACCAGACGATTTAATATTACAAGTTTCATTTGAAACAGCTCCTATGAGAAACTTATACTCTATTTATTGGGTTGAAGGGCAATCTAATAACATTATAAGCAATACAGGGAAAGCAAAGTGATATGATAGGAAGATACAGGCACGTTCAAATTCCAGTACTGCTATTTATTAGCTGTTGACCTTGGATAAGTTAATACTTTACTTCTCTGAACTTCATTTCCATTATCTGTAAGGTGGACACAGGCAAATCTACTTGGCTTATAAGTTGGTATAATATGTATGAAAAGCACCTGGAATATAGTTATGCAGGTTACTGTTTTTAGCAATGGTAACTATTTTTAAATAATTTTAATATTAACAAGTCAGAGAACAAACATGTGAGGGATATTAGGAATATGCAATTTCTAGACTTTGGTTTTGACTTAGATCCCAGGATCATCGAGGACGCCATGGCTGCTGTTATTCAGGTTTGACAGGGTGCGTGGTTAGGGTCGTTCGTTAGGGG
Organism: Ovis canadensis; assembly: GCF_042477335.2. Taxonomy (NCBI): domain Eukaryota; kingdom Metazoa; phylum Chordata; class Mammalia; order Artiodactyla; family Bovidae; genus Ovis; species Ovis canadensis. The sequence continues at coordinate 146,828,478 of NC_091246.1, read as the reverse complement.
TTTTCCTCCCGGCCTCTCCCTTTCCCACACTTTCTGCCTCTTTTCCTTTAAAGCGAGTTCTGTGGAGAAAGAAGGAGCTTGGAGGAATGACCCTTGAAGAGTGCTGTGTGCTCAGGGTCTCATCCCAGAAACTTAGACCATGTCCACTAGTTAATATAACATGGAGAAAAAATGCCGATGAAGATAGGTATGGAACCCAGAACTGTCTGATGGCTTCCTGCAGCCTGAAGATTGTGCTATCTCCTTCCCACACTGATGCATCAGCTCTCAAGAGGCTCCAGGAAAATAATCAGAAAGCAATAAAGCTGCCTTATAGAGATATGACCCTCTACCTCTTTTTTCTCCCCAGCTTTATTGAGCTATAACTGACAAATAAACATTATATATATTTAAGGTGTACAACTTGATGTTTTGATATACACATACATTGTGATATAATCACCACAATCAAGTTAATTAACATATTCATCTTTTAAACTTCCAGTAGATGGGTCCTGATTCCCTGCACAACTCTTTGTTGTAACAAAATATGCTAATTAGCTGATTGGAATTTCAAAAACCCTATTCACCAACAGCTCAACTGTTACAGCTGAATGGATGGTGAGTTCACTCAAGCAGCCAGTGGTTTATTCATTCCTCTGCTCAATTAGGTCCCTAGAATGCTCATGTTGGAAAGGAAATTAATGATCAACTAATTAATCCCCCCGTCTAAAATTGAGTAGACTGAAGCTTAGTGAAATGGAACTTGGGTGAGGTCACGCTGACAGTCAGCAACAAAGCCTGAGCAGAAGCCATTTTGGTTTTGATATTTTATTACCAAAGAATGTAAATTTTTTTTTTTAATTTTAGGGTTTTAAGGACATCCAAGATAAAGAACCAAACTGAAACTGTCCCTTCTCAAACAACTATTTCTGATTCTTTGATCTTGGGAAAATTGTACTTACCTTGCTGAATTTGGAAGCCACATCCCAAAAGGCTCTAATGAACATAAAAGTTAGTTACAATACAAATCATGAACGTAAAGCAAATGCAACATCTATGGCTTAAGGGGCAGAATTACCAGGACTAATCTTCAGGTGCCTTTGCAAGACTACCTAATTTTCTATGAATAATTTTGCACAGAAAATTTTTTAGTTTTCTACTCCAACCTGTATAAACTTCAGGACCCACAAAATCTGATTTGCCCTTAGGTAACTCTCTAAGGGATCATAGTGGGAATGCTTGGAGTCCATTGATTTGGATTCAGTTCTCTGTCACCTGCTACCAGGCTGACCTTGGAGAGGTTACTAAAGATCTTAGTATATCTGTTTCCTCACTTATAAAAGGCAGATAATGAAACTGATCTCCTAGAGTTGTTGCATGCCATAAGCAAGGTAAGGTGGGAAAAGTCTCCAGTTTAATGCCTGGCCCAGAACAAACCTGCAATAAAGGGGCTTTTGCCTTATGCAGGGAGGCTGTCGGATATAGCAGTTAAGAAAGTGGGCCTTAGAACCAGGTATACCGGTATTCAAATTCCTGTTTTATATTACAGTACTTACTGTATTATCTTGGGCAACTTAGTATTTCTGAGCCCTAGTTTTTTCTAAAACCTAATCAATACAGTAGTTTGAGATTAAAAGAGATGATGTAAAGTGCTCATCAGAGTTGCTTTTGCCTGCAAGTAACATCAAGAACAAACATTTAAAATAGCTTAAAACAGTGACTTTTCATCTTTTTTGACTACAGCCCACAATAAGAAATAGATCTTACATTGTTCCTCAGTGTAAAAATACACATTATCGCAGGACTAACATGTGAATCAAATTTGATTATGTATATGATCAAGCTTCATATAGTATTCTAGAATGGTAAAACAAGAGCATGGTATCTGAATTCAGGCATTTCCCAAAATATGCCACGATAGCATTGGTATCCCAATATGTGACGTGCTTGTATTTTTCCTCTATATCATTTTAATTTACTTTTTAAATTTAAGTACAGTTGATTCACATTATATGTTTCAGGTGTATAACATAGTGATTCAATATTTTTACAGGCTGTAGTCCATTTAAAGTCATTATAAAATATTGTACTGTATTCCTTGTGCTGTACAGCATACCTATGGAGCTTATTCATTTTATACATAGTATTTGTACCTCTAATCCCTACCCCTGTTTTGCTCCTCCTGCTTTCTCTCCCCTCATTGGCAACCACTAGTTTGTTCCATGTATCCCTGAGTCTCTTTCGGTTTTGTTATATTCATTCATTTGCTTCATTCTTTAGATTTCATATACAAGTAGTAACATACAGTTTTGTCTTTCTCTGTCTGTCTCACTAAGCATAATACTCTCCAGATCCATCAATGTTATTACAAATGCCATATGTCACAAATGGCAACTTTTCATTCTTTTTCATGACTGAGTAATATTCCACTTATCATTTCATCTATAGATGGATACTTAGGCTGCTTCCATATCTTAGCTATTATAATAAATAAAGCTGCTGTGAACATGCATCTTTTCAAATTAGTGCTTTGTTTTCTTTGGCTATACACCCAGAAATGGAATTGATGAATCATATGTTAGTTCTATTTTTAGTTTTCTGAGGAACTTCCATGTCATTTTCCATAGATTGCACCTATTTATTATCCCACCAATGTTATATTAGGGTTCCCTTTTCTCTACCTCCTCGCCAACATTTGTAAATTGTACATTTTTTGATGGTAGCCATTGTGACAAGTGTGAGGTGATATCTCATTGTGGTTTTGATTTGAATTTCTCTGACTAGCGATGTTGAGCATCTTTACGTGTACCTGTTGGCCATCCATATATCTTCTTTGGAAAAATGTCTATTCTAATCTTGTCCATGTTTAATTGCTTCTTTAAATATTTAATTGTATGAGCTCTTCATATATATTTTGGATATTAACTCCTTGCTAGTCATGTCATTTGGAAATATTTTCTCTCATTTGGTAGACTGACTTTTCATTTTGGTGATGGTTTCCTTTGCTCTGCAAAAGCTCTTAAGTTTAACTAGGTCCCATTTGTTTGTTTTTGCTTTCATTTCTTTCACCTTAAAGACAGATCCAAATATTACTGTTTATGTGAAAGATTGTTCTGTGTATTCTTCTCAGAGTTTTATGGTTTCTGGTCTTAAATTTTGGTCTTTAATCTTGAGTTAAATCTTGAGTTTAATCTTTTGCTCTTAATTTTGAGTTTATTTATGTATATGATGTGAGAAAATACTCTAATTTATTCTTTTACATGTAGCTGTCCAGTTTTCCCAGCAGCACTTAACTGAAAAGCCTGTCTTTTCCCCATTGTAAATTCTTGCTTCCTTTGTTGTAGATCAATTGATCCAAACTGTGTGGGTTTATTTCTGGGCTCTTTATTCTGTCCCCTTGATCTATACATCTGTTTTTTGTGCCAATACCATACTGTTTCAGTTACTATAGCTTTGAAGTATAGTCTAAAGTCAGGGAGTGTGATCCTCCAGTTTTGTTCTTTTCTCAACATTTCTTTGGGTATTTGGGGACTTTTGTGGTTCTATATAAATTTTAGGATGATTTGTTCTAGTTATGTGAAAAATGCCCTGGGCATTTGGATAGATATTTTGTTAAATCTCTAGATTGCTTTGGTTAGTATGAACGTTTGACAATATTAATTCTTCCAATCTGTAAACATAAAATATCTTTTTCAATTTTTTTGTATCATCTTCAACTTGTCCCTAATGTTTTATAGTTTTCAGAACATAGGCCTTTCGCTTCCTTAGTTAAGTTTCTTTCTAGGTATCTTATTATATTTCATGTGATTTTCAACTGGACTATTTTCTTGCTTCCTCTGAAAGTTCATTATTAGTGTATAGAAGAACAACAAACTTCTGTATGTCTTATATCCTGCAATTGTACTGAATGCATTTATTAGTTCTTATAGTTTTTATTAGGGTTTCATATATATAGTAACGTGTCATCTTCAAATGGTGACAGTATTCTTTCTTTCCAATTTGGATGCCTTTTAGTTTTTTTCTTGCCTGCTGCTACTGCTAAGTCGCTTTAGTTGTGTCCGACTCTGTGCGACCCCATAGACGGCAGCCCAACAGGCTCCCCCATCCCTGGGATTCTCCAGGCAAGAACACTGGGGAGTGGGTTACCATTTCCTTCTCCAGTGCATGAAAGTGAAAAGTGAAAATGAAGATGCTCAGTCGTATCCGACTCTTAGTGACCCCATGGATGGCAGCCTTCCAGGCTCCTCCTTCATAATTCTGCCTAAATCCAACTTTGCTGCTTTCGTTTATATTGCTCATATATTGAATAAAAGTGACAAGAGTAGACATCCTTTCCTTGTTTCTGATCTTAGAAAAAAATGTTTTCAGTTTTTTCCAGAGTATGATGTGGTTTGTCTTTTATGGCCTTTATTATGTTGAGGTACATTCCCACTATACCCACTTTGTTGAGAGTTTTTATCATTAATAGATGTCGAACTCTGTCAAATACTTTTTCTGCAACAATTGATATGATCATATGATTTTAACTGTTTGTTACTATGACATCACATTGACTAATTTGTGGAGCTTGAACCTCCCTTATATCCTTGGGATAAATCCAACTTAATAATGGTATATGATCCTTTTAATGTATTGTTGAATTCAGTTTGCTTAATATTTCTTTGAGGACTTTTGCATCTCTCTTCATCAGGAATGTTGAACTGATTTTGGTATGAGGGTCTCATAAAAATGAGTTTGAGAAAGACAGGTATTATTTCTTTTATAAATGTTTGGTACAATTCCCCTGTGAAGCGGTTCGATCCTGGACTTGTATTTGCTGGGAGGTATTTTTTAATTACAAATTCAGTGTCACCACTATTGATTGATCTGTTTAGATTGTCTGTTTCTTCCTGATTACAATCATCTTGGAAGATTGTATAGTTCTAGAAATTTACCCATCTTATCTCCATTATATTGACTCATTTCTTTTTCAGTTTACTTGGATCCTGTGTTTTTATTGATGACCCTTATCAATTTTATCTTTAAAAAAAAACAGCTCTTGGTTTCACTGATCTTTTTTTTTTTTTTGCCTCTATACTATTTTTTTGTTTCTATGTTATTCATTCTCTCTCTGAACTGTTGTTGTTGTGTTTTTTTTTTCTGGTGACTTTGGCTTTGTTTATTCTTTAACAGATTACTTTAGATGCTATATTAGGTTGTTTATTTCTATTTTTTCTTGTTTCTTGGGGTAGGCCTATATCACTATAAACTTTCCTCTTAGAAATGTTTTTGCTGCTTCCCATAGATTTTGGAAAGTTGTGTTTTTATTTTTAATTGTCTTAAGGTATTTTCTGATTTCCTTTTAAATTTCATGTACTCATTAGTTGGTCTGGAGTTTTGTTTTCATTTTTTGGAGTGTAGTTTATTTATAATGTTAGTTTCGGATGTATAGCAAAGTGAATCAGTTATACACATATATGTATCCACTCTTTTTTTTTTAAAGGTTCTTTTCCCCTATAAGCCATTAGAGAGTATTGAGTAGAGTTCCCTGTGCTATACAGTAGGTCCTTATTACTTATCTAATTTAGTAGCATGTAGTTTAGTCTTGATGTGTCTGTGTTTTCCCCATTTTTCTTCCTGTAATTTATTCCCAGTTTCATACCATTGTGGTCAGGAAAAATATAGTTGATAGAATTTCTATCCTCTTAAATTTATTGAGACTGGTTTTGTAGCATAGGACATGATATATCCTGGGCAACATTCCAGATGCACTTAAAAAGAGTGTGTATTCTGTTTTGGGATATAATGCCCTATAAACATCTATGGAGTCCAGCTAGTCTAATGTGTCATTTTAAACCACTGTTTTTGCCTCCTATCCAGGCTGCCTCATAACATTGACCAGAGTTCCATGTACTATACAATTGGTCCTTTTTGGTTATCCATTTTAAATATAGCAGTGTGTAGAGGCAACCATAAGTTTGTTCTCTAAGTCTGTGAGGAGTTTGGGGAAGAATGGATACATGCATATGTATGGCTGAGCCCCTTCACTGTTTACCTGAAACTATCACCACATTGTTAGTCAGCTATACCTCAATACAAAATTAAATGTTAAAAAAAGTTTAAAGAAAAAAACCTGTTTTTGTATTGGTTTTGTTTGGTTGATCTATCCATTGATGTCAGTGGGGTATTAAAATCCTCTCCAATTATTGCATTATTGTCAATTTCTCCCTTTATGTCCATTAATATTTACTCTATATATTTAGGTGCTCTTACAATAGGTGTTCACAAGTGTTTTATCCCCTTCTTGTGTTGATCTTTTATTATTATAAAATGTCCTTCTGTTTTGGTCTTTTGTTGTAGACTGTTGTATTTATATTATTTAATTGTGTGGACTGTTTTAAAGTCTATTGTATCTGGTATGACTAGGGTGGCTTTCTTGTCATTTCGATTTGCATGAAATATGTTTTTCTAGCTCATCATTTTTTGTGTGCCTTTAGCTCTGAAGTGAGTCTCTTGTAAGCAGCATAGCTTATCTTTTAATCTAATTAGCCATTTTAATTGGAGCAGTTAGTCAACTGCCATTTAAAAATGGTTATTGATAGATATGTACTTACTGCCATTTTGTTAATTGTTTTCCAGTTGTAGTTCTCTGTTCTGATTTTCTTTTAGTTTCTTCCCTTATGGTTTGATGATTTTCTTTAATGGTATGCTTGTGTTCATTTCAGGTTGGGTGTATCTGCTATAGGTTTTTGATTTGTGATTATTATGGGGCTCATATATGTTGATCTCAACCTATTATCTACTTGTTTTTAAAGTCATTAAACTTCAAGCACATTCTAAAAGATCTATGTTTTTTTACTCCCCTCCCCCATGTTTTATATTTTTGATGCCATATTTTATATCATGTTTATCTTTTAACTGTAGCTGATTTTACAGTTGTCTTTCAATCTTCCTACTAGCTTATTAAAATGGTTGATCCACAACCTTTCCTATGTATTTTTCTTTACTTAGTAGGATTTTTCCTTTCCTATAGATTCTAACTTCTTGTTGTAGCCTTTTCTTTTTTTACTTATAGAAGACCCTTTAACATTTCTTTTAGGGCTGGTTTAGTACTGATGAACTCTCTCTCTTCTGAATGATAATCTTGCTGAGATTATCCCTTTCCACACTTTAAACATGTTATGCCCTTCTGGCCTGCAGTTGTTTCTGCAGAAAAATCTCTCATAGCCTTATGAGGGTTGCCTTATATGTGGCTCCTTGCTTTTCTCTTGCTGTCTTTAGAATTCTCTCATTAACTTTTGCCATTTTAATTTTGATGCCTAGGTGTGAATCTTTTGGGGTTCACCTTGTTTGGGACTCTGTTCTTCCTGTACCTGGATGCATTTCCTTCTTCAGATTCAGGAACTTTTCAACCATAATGTCACTAAATACATTTTCAACCCCTTTTGCTCTCTATTTTCCTTCTGGAACCCTTACAATGCAAATGTTGATACACATCACATTGTCTCAAGTGTTCCTTAAACTGTTTTAATTTCAAAAATTTGTTTTTTGTTATCCTAATTGAGTGATTTTCATTATTCTATTTTCCAGATCAGGTGTTCTGTATCAGTTGGTTTGCTGTTAATTCCTTCTAGTGTGTTTTCATTGATCATATTCTTTAGTTCTGATTGATTCTTTTTTACTTTCTAGTCCCTTGTTATAGTTCACACTATGTTCATCTGTTATTTTCCCTAATTCGGTTAACATTATTACTAATTCTCTGAACTGGTAAATTGTGTATCTGTTTCATTATTTTCAGGTTTTTTTCCCCTTTGTTCTTTAATCTGAAACAAATCTGCCTTCTCATTTTGCTTGTCTTCTTCTCTGTGAAGTTAGATAAAGGCTACCTCTCCTGGTCCTGAATGGGGTGTCCTTGTGTGGGACCATCCTTGTGCAGTCCGCATGTGCCTGGTGGCTTTGATGGGTGAGCTGCGTCTGAAGTGAGCTCGAGACACATTTCTCCTCTGGGTAGGCTGGCGGCTATCACTGTTGCTAGGAGGTGGAGCTGCAGATGGCAGAGATGGGGGAGGGTTAGAGCTAGAGCCAGGTGTGAGAGGGGGACTTCTCAGTAGCCAACAGCATCCTGTCAAGGGATAGGAGTGCGTCCAAAGTTGCTACACCAGAAGCCCCGAGGGTCAAGTCAGAGCTGGTTCTGCTCCCTTGGTGTGTGCTCTCCCCATCCCAGCATTGGCACCTTTGCCCCATAAGGGAGCACCGTTGGAGCAGGTGCCCTGTCCAGGCCAGGGTGTGAGCTGGCATGGTCCAGGCATGCCAGTCAGAGCTCCAGACTGCTGCCTCTGCAGGTGCCAGTAATGGTCACCCTCTCCCTGTTCAGGTACAGTGCTGGGTCCGGGTTGGCGCTATCCTCCATGGCAAAGCACTCTTCAGCAGCAGCAGCCTTTGCTCTAGTGGGAAGCTGTGCTGTGGAGCAAGAGGGGCCACAGCGTGTGCTGGAGTGCTCCCACCTCTGGCCAGAGCACTGACTTTTCACCCCTGTGACCACCAGGGTGGATGCCATGCCAGGTCTGAGCCAACTCTGTTCCTGACAACTGGGCACTCACCTTGGCTACCGTAGCCTTTGCCTGAGTATGGAGCTCCTCTGCAGAGCAAGAGGAACTACGGTGGGTGCTCAGCTTGGCCTGGACCTGCACGAGGGCAGTTACAGAAAACCAGGCAAAGTCTGGGGTCCTTTTTCAATCTGCTTCCTCTGCCTCGTTGAGGGAGTAAGAGTGTGTGTGCATTTCTTAAGAGTGGTCTGGGTTTCTGACAGCCCCACTGTCAGTCTCATTGACGTTCAAACCTGCTAAGAGACCTTTCCTTCCAGTGCTGGACCCCAGGGATGGGGTGCCTGATACGTGGTTCAAACTCCTCACTCCCCAGGAAGGGTGTAATCCCTCTCCTCTTCTGTGTTCCCCTCCAGGGGCACAGGTCCTGACCTGATTGCTTCTCTTCCCCTCCTGATCCCAACTCTGTGTGGATCTTTCTCACAGCCTTTCGGATGCCAGTCTCCAGTTTGTTTCCAGTGAGAACTGCTCCACAGTTTTGATGTCTTCATGGAGGGAGGTGAGCTCCATGTCCTCCACCATCTTGATCTCCTCCTCTTATAGACTCATTAGTTTACTGAACATTCTACCTAAACAATAAGCTGGTTTCTTCTGTGATCAATTACAAATCTTGGTTTCTCAAGCCAGTATTCTACATAAGCAATAAATACACTACAGGAATCATTATTCTATTACTGACCTTTCTTCATTCTGTAACAAATTCAAATAATAGCATAAGGTTGTAATTCTTAATAATATTCCTTGCCCTTTGAGTTATGAGCTAAATTATACAGGTTCAATAAACCCCTTCAGCTAATGATGCTCATTTTGTAGGCTGTAATTCACGTAGGGGAAGTTTTATGTACCTTTCTTCAAGCATCCATTGGCTTGGCATAGATGCACAGTACCTGATAAGCTAATTGTGCAAATTTGTCTTCTGTTCTTAGGTGCCCAAACTAGCCATGGTTAGGTTTGTTGAGTAAAGCGTAAGAAGACAGGTAAAGCATCACTGTTATTGGACCATGCTTTTTCTCTGTGGCAAAAAAAGCATTGAGGCAATCACTGAGACATTTTGGAAACAGGTACATTTTGCTATTTTTTATGGCTTGTCTATTCCCATGGAGTGCCAGTTCCTTTTTTCTGATGTTTTGGGTGTTAACTGATATTGTATCCAGGGTCCCTGAGGGAGTCAGTCACTTAGTCATATTTTAAACATATGCCTTTATAGATAGTCTCCACTCTTTATATGCATTAAACATACTCATTCTTGGTAGTACACATTCTAAATACCTAACTCCAGGAAGTATTTTATCCACTTAAAGGGAATACTCTTATGATCAAACCTCATTACTTAAAATTTTAGTTCATGCCAATATGCAATGGAAATTATCACTTGAAAACCATTTGTTTATGGCAATTCTGCCTAGTGGTAGACCTCTTTTCTAGGTTGGGACATTCTGGCCCTAAGGGTATGTTTTAGCACCATCCACCTTGGCAAACCACTTATCTTAACACCCAACCCTGCCCTTTAATTTCCTGGTGAGAGTATGAAATGGCTAGATTACACAAATGTGTGCAACAGAAAAACGAGGGTCTGTTTGAGTTCCTTTAATTGTATCATAATTGGATAAAGCCACTTTCGGATACGCCAGAAGTATGCTCTCTATACTTCTGCTATAGGTATGGATAAATTTAAGCTGATCATATGATTTTACTATCACAAATTCAATGGGCCTAAGCAATAGCTTCTCTTATCCAGTATACCTCTAAGGCAAAAAAAGACCTCAGATCATTTACTGTCAAATATGAATCCTAATTTCTGGCAAAGTCCTCCCTTCAGTGTTAATTTGCTTATATTCACCATCTCTGTAATGTAATTACTTAATTGTAGATTCTGCTTACCAACTTAACTTTGGAAGGTTAACCAGGAAAGTATGTTGTTTAACATGAAACAGGTCACAGGTGTATTGTTGAGATGAGTGAGTGAAAATTCTAATTGAAAAAAAAAATTCCTATGCTAGGATTTTATATGCGATTAGATTTGTGTTTTGAGAGAATTCCTGACTCTTCCCCAAAAGACTACTACTTCACCCTACTCCAACATGAAGAGCTACCATATTTACCAGCATATAAGATATGTTACACATAGAGAAATGGGTAACTTTCTAAGAATAATTTTTTGGAAAAAGATTGTTTTCACACACAGTCTAGAAGTGTCTCTAAAAGTTGTTCTATATACAGAAAACCATGTTGTTCATATAAAAACAATATATGGACATTAAAATGAGATGATAATGTCCTTCCATTTTAGATCTCTGCAAGTTGACCAGTCGGGGCACAGGGGATGACGGATGACGGGCAGATTTTGTGTTTGTATGAGATGTGAGTCCCTTGATTTTATGAAGAAGTGTAAACCCTCCTGTTCGCCAGAGCATGTGAGCTGTCCAAGTAAGTAATGCCAGGTATCTGTGTTTAGTGAAGTTTAGGTTTTTGCCAGTGAGCAGAATCACAATGTGTCATGTTTAATCAAAAGCTTGATTAGGAGAAATAGTCACACAGGATTGCCTAAAGGAAATGTACCCCACTCATCCCACTCAACTTTAACGGCTATATCTTTCTAGACCACATGTGAGAGCAACTGCTTGGATCATGATCTCAGCTCCCAGCTGACCAGCACTTCCTATCACATACCCTGCATCTGGGCCTCCACAGAAAGCATTGGAAATGCTAAGTGTTCAAAACTTGGAATAAATGGGTCAATGCTTTGAGTTTTTAAGTTTCTAAATTCATAACTCGAACTTCCTAGAAGAATTTTATTGCAGGCTTTAGTACTAGGAAAAATCAGTGTTCATCCTTACTTGAAGGAGAAACGATGTTACTCTTCACCGTTGGTGGGTTGGGAGCTCTAATCCCAGTCAGTGTGCTGACTGACTAGGACCTCGTCATGAGCTTCTGTGTCCTAACTTTTCACTTGCAATTATCTTGGTAGCCAGTTCTTACTGACCCTTCATCTTAATTTATGTACTTGAAAAAAATATTTATCTTGGTATCTGGTATATGTAAGCTCCTTCAAATACCATTAGAAAACATATGGGAATATGAGCATAAAAAATATAGCATTTATTCATTACTGTATGGCCAAACAGAGTTCTGTATAGTTCCTCATGTATGTTTTACTCTGAATAGAATGTGTGGATTTTTTCTTACACTGTTTTGGCCACAAGTTGTACAGCAGATGTCAGGAGGCCAAGCAGCTGTGAAAGGCCCTGGCCAAGTTCCCCTAACCATTCTTGCCTTAGTTGTTGGAAGGAATTCTTCCCACTTGTCTACTGCAGCCCTTTGTTTTTGACTTAAAGATAGACTGTCTACATTGAGAGTGAACGTCTTTCATTCTTTTTGTCAAGCTAATTGTCAGACCTGATTCTCTGTGACTAGATGGATGCTTCAGTCTTCCTCCAGGGCACTTTTCACCAGGTAATCCTCACTAGGCGCTTTATGAAAGCGCTAAATACCACTGTAGCAGTGCGATACTACCTGAGCAGGAATGAGACAATGAGACGCTCTCTCTTTGTGCAATAATACACGTTTATTTTCCTTTTACCTCTGCAGTCATCTTTGAGTAATTATTGTGTAAACAATAGAATGGAATGAAATTACATTAAGTTGTATGCAAATGGCTCTAGAACACCTTAACAATTATGACAAGGCAATTATAAATAACTTTTTTTTTCCTTAGTAATATATATTTGCTTTTTAAAGTACATTAAAGAGCTGCCATATCTAGGGTTAGCTAGGAAAGAGCAAATGGTACCATCTGGGAGCCACCACCCTGAAAGTTTAGACTCCAATTTTGAAAATCTGATGGTTTACTATTCCATAATATATAGTCAAGCAGAGGGCGATTTGTGTTGAAAGTATTTATTCTTGAAACTTAACAGCGTTTTACCTTTTAGTCATTGCACAAAACCCTTTTTCTATTATTTTTCACTCCATCTGGGTATTCTGCAGAATTTCAAGTAAAACACAGATTCTGGTATTTTCAAGTTTATCACCTTTGGAACGACAGATTCTATCATTTCAGGAGACATCAAATCAGAGGTGGGTACATAATTAGCAATCTAACAGAATGGTGCCATTTTATAGAGCATCCTAAACATTCCAGTGAAGCAAAACTTACATATGCCACTTTATGTAGAGGAAATTTTAGATCTGAGACTATTCCAGAGTAAAGCAGCCTCAGGCACATTCTTAATATGAATTTTTTTTTTTTTTCCACAAGGCACCTCCCTCTCCCAGGAGACAATCAGATTGTGAACTGGTTTTCAGGTAAACCAAAAGAGTAAGCATCCTAGTTCCTAATTCAGTCATTTCAAAAATCACAAGTTATAAATACTTGAAAGATAGACCTGAAATTTTTTGTTTAAATACCAAGAGTAACTGCAGGAAGCATATATAATCAAAAACGTTTTTTTTTTCTTTCTTATAGCTAAGGTGTGTAATGCATAAATATATGAAAAATAAAATTCACAGTCAGTTTGAAAACTAGAATTCAAGTTTGGCTAATAAATCTTAATTTTATAAGTATATTAATTTCTAAATACAACATAAGAGGCAGTATTGTCAGATGTACAATTAAAGTATCATAACAGAAAGGACAACAATGAGAGAAATAGGCTTCTGATAGAAAAGATTCCTTTTGTTGCCAATAAATAGGACCACCTGAGTGTTTCAGATTCTTTTCACTTAAGGGAGATCCAAATTGGTTGCTGAGGATATTAAATAGCTTTTGAAAAACGGAGCAACAGTCGTGCAGCTGTGGCATTTGCTTGTTCTCATACTGTGGGTTGCTAGAGAATAAAGCAGAACTCAGTGTTGTTAAGTTTAAAAAAATTTCTCTTTTATCCCATTACGCTGAAGCCGGCCTCTTCACAATCCTCTGATTTTGCTAGGGGGTGGGAGGAAGTGGCAGGAAAGGCTGGAGGGAGGGTGTGGCGAGGGGAGGCATGACAGATCAGGGCGACATCAAGGGACAGGTATCAGCTGACACTCAACTGAGCAAACCCGATCAGCTTCACTTCGTCGGGAATCTCCGACCCATCACAGCCAGAAGCCTGAAAAGGTAAAAAGAAAGCCTCAGTGCTGGTTGGTTGGCAGAGGCCTTTTACAGAGTTGTTCGTGGGCGGGCGGGTCCCTGTGCAGTCTGTGGGGTCAGGGGTTCCATCTCCACCAGCAGACATGCTAAGAATCCCTTTCTCCAGTGACTCCTGGGTGTCACCTGCTCTGAGAAATCTGATCATCAGGCCCACTGAGGACAGAGGCGAAAGGCTTTGTTGCTCATGAAATGGAATCGCCAGTGAGCCAGCCACAGGACTGCTGGGAAGGTACATACACATCCTCAACAACGACTATGTAAAATGTAGTTTAAAATATGCCTTACTGGCACCCCACTCCAGCACTCTTGCCTTGAAAATCCCCATGGATGGAGGAGCCTAGTGGGCTGCAGTCCATGGGGTCGCTAAGTTGGACACGACTGAGCGACTTCACTTTCACTTTTCGTTTTCACACACTGGAGAAGGCAATGGCAACCCACTTCAGTGTTCGTGCCTGTAGAATCCCAGGGATGGAGAAGCCTGGTGGGTTGCCATCTATAGGGCTACACAGAGTCAGACACGACTGAACTGACTTAGCAACATTAGCAACTTTTAAAAAAGACTATTATGAAAATGAGCAGAAGAGATCTAATAGGCCACACTCAAGGGTAAACTGGTCTTTACCAAAATCATCTCTGTCAAACTGCTCCTTATTGCCAAATTCAGACTTAAAACCACTAGACCATTCAGGTATGACCTAAATCCAATCCCTTATGATTATACAGTGGAAGTGAGAAATAGATTTAAGGGACTAGATCTGATAGACAAAGTGCCTGATGAACTATGGACGGAGGTTCGTGACATTGTACAGGAGACAGGGATCAAGACCATCCCCATGGAAAAGAAATGCAAAAAAGCAAAATGGCTGTCTGAGGAGGCCTTACAAATAGCTGCGAAAAGCAAAGGAGAAAAAAAAAAAAAGATATACTCATTTGAATGCAGAGTTCCAAAGAATAGCAAGGAGAGATAAGAAAGCCTTCCTCACGATCAATGCAAAGAAATAGAAGAAAACAACAGAATGGGAGAGACGAGAGATCTCTTTAAGAAAATTCGAGATACCAAGGGAACATTTCATGCAAAGATGGGCTCGATAAAGGACAGAAATGGTATGGACCTAACAGAAGCAGAAGATATTAAGAAGAGGTGGCAAGAATACACAGAAGAACTGTACAAAAAAGAGCTTCATGACTAAGATAATCATGATGGTGTGATCACTCACTTACAGCCAGATATCCTGGAATGTGAAGTCAAATGGGCCTTAGAAAGCATCACTATGAACAAAGCTAGTGGAGGTGATGGAATTCCAGTTGAGCTATTTCAAATCCTGAAAGATGATGCTGTGAAAGTGCTGCACTCAACATGCCAACAAATTAGGAAAACTCAGCAGTGGCCACAGGACTGGAAATGGTCAGTTTTCATTCCAATCCCAAAGAAAGGCAATGCCAAAGAATGCTCAAACTACCACATAATTGCAGTCATCTCACACGCTAGTAAAGTAATGCTCAAAATTCTCCAAGCCAGGCTTCAGCTGTATGTGAACCATGAACTTTCAGATGTTCAAGCTGGTTTTAGAAAAGGCAGAGGAACCAGAGCTCAAATTGCCAACATCCGCTGGATCATCAAAAAAGCAAGAGAGTTCCAGAAAAACATCTATTTCTGATTTATTGAGTATGCCAAAGTCTTTGACTGTGTGGATAATAATAAACTGTGGAAAATTCTTCAAGAGATAGGAATACCAGACCACCTGACCTGCTTCCTGAGAAACCTATATGCAGGTCAGGAAGCAACAGTTAGAACTGGACATGGAACAACAGACTGTTCCAAATAGGAAAAGGAGTACCTCAAGGCTGTATATTGTCACCCTGCTTATTTAACTTCTATGCAGAGTACGTCCTGAGAAACACTGGGCTGGAAGAAGCACACGATGGAATCAAGATTGCCGGGAGAAATATCAATAACCTCAGATATGCAGATGACACCACCCTTCTGGCAGAAAGTGAAGAGGAACTAAAAAGCCTCTTGATGAAAGTGAAAGAGGAGAGCGAAAAAGTTGGCTTAAAGCTCAACATTCAGAAAACGAAGATCATGGCATCTGGTCCCATCATTCATGGGAAACAGTAGCTTACTTTATATTTGGGGGCTCCTAAATCACTGCAGATGATGATTGCAGCCATGAAATTAAAGGATGCTTCATTTCAGTTCAGTTGCTCAGTCATGTCCGACTCATTGTGACCCCATGAATCACAGCACGCCAGGCGTCCCTGTCCATCATCAACTCTGGGAGTTCACTCAGACTCACGTCTTTCGAGTCACTGATGCCATCCAGCCATCTCATCCTCTGTCATCCCCTTCTCCTCCTGCCTCCAATCCCCCCCAGCATCAGAGTCTTTCCCAATGAGTCAACTCTTTGCATGAAGTGGCCAAAGTACTGGAGTTTCAGCTTTAGCATCATTCCTTCCAAAGAAATCCCAGGGCTGATCTCCTTCAGAATGGATTGGTTGGATCTCCATGCAGTCCAAAAAGATGCTTACTCCTTGGAAGAAAAGTTATGACCAACCTAGATAGCATATTAAAAAGCAGAGACATTACTTTGCCAACAAAGGTCCGTCTAGCCAAGGCTATGGTTTTTCCAGTGGTCATGTATGGATGTGAGAGTTGGACTGTGAAGAAAGCTGAGCGCCGAAGAATTGATGCTTTTGAACTGTGGTGTTGGAGAAGACTCTTGAGAGTCCCTTGGACTGTGAGGAGATCCAACCAGTCCATTCTAAAGGAGATCAGTCCTGGGTGTTCATTGGAAGGACTGATGCTAAAGCTGAAACTCCAATACTTTGGCCACCTCATGCGAAGAGTTGACTCATTGGAAAAGACCCTGATGCTGGGAGGGACTGAGGGCAGGAGGAGAAGGGGACAACAAAGGATGAGATGGTTGGATGGCATCACCAACTTGATGAAGATGAGTTTGAGTAAACTCCAAGAGTTGGTGATGGACAGGGAGGCCTGGCATGCTGTGATTCTTAGGGTCGCAAAGATTCGGACACAACTGAGCAACTGAATTGAATTTTTACAGCGAAAGGTACTATTTTTCTATGACAGAATTTGTAAAAATTTAGGTCATATTTATTGCCTTAAAATTGGCCCAGATTACAAAATGCAAAGTACTTAATCATGTCAAAATCCAAAGAAACTGTAAATAAGCCCTTGCCCATCAAAATTCTCACTGGCACCAATTCACAACTTATTCTCCCCTTTACCTCCCTTTCCTATACGGTGACTCAGTAGTAAAAGAATCTGCCTGCAATGCAGGAGACGCAGGTTCGATCCCTGCTTGGGAAGATCTCCTGGAGAAGGAAATGACTACCTACTCCCAGTATTCTTGCCTGGAGAATTTAATGAACAGAGGAGCCTGGCGGGCTACAGTCCATGGGGTCGCAAAGAGTTGGACACGACTGAGAAACTAATCTATAGACACATAGAGTACTCAGACCACCATTCTAAATTGCCTCTACAGTACATAAATCAGAACTGGACATTACGTAAGTACCACAAAGCGGGGTGAGAAAAGTTTGAATGTCTGGGAATGGGCAATTAATTACCAAAGGGACATAGGAACCTTTTCTTGGCTGAGTGCCTGCTAAATAATTGAGAAAACAACTAGTTTCCCAGGGTCAAAAGCCCTTTCCAATCCTCACAGTGAAGCTGCTTAGCACTGTTCTAAAAAATTGTACAAAAACTCAGCCCTTTGCCAACCGCAGCATTTTCCTTTAAAATAGGCAGCTAATTATAACATATAACTTGAATATTTAATATTTAAATATTTAAAATAATTATCCTTAACATTCAGTGTGAGCAGTTATGCTCAATAAGAAAATCCATAGCCTAAAGAGTAGGAATATTAGCTAACATTTAAATAATTTACTTTGTGCCTGTCGATGTCTCTAGTTTCGACTGACAGATAAGATATTCAGAAAGATCAGAAGCTCTCCTTATCACTGCTAACAAAGCAGCACAGGCAGAAAATCTTCTCAGCTGAGATTTCTGGTGGGTGTTTATCACACCAGCACCAGTGATCTTTACCACCACACCGCCCTCCCCCGCCATCCGACCAATCTTCTACTCCCACCGTTTCTTGACATCTCTTCCTAATCCGTCCCTTCTTCTCTCCTTGTAGCTATTGCTAACATCCCTTCCTCAACTCACTGATGGGGGCAGAGATGTTCTGTGTAGAAAACGGACAAACATCTGAGGTCAGACTGTTGCTGTTGTCAAGTGTGAAGCCACATCCAGGCATTTGAAAGCTGTTATCAGAAATCTGGCACTGTGACAAGCAGGAGCCGAACATAGCTAGAAATAAAAACTAAGTCCTTGTGGTGAAGGGTAATGAAAGTGAGAATTTGTGTAACCAAAGCAGTGAGTATGTGGGTATAGGGAGGCCATGTCCCATTCTAGGTTTTGTCTCCTGGCAAAGAGGCACAGGCCAGGTGACTGGCTTTGCTTCAGGACACTCAGCCTTCCCTCCTCCATGTTGCTAGCTCTGATTTAAGCCTCTTAAATCAGAGGCCTTAAATCCTCTTAAATCCTTACCTCTTTGTGGCCTGCAAAATGATCATGAGGACAACAAGCAAATGATACTGAAATCTACACAAAAGAGACCAGAAACCCTTAAGGCAGCAGTTCTCAAATTATCAAGAACTCCAAATGATTATGTCCATGTGGATTATATTTATTGTACTTAGAAATATTAAATATTTATATAAACAAATGTGACTTAAACTTAGAAGCTACTGCACAGTAAAGAAAATAATAAAATGAAAAGATAACCTACAGAATGGGGTAAAATATTTGCAAACGATGCCACCGACAAGGGTTTCATTTCTAGTATACAAAGAACTCAAAGAAACAAACAACCCAATCAAAAAATGGGCAGAGGACCTAAATAGAGATTTCTCCAAAGAAATACAAATGGCCAATAACCACACGAAGAGATGCTCAACATCACTGATTACTAGCGAAATACGAATCTACAATGATGTACCACCTCATACCAGTCAGAACAGCCACAAATGCTAGAATATGGAGAAAAGGGAGCCCTCCTACACTGTTGGTGGAAGTATCAGTTGTTGCAGCCACTGTGGAAACCAGTATAGAGGGTTCTCAGAAAAGCAAAGATAGAATTACCTACCCTACAACCCAGCAGTCCCATTGTAGATAACAGTCCCAGTCTGTTATGTACAACACATAAACAGACTCACAGACATAAAGACTTGTGGTTGCCAAGGGGAATGAGAGGGGGGCAGTGATGGATTGGGAGCTTGGGGTTAGCAGATGCAAACTATCACATAGAAAAACAAGGATCTACTCTATAGCAGGGACAGCTTACAATCAATATTCTATAATAAACCATAATAGGAAAGAATGTGTGTGTGTGTGTACATATATAAATCACTTTGCTGTACAGCAGAAATTAACACATTGTAAATCAACTTCAATAAAAATATTTTTAATAATGTTAAAGTACTAAATCTATTTTAAAACATAAAATATGATTAAGTTATATTGTATTTACTGTCTTAGAAAATAAAAGGTGTTTCTAAAGTACTCAGTTACTGATTCACTAAACATTACAGAAATAAGCCCACGGCATGCTAATAGTTTCCCAAAACAAAATTAAGAGTGGCCCTGCTTTTTACACTTTCTTAGATCTCAAATGTTTTGCTTCATAAAAATGGCCAGATTCTCACACCTGCATGCGCAGTCACTCGACTGCTGTTTTCCTTAAAGTATACAAAGAAAATCCAGTCTCTCACAAATATCTAGTTGGAAAAGGGGAGAGTATCTTAACAGCCTTTCCAAATAATTGCGGACATCACATGTTACTATGCCAAAACTTTCCAAGTGCTATTTTCATAAAGCTTAGTTGCAATGTAAAATGTAAAACCAACATGTTAAACTTTTCATAAATGTTAAGGTAAACATCAGTCTATTTTAATGGATCTTTTACTATGTATAATTTTTCAGCATCACTGAGCTAGCAAATGTTCCAAATGTTGACATATTATACAGTATCAATACATTATTAATATTATCTATTACCAATCTCATCAGATAAAGCTTTAAATACTGAGGGTAGGGTTGTGTGTTGGGGGGGTGTGGGGGTGTCTGTCAAACTGACTACGGCAGATACACAAGTTTTCTAAAATCCTGTTTTTTGCTTGAAATGTGAAATTTCTTATTGACAACAAATACTGTCCATTGTTTTCCTTGAAGTGTCAGGCTTACTGGGTTCATTTTCAAACAAATGTCTGCCAGATCCCTAGTCTGAAGAGCCAATGTTTCTCAGCTGTTCTTCCAAGTAAAAGTGATGTTCCATGAAAAAAAAAAAAAGCTAGTTTGGCTCACAACTCTATCTCACCAGTTCTTTTCCTAGAGACAACCATCATACTTAAGGTACTGAAGAAATGCTTCCCATCTCATCACACAGAATACTAAAAAGATGTGTTCTCATCTGGGGATTTAAGCCAGTTGCCCTTACTTTTAAAATTTTTATGTATTTATGGAGTGATAGAATGAGTGCTTTAAAGATGATGGCTATTACCACAGTTTGATGTTTCTGCTTTGGTTTCTGCCCACATTACTAGGTTGGACCACAGTGGCTTTTACACCAATGTTAACACTATGGGAAAAGCCAAGTAACATCTTAGTATTCTTATGAACATTCAGGATCCCTTAAAATAAAAAGTCTCAAGGAACCCCAGAAGTTCAAGACCCACACTTAGAGAACCTCCACTTCAAAGGAAAATGTACACGTTCTCAGGAGCTTACCGTGGCGGTGGAACACGACTACCGGCGCTCAAGTGCCTGTGCTGATTCCTGAACGTCCCCACCAGCCTGCAGGTGTGGCTCTCATCGTGTGGAGGAGCTTCAGATGTGGCTGTCCAACGTCAATCCTAAGAATTCCCTCCACTGCCAGCCTGGGTGCGCTTTGGAACCACCAGGAGAGTTTGAAAACATACCCGTGCCCATGTCCACTCCAGGAGTTGTGACTGAACTGGTCTGGGGTGTGGCCTGGCACTGGGATTTTCTGAGCTCCCCAGGGAAGTCAGTGGAGTCTGAGAACCTCTCTTCTACCCTAGCATCCCCTTTCCTTTAGAGCCATGGTTCCCAAACTTTAGCATCAGAATCACCCCGAGAGTGTGTTAACACAGGTTCCTGCGCCTGATTCCCTCCAGATTCTGATTCCTCAGGCCTGGGATGGAACCCCAGAATTCACATTTTTATAAAGGTTCCAGGTGAAGCTGACACTGTCCGTCTGAGGACCACACTTTGCAGAACCATTGTTTCAGACTGAATAGGAGACAGAGCTGCTACATGGGCCTTCTTGAACTGAGAGTCAGCGGGAGGAGTAAGTCAATACTCTCAGCTACTTTTTATATCATTTGAGCCCTGGCTTTATGTGTACTTTGGGAAATATCACCTTAAACACTCAGCCTTGATAAATAAGGCTCTTTGGCCATTAATTACCAAAATGCATATAAAACTGCTATCTGTTCAACATCAATAATTATTAGAGAAATGTACCAGCTCACACCAGTCAGAATGTCCATCATTCAAAAGCCTACAAGTAACAAATGCTAGAGAGAGTGTGGAGAAAACGGAACTCTCCTATGCTGACGTCACAGCCACCATGGAAAATAGCATGGAGGTCCTCAGAACACTAAAAATAGAACTACCATGTGACCCAGCAATCCCACTTCTGGGTACAAATCCACACAAGACTCTAATCCAAAAAGATACCTGCACCCCTAAGTTCATAGCAGCACTATTCACAACACAGGGAAACAACCTGAGTGTCCACGGACAGATGAATGGGTAAAGAAGACATGGCGCATATACACGATGGAATACGACTGAGCTGTAAGACAGAAAGAACTAATGCCGTTCGCAGCAACATGAGCAACCTAGAGATGATCCTACTTAAGCGAAGTAAGTCAGAAAGACAAACACCAAACCATATCACTTACACGTGAAATCTAAAATACGACACAAACGAACATATCTTCGACACAGAAACAGAATCAGGCATATAGAGAACAGACTGATGGTTGCCAAGGGACAGTGGGTTGGGGAAGGGATGGCGGCTGGGGTGAGCAAATTTAGCAGATGTAAGCTTTTATGTATAGGATGAATAAACAACAAGGTCCTACTGTATAGCACAGAAAACTATATTCAGTATCCTTTGATAAACCATCATGAAAAAGAACATTAAAAAAGAATATATAACTTTTCTGTATAGCAGAAATTTAACACACTGTAAATCAACTAGACTTCAATAAAAAATTGCTGTCTGTAATGCATGTTAGTAAACTTCAGAAACTAAGTTCATACTGCTCATATGTGTACCACTGCTAGTGCTAAGTCACTTCAGTCGTGTCCGACTCCGTGCAACCCCAGAGACGGCAGCCCACCAGGCTCCCCCGTCCCCGGGATTCTCCAGGCAAGAACACTGGAGTGGGTTGCCGTTTCCTTCTCCAATGCATGAAAGAGAAAAGTGAACGTGAAGTCGCTCAGTCGGGTCTGACTCTTAGCGACCCCATGGACTGCAGCCTGCCAGGCCCCTCCGCCCATGGGATTTACCAGTTGGATGTTAATTAAAACAATGGAGGGGTTGGAGGTGCCAGCCCTCCAAACAGTCAGAAATCCACATATAACTTACATTTGGCCCTCCTTAAATATGGTTCCTCTATATCTGCAAGTTGAACTAACCACAGATTGTTATTACTATTGTATTTATTGAAAAAAATTCATGTCTAATTGGATCATGCAGTTCAAACCTATGTTGTTCAAGGGTCAGCTGTACTTACAATTTGTGTTCTATCTTCTCTCTCTCTGTTGCTCTTTAGTCATTAAGTCATATCCTACTCTTGTGACCCCATGGACTGTAGCCTGCCAGGCTCCTCTGTCCATGGGATTCTCTGGGCAACAATGGGTTGCTATTTCTTTCTCCAGTTCTATCTTCAAGGGCAAATTAAATATTTTGTATTGTCACTAACCCAGTTTCAAAAATTCCACATTGAAAGCAGCAAGACTTACCTACTTTACAAAACTGCCAGGTAGCAAATTAAAAAATGACTTAAAAAACATTTATGAAAACTTGCCTCAAGGCTTACAACAATAAAACCATACTGATAATGTCAAACCCAAAGCACGTACTACTTGAGCTGAAATGCCCTCTATGCCTGAACCGCTTTGTTGAAAGTGAAAAGGTTTCTGATCTCCCTGTTTCTAGCAGTGCCAACAACGGAAATCATACTTCACTTATCTTTCCTGTCAAATGAAGCTATAGAGATCTCGCTGGGTGGAGGAAAAAAAGTAAATGTATTTCTTTAAATAACAATAGCCTTGCCCCTCAAGGCCATTTTTAAAAAAATTAAAATATATACACAGATATACAAGACACACCTTTTTAAGCTTGAGCCAAATATTTCTTAATAGTGGTGGGAGCTAAGAGGAAAGAGACTGGAGAATGAGTTGTCCACATATGACATGCTTCCCAGCCTTGGCTAAACACTGGGACTACCAGAGGGTGCTTTCAAAGTTCCTGCCCAGGCTGCAGGAAGAACAATTAGGCTATCTGCAATAGGACCCACTCATGAGTAATTGTCTAAAGTGTCCTCACCATCCCTGGAGTGAAACCACTGTGCAGCCAGTTGAAGAACCACAGTATTAATAATTACATAATGTTCAGGCCCCTGACATTCTCCTTTAAAAGCAAACAAAGTGCTGAGATGAAAATGATAAACAGCTGAAGGACTAGGAGCAGTAGCAGAAGGAAAACTGCTTCTAAAACACTTTGATCTAAATAACCAAACTGGGTCTCTGTGGTTTTACTGGGATGTTAAGTGTCCCACACTTAACATGAATCAAGGCAGATTGGAAGTGGTCAGATGGCAAAAGTGAACGTCGACATTCTAGGAATCAGAGAACTAAGATGGACTGGAATGGGTGAATTTAATTCAGATGACCATTATATCTACTCCTGCGGGCAGGAATCCCTCAGAAGAAATGGAGCAGCCATCATGGTCAACAAGAGAGTCTAAAATGCAGTACTTGATTGCAGTCTCAAAAACGACAGAATGATCTCTGTTCGTCTCCAAGGCAAACCATTCAATATCACAGTAATCCAAGTCTATGGCCCAACCAGTAATGCTGAAGAAGCTGACGTTGAACGGTTCTATGAAGACCTACAAGACCTTTTAGAACTAACACTCAAAAAAGATGTCCTTTTCATTATAGGGGACTGGAATGCAAAAGTAGGAAGTCAAGAAACACCTGGAGTAACAGGCAAATTTGGCCTTGGAATAGACAATGAAGCAGGGCAAAGACTAATAGAGTTTTGCCAAAAAAATGCACTGGTCATAGCAAACACCCTCTTCCAACAACACAAGAGAAGACTCTACACATGGACATCACCAGATGGTCAACACCAAAATCAGATTGATTATATTCTTTGCAGCCAAAGATGGAGCAGCTCTATACAGTCAACAAAAACAAGACCAGGAGCTGACTGTGGCTCAGATCATAAACTCCTTATTGGCAAATTCAGACTTAAATTGAAGAAAGTAGGGAAAACCACTAGATCATTCAGGTATGACCTAAATCAATTCCCTTATGATTATACAGTGAAAGTGAGAAATAGATTTAAGGGCCTAGATCTGATAGATAGAGTGCCTGATGAACTATGGAATGAGGTTTGTGACACTGTACAGGAGACAGGGATCAAGACCATCCCCATGGAAAAGAAATGCAAGAAAGAAAAATGGCTGTCTGGGGAGGCCTTACAAATAGCTGTGAAGAGAAGAGAGGCAAAAAGCAAAGGAGAAAAGGAAAGATACAAGCAGCTGAATGCAGAGTTCCAAAGAATAGCAAGAAGAGATAAGAAAGCCTTCTTCAGCGATCAATGCAAAGAAATAGAGGAAAACAACAGAATGGGAGAGACGAGAGATGTCTTCAAGAAAATTAGAGATACCAAGGGAACATTTTATGCAAAGATGGGCTCGATAAAGGATAGAAATGGTATGGACCTAACAGAAGCAAAAGATATTAACAAGAGGTGGCAAGAATACACAGAAGAACTGTACAAAAAAAAGATCTTCATGATCCAGATAATCATGATGGTATGATCACTAATCTAGAGCCAGACATCCTGGAATGTGAAGTCAAGTGGGCCTTAGAAACCATCACTACGAACAAAGCTAGTGGAGGTGATGGAATTCCAATTGAGCTATTTCAAATCCTGAAAGATGATGCTGTGAAAGTGCTGCACTCAATATGCCAGCAAATTTGGAAAACTCAGCAGTGGCCACAGGACTGAAAAAGGTCAGTTTTCATTCCAATTCCAAAGAAAGGCAATGCCAAAGAATGCTCAAACTACCGCACAATTGCACTCATCTCACATGCTAGTAAAGTAATGCTCAAAATGCTCAGAGCCAGGCTTCCGCAATATGTGAACCGTGAACTTCCAGATGTTCAAGCCGGTTTTAGAAAAGGCAGAGGAACCAGAGATCAAATTGTCAACATCTGCTGGATCATGGAAAAAGCAAGAGAGTTCCAGAAAAACATCTATTTCTGGTTTATTGAGTATGCCAAAGCCTTTGACTGTGTGGATCACAATAAACTGTGGAAAATTCTGAAAGAAATGGGAATACCAGACCACCTGACCTGCTTCTTG
Source organism: Ovis canadensis (assembly GCF_042477335.2). Classification (NCBI taxonomy): domain Eukaryota; kingdom Metazoa; phylum Chordata; class Mammalia; order Artiodactyla; family Bovidae; genus Ovis; species Ovis canadensis. Next base: position 146,803,060 of record NC_091246.1, on the reverse strand, counting down.
AGAAACCTATATGCAGGTCAAGAAGCAACATTAACTGGACATGGAACAACAGACTGGTTCCAAATAGGAAAAGGAGTACCTCAAGGCTGTATATTGTCACCCTGCTTATTTAACTTCTATGCAGAGTACATCATGAGAAACGCTGGGCTGGAAGAAGCACAAGCTGGAATCAAGATTGCCGGGAGAAATATCAATCACCTCAGATATGCAGATACCACCACCCTTAAGGCAGAAAGTGAAGAGGAATTAAAAAGCCTCTTGATGAAAGTGAAAGAGGAGAGTGAAAAAGTTGGCTTAAAGCTCAACATTCAGAAAACGAAGATCATGGCATCCGGTCCCATGACTTCATGGGAAATAGATGGGGAAACAGTGGAAACAGTGTCAGACTTTATTTCTTGGGCTCCAAAATCACTGCAGATGGTGATTGCAGCCATGAAATTAAAAGATGCTTACTCCTTGGAAGAAAAGTTATGACACAACCTAGATAGCATGTTAAAAAGCAGAGGCATTACTTTGCCAACAAAAGTCTGTCTAATCAAGGCTATGGTTTTTCCAGTGGTCACATATGGATGTGAGAGTTGGACTGTGAAGAAAGCTGAGCGCAAAAGAATTGATGTTTTTGAACTGTGGTGTTGGAGAAGACTCTTGAGAGTCCCTTGGACTGCAAGGAGATCCAACCAGTCCATTCTGAAGGAGATCAGCCCTGGGTGTTCTTTGAAGGAAATGATGCTGAAGCTGAAACTCCAGTACTTTGGCCACCTCATGCAAAGAGCTGACTCATTGGAAAAGACTCTGATGCTGGGAGGGATTGGGGGCAGGAGGAGAAGGGGACGACAGAGGATGAGATGGCTGGATGGCATCACCCACTCGATGGACGTGAGTCTGAGTGCACTCCGGCAGTTGGTGATGGACAGGGAGGCCTGGTGAGCTGCGATTCATGGGGTCGCAAAGAGTCGGACACGACTGAGAGACTGAACTGAAGTAAGTGTCCCACAGATGATTAAGCCAAGAAGCAGTTCAAACGAGCTCTGTCCAGTGGGTCTCAAACTGGCTGGCAACTGACAACCACAAAGAAAACCTCTCAGGCTTTAACTAACTAGAGCTGATGGAAAGGTAAATGACAGAAATAGACCGTCATTCCTGAGTTTGGCTTTATTTAGCATCTTTATCTTTTGAGGAAAAACCATCACTTTTCATTCACTGGGCATGCCACACATTACTGCATTCTCAAGCCATAAGGGAGAAGAAACACTTGCAAGACTCTCCTGCAGGCCTCCTGCACCAGACAGGCCAGTATCACTCTGCTGAAGGTACAAAGGAGATCTGGTCTCAACCAGTGTGTGTCCAGTCATCCAAAAGGTGACTCCACAAAGAAACAGAAAACTGTAGTACCATAAGGGTGCAAGGTCCTGACTGTAAGACTGAACAGCTGTTGAGCGTGGGGCCATGATGCTAGACCAGAGTTGAACTCCCAGCTTTTGCACCAGATGATCTTGGGCAAGTTAACCTCACAGAGCCTCTGATTCCCCAAACATGGAATGGACCCCATGACATCACCATCCTGGCGGATCATGAGGAGTAAATTAACTGAGATGGTGTAAAATACTTCATGCTCTGTTCTGCAGACAGTGGATGCACATGAAACAGCAGTGATTCCTGTCATTTCTACAGGCAAGGCCAAGGGCTTCTGACAGAGACTTAAAAAGAGGGCATGAAGCTGAGGTCACAATCTTAGTTTTCAGGGATCAAAACAAGGTAAAGAAAAGAATGATGGCTCAAGTTTTTAAAATGAGGCTTGTGTTATTCTGATGAAGTTTAATTATGATCAGTTCAGTCGCTCAGTCATGTCCGACTCTTTGTGACCCCATGAACCCCAGCATGCTAGGCCTCCCTCTCCGTCACCAACTCCTAGAGTTTACCCAAACCCATGTCCATTGAGTCTGTGATGCCATCCAACCATCTCATCCTCTGTTGTCCCCTTTTCCTCCTGCCTTCAATCTTTCCCAACATCAGGGTCTTTCCAAATGAGTCAGCTCTTTGCATCAGGTGGCCAAAATGTTGGAGTTTCAGCTTCATTAGCCCTTCCAATGAACACCCAGGACTGATCTCCTTTAGGATGGACTGGTTGAATCTCCTTGCAGTCCAAGGGACTCGCAAGAGTCTTCTCCAACACCACAGTTCAAAAGCATCAATTCTTCGGCACTCAGCTTTCTTTATAGTCCAGCTCTCACATCCATACATGACTACTGGAAAAACCATAGCCTTGATTAGATGGACCTTTGTTGACAAAGTAATGTCTCTGCTTTTTAATATGCTGTCTAGGTTGGTCATAACCTTCCTTCCAAGGATTAAGTGTCTTTTAATTTCATGGCTGTAGTCACCATCTGCAGTGATTTTGGAGCCCAGAAAAATAAAGTCTGACACTGTTTCTACTGTTTCCCCATCTATTTGCCATGAAGTGATGGGGCTGGACGCCATGATCTTAGTTTTCTGAATGTTGAGCTTTAAGCCAACTTTTTCACTCTCCTCTTTCACTTTCATTAAGAGGCTCTTTAGTTCTTCTTCACTTTCTGCTCTAAGGGTGGTGGTATCTGCATATCTGAAGTTATTAATATTTCTCCTGGCAATACTGATTCCAGCTTGTGCTTCTTCCAGTCCAGCATTTCTCATGATGTACTCTGCATTTAAGTTAAATAAGCAGGGTGACAACATACAGCCTTGAAGTACTCCTTTTCCTATTTGGAACCAGTCTATTGTTCCATGTCCAGGAGATCCAAGACAGAAGAGCCTCTAGATGTACATCAGAGACACAAATAAGATTCTATACCATTTTGTTAGGTAGGAAGTTAAGGGATGAGGGATTAAGGTGACCTAGCTAAAAAGGATGCAAGCTGATTTCTAAACCCTACCACAGAAACGCCCAGGAGAGCTCACAGATATGCTACAAAAAGAACCTCAGAGATTTTTCCAACTCCTGCAAGTACGCCCTAGGCACACAGTGGATACAAACTAACCACAGGGGCTTCTCCAGCTCCAGCACATGCACAGCTGTGTCAAGTAACGTTAGGCAGCTAGCAGTCTGTAAAGGATTCATAAATATTCTATACATACATACATTTGATTATAACAGACTGAATTATGCAAAAGACATAAGTAATAGAGCCTATTGTGCAACTTGCAAGTGTCAATCAAAACTCTCAGTCCCCACCCATCTAGATGAATATGTGAAATCACTATTTTGCATGTGCCCAGACATGTCCCATTCCCTGACTGTCCGTGAGTGTACCTATTTGCATTTTGCACAGGACATGAACCAAGAGGAGGAGACAGGGAGTACAAAAAGGGAAGTCAAGAGGCATCATTGACACTCCAGGGCTGGCCATCTTCGGCCTATTTAATAAAAAGAGCTTGAGCTGTAACCAGTCTCTTGTTTCAAACCCTTCCTACTATGAGACAGGAGCCGAGAAATCCTGCCTGCTTGAGCTGTAACAAGATTAGAACTGAGGGAGAGAAATACACCAACCTAAAAATTTCAATATAATATAACCTTTCTGAGAGAGAATACTGGAGAAGAATCAAGACCAGGACTGGATGTCCGAAAGAGCTTGCTGGATAAGTGAAATTAGAGCAGAAAACTGGAATGTGCCTAGGTATTGGTGAGTCAGAGACCAGGCTGGGTGAAGCTGGGGGACTAGGATATTTTAGTAAGAGGGAAAAGTACATTCAAAGGGTCAGTGGAGGAAAATAGGAACAGGACTAGAGAAAAAAATGAATGAATGGGGCGTGGGGTAAAGAAAGGCAGAGCAGGATCTAAAGGAGGTTTGATTGGGCTGTACTTCCTTAGACATGTTGTTTGAGTTTCACAAGAGGACAGTGGAGAGTCAGTCAAGTATCTGGGGGCATTTTGGAATTAAGGATTCATGGCAGATAGATGGGGAAACAGTGGTTGACTTTATCTTTCTGGGCTCCAAAATCACTGCAGATGGTGATTGCAGCGATGAAATTAAAAGACGCTTGCTCCTTGGAAGAAAAGTTATGACACAACCTAGACAGCATATTAAAAAGCAGAGACATTACTTTGCCAACAAAGGTCCGTCTAATCAAGGCTATGGTTTTTCCAGTAGTCACGTATGGATGTGAGAGTTGGACTATAAAGAAGGCTGAGTGCCGAAGAATGGATGCTTTTGAACTGTGGTGTTGGAGAAGACTCTTGAGAGTCCCTTGGACTGCAAGGAGATCCAACCAGTCCAACCTAAAGGAGATCAGTCCTGGGTGTTCATTGGAAGGACTGATGTTGAAGCTGAAACTCCAATATTTTGGCCACCTGATGTGAAGAGCTGACTCATTGGAAAAGACCTTGATGTTGGGAAAGATTGAGGGCAGGAGGAGAAGGGGATGACAGAGGATGAGATGGTTGGATGGCATCACCAACTCAATGGACATGAGTTTGAGTAAACTCTGGGAGTTGGTGATGGACAGGGAGGGCTGGTGTGCTGCGGTTTATGGGGTCGCAAAGAGTCGGACATGACTGAGCGACTGAACTGAACTGGAATTAAGGAAGAATTACTCAGGTTAGAGCCTCATTGTGGTAAACAGAGCTGGAGGCTGGCAAGTTGTAGGCAGTAAGTGCAGTTCCGGAAGAGGATCCCACTAGGGGGGCTGAGGATGGGGAGGAAGACAGACTCAAGAGAGGGAATCCAGGGAACTAACAAACTGGTGAGAGAAGATGAGGGAGAGTTCCACATTATTCTTATGGTTTATCTAGGGACATTACAGAGGGTGTTTTTACAAAACCTTCAGTACTATGAACGGACTTCCCTGGTGGCTCAGATGGTGAAGCGTCTGTCTACAATGCAGGAGACCCAGGTTCGAGCCCTCGGTTGGGAAGATCCCCTGGAGAAGGAAATGGCAATCCACTCCAGTACTATTGCCTGGAGAATCCCATGGACAGAGGAGGCTGGTAGGCTACAGTCTATGGGGTCACAAAGAGTCGGACACGACTGAGCGGCTTCACTTTCACTTTCAGTACTATGAAAGGGCTGGGGTAGACACTCCTATTTTATAGGTAAGAGAATTTAGAGACAATGAGAATAAGCCAGCATTAAAGTTTTAATCTCTTGTCCCTAGGTTTACATGTTCAAAGTTTGGAAAATGTCCTGGAGGTATTATATGCTGTAACTTCTTTTTTTTTGCAGAATAAAAAATGAATAAAGAAACGTTAATTCTGACTTGAAATGCAGACACGGGGTGCCATTTTTCTTGTCCATATATCCTCATACAAATGAAATATGTTTACAAGATGCAAGTGAATTACAAACATAACAGAAGTGGAAAGAAGAGTCCTAAGCTAGAAGATAAATTTCCCAATTTGTTAATTTCTCACTCTTTGTCCGACTAAAATGTTCTTTGATTATATCAAAAGAAAATTAATTTCTTCAGCTGAATTCTTTCTGTGAAAGTCTTTGTGTTTTTCTTTTGTCACTCAGCCTGGCCACCTGAAATTAGATGAGGAGCAAGGTCCAGAAAGCTAATTAGCACTAGGCTAACATTTACTGTAACGAATCATTTAGCATTTTTTGGCCATGCACATTTTTCCATTAAATTTTCACAAGAAATAATAAAGACCATTAATATGTTGTGCACAGCAAAGTGTTGGTCATCTAGATCTTAAATTGCTTAGCACTCTGGCTGGCCCTTGCTAAGATTAATTTATAATTTAAAAAATTAGTCATTTACTATACCGTCTGCAAAAACTTTCCAGAAAAGCATCACTTTTGACTAGCTGGACTTCTCTCCATTTCTAGCCAGGATAACAGGCTCTTAGTTTCACAAGGACCCCAGAATGCTCCATATCTGTATCTCTGTGGCCACCCTAGTTTATAAGCTTAAAATCTACTAGTGCAGAAAAACTGCTGGAATATTTCCTCTCTATGAGAATCTGTTACTGTGATTTGAAACGTGGAGTTAAAACGTCATGTCTTTGTTCACTAGCTTTCAGAGCGCAGTTCTACAATCGCTTCCAGTTACTTAAACCACTTCTACAACAATCGGCCTCAGTTTTTAAAAAGTTAGGACCACTTGGCTTTGTTAAGAGTGTTGCTTTGAACTCAGATTAATTTGTCTGTCTGGTCAAGTTGCCGTACAAACTGGAAGCAAAAGGGGACAGACTTCAGGACTTCTCAAATGGCTACTCTTAAAGATGTGATGGTAAAAGAACAAACCACAATTATGGAAGAGGAAATTTCCAGTCATGATTAGAAAAGTATTCCCAAGTCATAAAAGAGAACAAAATAATGCCAATTTGCAGCAATGTGGATGGATGCAGAGATTGTCATAATGAGTTACAGTAAGTCAGAGAAAGACAAATATCATATGATACCAGGTATATGTGGAATCTAAAAAAATGGCACAAATGAACTTATTTACAAAACAAATAGAGTCACAGATGTAGAAAAGAAGCTTATGGTCATCAGTGGGGAAAGGGGAGGTGACAGATAAATTGGGAGACTGAAACTGCCATATACATACTACATAAAATATATAACTAGTAAGGACCTACTGTATAGCACAGGGAACTCTACTCAATACTCTGTACAGACATATACAGGAAAAGAGTCTGGAAAAAAAGCAGATATATGTATAACTGGTTCACTTTACTGTATACCTGAAACTAACACACCCTTCTAAATCAATTATACTCTAATTAAAAAAAAAAAATTCTCATGTTGACCAGCCAAATAACGAATGCAGAAATGGATTCCCACTTCCCTACCCCTGTAAACCAACAACAGAATTATGCAACAGGTTCTTAAATGATATTACTATTACTTGTTGGCACAGCATGGCGAAATCTTTACCTTCATTCCGTAACTTTTCACTTACCAACTTAAATGTCAATGTTTTTAAAGCTTTGGGATCATCTACAATCTTCTGTAAATTAGCAGCCACTGTAAAATATAAACACAGAGAAAAAGTGTCCACATTATTTCCAATAACAGTGGATTTTCACATCAGTGCTTCAGAAAATTTGACTAATGATGCAATAACCTGCAAAATAATTTCTTCCACAGACATTCAAAGTCCATATAAATGACCAAATTACTCTCATAAAGACATTTTCTACCACAGCCTACATCTTCAGTGCATCAATTAATCAGTGTACACTGGTCCCACATTTTCTACAAAAAAAGAGAAATTATTTACTAGCGGAAAGTATAAAATGATAGTAGCCCCCAGTGTTTCCACTACCTGGATTTTCTCAACACTCATTAATAAGAGATGTATTAGCCAGGACAGGGTAGTTCAAAACAAAGAGGAAACTGGTTTCTCTGGAAATAATAGGTCAGCATTTTGAACTCCTGTCCCTATAAATTCACTCAGTAATAAAACACAGTGGATAACCTCCACAACTCAGGCATGTGTCTTAGTGCTTTCAGAGTACAGTGATCTGTCAAAGCAGTGAATACTACCCTGAGCAACACGTGAGTTGGCTGAACAGGGTCAAGTACTAGAGGTTGTCCATTTGGAGCTCAGTAGTGCAGATACATTTTTAGTAATAGCCAGATTCATCAGAGATCTGTCCTGCTCTCTGTGGCGCCATGATGCTTCATGGAGAAGTCAGCCTTCCCTGCATAGGGTCCTGTTTATGAACAGGATTCTCATGAGATGATGCTGATAGAAATTTAACACCTTGCTCCTTCTACCTCCAAACCCAAAGTATAAAGCATTCAATGTCAAGTACATGCTGTTGGTCCAAGACAGAGAAGTTGGTATTGAAGAAATTAAGAGAAAGTCCTGTCCATCATTTTTATTTTCCAAGAGGAAAATCCCCTGCCGCTTCAATAATCAGCCATCTAAAAAGCTGTCTGAAAACTTGAAGAAAAAATTTAAGAGAAAAATAGTAAACATAAACATTTTGAGAAAAATGTTTCAAGTATAAAGTTTCTAAGTAGAAAATAATCTGTGCAAATTTTATTTTTCTCTAAGGTAGGCTGAAAACAACCTAGATACATGGAGTTTTGACAGAATAGTTTCATTTAATCCATCTGCTGCAGAGGAAAAAAATGAAAATTAAATCTTCACTACGGCCTGTTTCTCTTCATAAACCGTAATTGCAAACACCGTTTTATCTTCATCTTGACCTCTTAATACTCCCAGTCTGAGTAACTGACAAAGTTTCATGTGCTAACATCCCTCGCCCCCATTCATCTTTTTCTCTCCCATGTTTTTGCCCACACAAGCAAATGTACACACACATCACATAGAGATCCTGAGCCACCAACCTCCATCTTCTTTTGGCTTCCTCCACAGTTTCCCAAACTTATCTCAGATACAAAAATCATCTGCTAATCAACGAGAAATACCGGCTCATGGAGTGCAAAGCTCTGCTGTAAAATTCTGCCCACTAAAGCCAGTATGATGTCAGGGCATTCTGACTATACGCAGATTGCAGCAACTGAACAGAGTCACCCTCTTCTTAAAGCATAAAAGTGTTCTAATAGTTCTTTGGATCTGAGCTGATTTCATGAGTGGCCATAAAGTCCCCACATGAATTTCAGCCCTTTCATTAGAGTCTCTCCACTAATGCAGATGATTTACTGCCTTGTTCTGGGTCATCTATTTCCAGTCTGCGCTCTAACGTTCCGCCAAAAGCAGAGCTGCGTCCTACACTAATTCACAACCCTCTCTCTGGTGGACACACATCTGCGCTAGGGCTAGTTTCCAAGGAACGTGGCTAGAAGCAGGCTCCAGCCTGGAGGGCAACACTGAGCTGCTGGCATCTTAAACAATCATCCCAGAAACCACATCCCCAGTTGTGAACCCTGCACCTCGAAGGACATTAGAAATTCAAATTCTGTCTTCTGCTCAAAGCAAAAATAGCAAAACTGGCCACTTACCTGATTACTTATCCCAGCTGCTAGGCTTATTTTCAATTTAGTTGATTCTAATTTGTTGTAAAGTGCTACAAAATAACTTCATTTAACTGACATCACATAAAATTCAGGGTGATGCTAATTCCTCTTCTAGCAGCAATGCTCATTAAAAAGATGGGTGTCACTGTTTTCTCCCTTCTCCTGACTGCACCTGGAGTTCTAAAATAAAAAAACACTCCTTACCTGGAACGTGACCTAAGAAGGAAGGGCTGGTTGTTACTTTAGACTTCCTCAAGTATGTGCTGATAACTTCATCTTTTAAGATACTCTAGTTTCAAAAAAAAAAAAAAAAAAAGGCGGCGGGGGGGGGGGGCCTTCTAAACTCAGTGATCGTCAACTCGTTTCGGATCCCTCTCAGCTTTCCCAAGTAAGACTCACTCACCTAGTTTCTGAGGCAGACTCTGTGTTACTTCTTGAACTTGTCCCTCCCCTCCTCTCTAGCCCACTGCCTTTGGTCTTGGTGCTCTCTCTGTGTCTTGACCACACAGGACACAGGTGATACTCACTGAGGCCTTCTTGCCTACATTGGGGTACATGACACCTTTGTGTGAACAGTCTTTTTTTTTTTTTTTTCTATTCTTGTGTCCCTGCATCACACTTCAGGCTTGAATCTCTATCAGGGCTAGAAGTTTCTGTCTGCTCTCTTGGATAACATCTGGCCTACATATTGTCCTTTATAAAGCTGTAATAATAACATTAACCACATGGGAGAAGGATGCTAATGTTCAATATTCCCGTGAATCTAACAGAGAAGGAAACAGGACTGTCCCAGGGGATAATGGAGTTGATATCTCTCTGGCAAACTAAGTCAGGCATTCCCCAGACACTGGCTTCTCGATAATTTCCTTGTACTACTCAAATTCTGCACACTTTGACAGCAAAGTCACAGTTAGATAATGGCTATTTACAGTTTGTGTTTGTATTCTGAGTGATCATTCAAAACATGAACTTTTCTCCCCACATGCTAGCATGTTTCACCTTCATCTCATATCGTAGTGATGTTCTAATGGAGGTGACTTACTTGGAGCTATTCTCAAACAAAAGCTTTGGGGAAAAGCACACTACATGAACCCCAAGGCTGATGTATTCCCCGAGCAAGAAATTCTGAGACAAAAGCACAGACTTGGGTTACCTGACAAGATGATAACATCATAGAATGTTTTACTCAAAGACACACCCTGTAGGTTGCATGGGTACAGAAAGGTGGCATAAGATTACAAAAATAGAGACATGGGTGCCAAAAGAGAATTCAAGCTCGAAATAAGGAGGAGAGGAGAGGCTAGGAGGCTGGGTTTCTTAGATACTGCTGGAACACTACTGCAAAGTTATGGCTAATTAACAACTCAGTTCGGGACAAAGGAAGAGATCCACCCTATAATTTTCTCTAAATGTCTGGGCTCTTATCTTCAGGAGATGCAGCGCAGCACAGTGTGCAACAGCCTGAATTCTCCAGCCAGGGTGCCTGCGTTCAAATCCCCCCTCCTTAGAGCTGCATGGCCCCATGAACTTGGGCAAGGTTTCTTAGCCTCTTTGTGCTAGAAGTTATGTGTCTGTAAGAGGTAGACGGTAATGGTGCCTACTAACAGGGTTGGTCTTAGGATTAAGTTAATAGCAAAGTGCTTAGAATGGTGCCTGATGTGTAGCAAGTGCATAATAAACATTAGCTTCTTGCCTCTACCCGGGACACCTGCAAATCTTAACTGGTTTCCTTGCCTTCAGTCTAAACGTCTCAAGAGCCCTGTTTCTCCTGGAGAATTTAAGTCATAAATTGGAACATGTTGCCTCCTTAGGTAATACTTTTAAATCGTTTCCATCAACTTTGGGATAAAGCTCAAATTTTTAATGTGGTCCATCAGACCCTCCATGGTCCAGCCTCACCTACCTCCCTAGGTATTTTTTTTCTTTTTGCCATTTCCTACCCTGAAATTTTCCCAGGAAAAGTTCTGTAACCCTCACTCTCCTCTACCTCTCTACCACCAAGTATTGAAATTGTGTTTTTTTCATCTGATTTCCCCACTATATACTGATACCTCAGACAAAATCAGCCTTCTGTGCAAAAGGTTTAACTCTGACATACATGCATTCATTCCTGTTGTCCAGTCAGTAAGTCATGTCCAGCTCTTTGTGACCCCGTGAACTGCAGCACGCCAGCCTTCCCTGTCCTTCACTATCTCCCAGAGTTTGCTCAAACTCACATCCATTGAGTCAGCAATGCCATCCAACCATCTCATCCTCTGTCGCCCTCTTCTCCTCTTGCCTTCAATCTTTCCCAGAATCAAGGTCTTTCCCAGTGAATCAGCTCTTCACATCAGGTGGTCAAAGCATTGGAACTTCAGCTTCAGCATCAGTCCTTCCAATGAATATTCAGGGCTGATTTCCTTTAGGACTGACTGGTTTGACTTCCTTGATGTCCAAGGGACTCTCAAGAGTCTTCTCGAGCACCATTATTAGTAGGCTTCAATTCCTCAGCGCTCAGCCTTCTTTACGGTCCAACTCTCACATCAGTACATGACTACTGGAAAAGCCATATATGTCATATATATATATGTCTCATATGTTTCATATATATATGAGACATATATCCACCTACACAGAAAGTGATGATTTTTCACGACCTCAACTGCTACACGTATAACCTCCACCATCTTCTCTAGATTTCTACAATAACCTGTTGTCTCCCTGCTCCCATCCCATTCACTCAGGTCTGACCTCCACCCAGCAATCAGATGAGCCTTCTAACATATAATTAGAGCATGTGACTTTTCTATTCAAAGTCCCCTGCCCGCTTTGCAGCTCAGAGTGAGAAAGCAGTCTCTACAAGGAGCAAGCCTCCCAGTCCACGTCTGACCTCATCCCACATCGTTCCATTTCCAGCTGCCCCTGCTCCAACCACAGCAGCCTCGGGTCTGCTTCCCAGGTGCTCAGAGCCAGCTTCCACTCAAGACCCTCTGTGCACGCTGTTCCCTGCTTCTCCATGACTCTCTCTTCCAAGCTGCTGCTCACATGTCTCCGGCTACCTTATCAATACCCCTACACAGCCCACTCTCTATTTCTTTACCTAGAACTTTTTTCATAGCATTTATCATCACCAGACCTGCTATATATTTATGAATTTCTGGATACAGCTTTTCACTCACCACCCCACTCCCCACAAAGCACAGAAACAAACTCCAGTGACTGCAGGAACTTCACCTGTCTGCTCATTGCTACGTTCCTAGTGCCTGACACGTAGTGTCAACACAGAGGGTTCTAAGACTCTCAAAATCTTGGGTTAATACCCTCTTACAGAAGAATTATTCATATCTTAGGAGGTCTACAAATGTGTCTCCTAAGCAGTAACCTAGTTTATTTTCCCAAAGCAAATCAATTAACTCTTGGCTCATCTCAAATGAATACTCAGTATCCCTAGGCAACCATGACTTTAAAGACTGGTCATCAACAGGCACATGGAAAATGCTCAGCATCGCTAATTCCTAAAGAAATACAAATCAAAACCACAATGAAAGACCACCTCACACCAGTCAGAATGGTCATCATTAAAAAGTCTACAAAATAACAAATCCTGGGGAGGGTATGGAGAAAAGGCAATTCTCCTACACTGTTGGTGGGATGATCATCAACCACTGTTAGTGGCTGATGCAGCCACTATGGAAAACAGTATGAAGGTGCCTCAAAAAAAGTAAAACTGTATTTACTGTATGACTCAGCTATCCCAGTCCTGAGCACATATACACAGAAAAAGCTATCATTCAAAAAGATACCCCCACCCCTGTGTTCACAGCAGCACTATTCACAACAGCCAAGACATGGGGGCGACCTGAATGTCCATCAACAGAGGAAAGGATAAAGAAGATGCAGTACAGACATGAGGGAATACTACTCAGCCGTAAAAGAACGAAATGATGCCATCTGCAGCAACATGGATGGACTCAGAGATGATCACACTGAGTGAAGTAAGTCAGAGAGAAAGACACATGCCATATAATATCACTTATGTGGAAATCTAAAATACGGCACAAATGAACAGACTCACAGACACAGAGAACAGACTTGCGATCCCCAAGGGTGGCGGGGAGACCGGGAGAGGGATGGACTGGGAGCTGGGATTAGCAGATGCAAGCTATTATACATACAGTGGATAAACCACAAGGCCCTACTGTGCTGCACAGGGAACTATATTCACTATCCTGTAAATAAACCATGATGGAAAAGAATATAAGAATGTATGTATATGTATAACTGAATCTCTCTGCTGCACAGCAAAAATTAACAAAACATTGTAAATCAACTATACTTTAGTAGAAAAAATAATAATAAAGACTGGCCATGTTTTTCTTTTTAAAACTGAGATATATGTCTCTTTCAATTCTGGTTTCCTCGGTGTGTATGCCCAGTAGTGCTGGGTGGTGGATTCATGTTGATGTATGGCAACACCAATACAATATTGTAAAGTAAAAAATAAAATAAAACTGAGATATAAATAACATATAATACCGTATTAGTTTCAGGTGTACAACATATTTTTTATGTATATATATGTTATGTATCATCCCCACATCAGGTCTAATCAACATCCATCACCACATGCCGGGCCCAGGGTGGGGCCACAGTGAGTCCCCAAAAGCCCACTGACAACTGTTTCTCAGGCCACTGTAGCCTCGTGTATTCTCTGGACACGAGCCCCTTTGGCTTTCAAAGCTAGATGGGTTGGGGGCTCATCTCTCAAGTGCAGGTCTTAAAAGCTGGGGTGCTAGAGGTGGGCTTCAAACCCTCCTCAGGGAGAAGCTTGGAATAGAGTTCCCTCCCAATGTGGGACATCATGTCATCATGGGCCATAGGGCACAATTGTGTCTCAGCCCCTTCCACTCATTTCAATGTGGGCTTTTTCTTGTTTGCCTAATAAGGAGCTGCCCAGCTAACTTGGGGGTTTCTTTCAAAGGAAATTATTCCACACATAGCTACAGATTCAGTGTGTCTATGGCTGATTTCAGCATCCTCCTGTGTCAACATCTTTAACTGGAACCCAGGATTTATCTTGACCCATTTCTCTCATCTGTTACCTCTCATCTGTCTGCAAATCTATCTGCAATTTCCGACAGTTTTGCCTTTAATATAGATTTGCAGTGATTTATCTCTTTTCATCTCTATCTCCTTCTCTCTATTTCATCCACAAGGAAGCACCAAGATTGACTGAATTTCACTCCTTTTTTTCAGAGGAGAGTCTAGCTCACTTTCCAGGTAAACTAGCCAGACTAGCATAAGTGGCCCCCAGACAAAGGGAACCCACAGTGATGGACATGGTGAGTATTGGCATGACCTCAAGGCCAGCTGCCACAGTAGGGACCAAAGGTCACAGCACTGACCTTCCCTGGTACAGCTCTCCCCTGGGAAATGAGAGCGCCCATGCCCGGAGGAACAGTCCCCAGATGGGTCCACGCAGGACCACAGCAGTGAGCACTATACGGTGCTGCCCAGGCCTTCTCTTCAGAACGAGGCAACCGCCCTGCCATCTGCAGGGGCTTCTCGTGGCTAATGAGTCTCAGCTTCATCCCTCTTTGGGGATTCCCTTCACCAAAGTGTGCTGTCTCTCCCCAAAGGCAGCCTGTGTCAGTGGACTGGTCATGAGGGCAGAAAGGCCCCAGTGCCTCAAGGCAGTACCATTCCAAGGGTCAGCTCTGATCCAAAGCTCCCTGTGGAATTAGCGAAGGCTTTGGCTGTGGTTGAATCCTAGTTTCAATTCTTCCATCTGCAAAATTCTACTTCCTTTAGTCCCTCACAGATGTCAACCATGAAAGCACTCCTCAAAAAATCACCTGCATGCAAACGTATGCCTCCGAGTCTTCTCCCTGGGAAAACTTAGGACTCCATCCATGGATAGACATTATACAATCATCTCAGAAGGTGTTCTCATTATTAAAATTTTAGGACAGTACAAATGATAGATAAAATGTTCAGGGAACAGAGGGGAAATCAGTGTATCATATGACATTTTTCTTTGCATTTTGCTCAAAACTGGGATCCTGGATGATGGGAAAAAGCAGTAGTTTAAAAGAGATTTTAGGAATGTTACAGGTACTATAAGCAAGCAACCTTTGACATCACAATTTTAAATAGAGTCGAGTATTATTATTTACATGTAGCAGGAAGGGATTATGGGGAAATAATAGAAACAGAAATCTACTTGCCATTCTCATTAAGGTTTGGGCAGATTCCAGTTAATTACTATTATCCTGGCGTAATGGGAAAGTCTGAAACAGTAAGGAATAGGTAAACTGGCTGTACTGAATGTGTCCTCTAAAATATAATAATAAAACTGATATTTTTATGCTGAACTTCCTTTACTGTGCTTAAGGTATAGTTTTATGAACTGGACCACAGCGTGGTAATCAAAGTGTCCAATAATCATTATGTTATTATCGTTCACTTTGAAAGCAGTGAAATGGTATAATCAATGCAACTGCAGCCTCACTTAGCTGGGAGAGGTGATGCACCATTCTGTTTACAGTTTACTGTGAACAATGGCTAAACTTTAAAGTCGTGCTTGCCAAGAATACCCAACAAAGTTTATCTGAGATAAAGATAAGAATGTATTTATTTGTTTTGGAAGAGAAAAGAGGATTACTGCTTAGGAGACACAGTTGTTGAAAGGATGTTAGTTCTTTAAAAAAACAAAAAAATAGGAAGAATTCTATTAGCCTGGGATTTTTAGTATTGGAACCCTCTAAATTGTAGGCAAAATTTTGTCTTCACATTACTGGGGAAAGGGAGTGTAGCTTTTATCAGATTCTTATGGGGTCATGTCCTTAATAACCTCAATAAGCCTTGTTCCAAATATTTATTACCATCTTCTCTTACACTAATGCAAGCAACTCGGAAGTGGGCCTTTTGTTTCTTTTTATAACAGCCTTACTGAAGTATCAGTGACATACAATAAACTGTACATATTTACAGAGTACAATGTGGTGAATTTTGACAGGTGTTATAAGCTAATAAAACCATCAACACAAGCAGGATAATCAACATATTCATCACATCCCAAAATTTCCCCAGACCCTTTGTAATCAACCCCATTATCCCTCACTTTTATTCTCTCCAGGAAACCACGATTCCATTTTCTGTCACTGTAAACCAGCTTGCATTTTCTGAAATTTCATTAAAGTGGAGTCATAAGGTATGTACTCATTTTGTCTGGCTTTTCTCACACGTCATAATCATTCTGAAATCTATTCATGTGGCAGGTGTATCAGAAATTCTTTTTTTGCTAAGAAGTGTTCCACTGCATGAGTCTATGGCAGTTTGTTTTTGTATTCACCTCTTGATGGACATTAGGACTGTTTCCAGGGTTTGCTATTGAAAATAAAGCAGTCATCAACATTCGTACACACGTCTTTGTATAGACATATGTCTCCCTTTCACTTGGGTAGATACCTAGGAGTAGAATGGGTAGATCATATGGTGAAAGTGAAAGTCGCTCAGTCGTGTCTGACTCTTTGCGAACCCATGGACTATATATATAGTCCCTGGGATTCTCCAGGCCAGAATACTCGAGTTGGCAGCCTTTCCCTTCTCCAGGGGATCTTCCCAACCAAGAGATCAAACCCAGGTCTCCCACACTGCAGGCAGATTCTTTAGCAGCTGAGCCACAAGGGAAGCTCAGATCAGATGGTAGACATATGTTTACCTTTTAAAGAAATTGCCAAAATGTTTCTGAGGGTGACTGTGCCATTTTTATAATGCCACCAGCAGTGTACGAGAGAGATCCAGTTTCTTACACACTTTTCAGCACTTAGTGTGATTAGTCATTTTAATTTTAGCCATTCTAATTAATTCGTTGTGAAGTTTCACCGTAGTTTTAAATTGCATTACCTTAATAGCACATCCTTCCAAGTTCATATTTGGGAGTCTTTTTATAGCCACTTTCTAACAAAGTATTAAGAGGTTCCATAAAAACAAGTGTGGCTTTTCTGGGTTAAGTTGAAGGTTTTTTTCTACAAAGAACCAAAAGTTTTTGTTGTGGTACCCTAGGCATTTCTTCAAGAAGAACAATGTTCCGAGAGTGTGTATCAGATCTTCTAGACCATGTAGCCAATGAATAACACATTTATACAGGTATCAGACAGAGCTCCAGCAGCACCTGCCTACATCCTGGAAAGTCTCCCAGAGCTTCCTGTGCTGTTCAGATACCTCAGTTCTCTTCCCCTGGGGGTTTGTTAACGTGCAAGTCTCAAGTCTGAGTTGAATTAAAGAAAAGAAGGAAATGATCATATCACAGAAGGGAGAAGAGATAAGACATAGGAAATTCATCCAACTTTGATTTCTGGAGGCACCAAGAAAAGCTTTTCCATGTCCACAGCAAAAAGGTTTTATTTAATTATGCTAGATATCTAGATTCCAAGAGAAGAGTCTTACACCCAGAGGCACATTCCCGAAATATTAACACGACTATCTGTATCAAAAGCATGAAGGCAAGAAAATACTCTGGGAATCTGAGGACAAGCTCACAACCACTGCTGAGGGAAGACTTACACCCGCATTAACTAAGTACAACCAAGACAAACAGCTGACTGCTCTCCAGTGTACTGTATGTATAAGACTAAAAACGATCTGCCTCCCCCTTGGTGCCTATAATCCCTTGATTAAAAACAAAAACACTCACACAAATAAGTCTGTACAACCTAAGTCTGTATAAGTCTTTAAGCCGTCTCTACAATCTTGTAAAATCTTGTAACTTTTAGGAAAATTTTGATCAGTCAGAGGAAAAATGCCAAAGGGAAATAAAACAATGAACTTCACAGGATGGATTTTTTTTTCTTGTCACTCTCGTTTTACCTTAATCTGTTTTATAAAGAGGTTCTGCAATCAGTTCAGTTCAGTCGCTCAGTCGTGTCCGACTCTTTGCGACCCCATGAATTGCAGCACGCCAGGCCTCCCTGTCCATCCCCAACTCCCGGAGTTCACTCAAACTCACATCCATCGAGTTGGTGATGCCATCCAGCCATCTCATCCTCTGTTGTCCCCTTCTCCTCCTGCCCTCAATCCCTCCCAGCATCAGAGTCTTTTCCAATGAGTCAACTCTTCGCATGAGGTGGCCAAAGTACTGGAGTTTCAGCTTTAGCCATGTATTAATAAAACGCACACAGGCTTAAGGATTAACCCAGTGGCTTCTGGGCTGGGAAAAACTTTGGAAAAGTTAAAATTAATGAGACAGTAAACACCCTGATACGAGGAATACTGCTTAAATTACAGGCCAACACAGCCAACTGAGGCCAAGTCACCTGGCCTGAGCACAAAGAGAGGAGAAATCGGAAGGTCTGAGCCTGGCACACGGTGGCAGCTGCCAGACACAAGCAGTTCTCATGCTGGGGGCCCACCCACGCAGTGGAGGAGAGAGCTGGCCTTCTGTTTACATCTCCTGGCACTGCCCCAGAGAAGGATACTTCTTTTATCTTTACCACTTGGAGTCTCTTTTTTCTTTCTCAAGCTATACTCCAAAGCCTTTATGGTAAGGGTTTAGTAGCCAGTGAATGGTACGGAGCAAGGCTGAACCATTATCTTCTTTAATAATAAGAAATGAAAACAAGGGCTGCCTGAGTCTTCACTCTAGGTTAGCTCATGGCCTAAAAAACAAAGGACATGGTCACCCTACTTACAAGGGGCCAGGCTGAGGTTCCTTGAAAGCAGACACTGCCAGTCACCTCGAGATCTCCTGTTAGTTAGTATCCAGCACTAGGCCTAGCCCCCAGCAGACACTGGACAAGTTAACAAAGAAAAGATCAGCAAGTACTTGGCTGCCAAGATTAGAAAGCATTATTTTCAGAAGCTGACATCTCCTCACCTCAAAGGTGAAGAAAATAAGCAGAGCTGATTAGGGTGAAGTTACAAAAGCTTGTTGTATGAGAACTCCACCCTCCACTGAACATGACCATCTCACCCTGCAGAAGTCACCTCTCTGACAACTTTCCTTCTCCCCGAGTGGCAAAGGCCAAGGAGGTGCTCAGACTCCTTGTCTGTTTAGGTCACTGCTGTACACCCAATACCCAGCACAGGGTCTGCCTCAAAGGAGGTGTACATAACTCAAGATGGAATGAATGAAAAGAAACTAGCGGTCTATTATTTTCAAAGATATCATGTTAACTCTTCTAGGCATCTGCAATTAAATCTGAACCTTACTCTCTCCTTAGCAGAGGATCTGTTTCACAGTAAGGAAAGGCTAGGCAATTAGAAACTAGTGGAGATGGAATTATTCTCCTTTATGGTGGAAGGAAGGGGTGAAGCCTCTCTGTCCCTAAAATTTGACTAAACTTATAAGAAGTTCAGGCATTCAGGTGTATACCTTCTGATAAAAGCACATTTAACTTGAGACATCCTCACTCTTGCTTCCTGTGTTAGGTCTTCCAGAGGCTGCAGGTTGGGTATGAGCTCACACTTACCCCAACTTTTAATTATCCAAGATGGTCAAAATAACGCCCTATGTCTCCTCTCCCTCAAGTATATTGTAGGACTCAGACTATGTTCTCCTACATTCCTGTGCCTGCTCCCATCCCAACTTGAAAACTCAGAGCCTTCTGGACTCTTAATTTCTGCTGTTTCCAACCCTCCAGAGTCTCAAGGCAGGGAGAGGTGGGCAGAAGTACTAACTCAAAGATCCTTCAGGCATCTATTTCATCATGAGGACATATTAAGAGCTGATGAGATCACTGAGAGCTCAGCTCCTCTGAGTTATAGGGCAAAGGCTGGGGATACAAAGCACAGAGTGTTAGAAGTTGGGTTCAAGAGTATGCAAGCTAATGCTTGTTAAAACCCAATACTTTTTAAAAGCAGGTGAGCATTCTCGTACGTATACTGTAAGCATCCAGCTATTAAACTAATTATTAAACTAATCTTAAAAGAGTGTGTACCCTAAGCTGGTGTTCCTGCTAGATTTAGGGGATATGCAAATACAAGTAATGCAAACCTTGCCTTGCTTACTGTGTGGGTGGATTCATAGAGGAATAATCACATGAGCGCTGCTGGTGAGGTAGGAATATGGAGCGAGGTCAGCACAGAGGCAAACAGCAGACAGAGAACCCGCCTGCAGTGCAGGAGGCCTGGGTTCCATCCCAGGTCCGGGAGGATCCCCTGCAGGAGGGCATGGCAACCCTCTCCAGTATTCTTGCCTAGAGAATCCCCATGGACAGGGAGACTGGCGGGCTACAGCCACGGGGTCGCAAAGAGTCTGCACGACTAAGTGACTAAGCACAGCAGAGCAGGCTTCAGAGACAAAGCAGAGCAGGCCTCTGACCTTGCTTCTAACCTGCCTGGCCACTGCCCTGACTGTGAGCTTCTGCCTGCTGACTTCCAGCAGGAGGACTTCCAGCACCACAGGTAAGAAAGGAGGAATCTTGAGACTGTTGAGCCCCTGGAGGGGATCTGGCCAACCAAGCTCCAGGTTTAACGATATTCCAAGTTTTACATGACAAAACAAACAGCATTAACATGAAACCAGAGCCTCAATTTGCTCACAGATGTATGATGATAACAGTTTTCAACCTGGGATTATAAACCAGGACTGAACTGCAATCTCTGAGGTCTCACCCACGGAGCGGATGCGCTTCCTGGGACCTGCTGCCAATTGGGATGCCAGATGTCCTGTGACACCGGGACCTCCCAGCACTGTTTGAATCTGGATGGTGGTTGAAACCTAATTCAGTGATGTATCGTCTGCTGTGTCTATTTCTCTTTTAATGTTAATGTTAGTATATTAAAAGTAAGCTAGATAATTCTCTCATAAATATTGGTATTATTTATATATAATGAGTGGCTTATTTTGTTAACAAATCCTTTGAACCTGAGACAAATGTGAAAACTTTCAGCAAAACAGGGATGAGGGGAGACACAGGTGAGGAGCCAGCTGAGGCAAGGCTTCCACCAGGGAGTGCGGACTGTCTGCTATAGGAACAGGGCTTTAAACATGACACCAGGTAATAATGATGTTAACTGTACTATTTGAGGAATGTTATTAATTACGAAAGCTCGGAGAAATAAAATTTGGGTTTGGCTTTGTAAAAGTAAAAATACCTTAACAGTCAAGTGATATGCTGACTAGAACTAAAAATACCATTATATATGTCAACTGACTGTGTGCGTGTTAGTCGCTCAGTTGTGTCCGGCTCTTTGTGACCCCATGGACTGTAACTTGTCAGGCTCCCCTGTCCATGGGATTTCCCAGGCAAGAATACTGGAATGGGTTGCCATTTCCTCCTCCAGGGGATCTTTCCCACCAGGGGATCAAACCGCCTCTCCTGCATTGGCAGGTGGATTCTTTACTGCTGAGCCACCTGGGGAAGCCCTGACAACTTATTAATACATTTTTAAATGAAAAGCTTTATACATGTAGAGCCAGTATATTAATACATTTTTAATGAAAAGCTTTATACATGTAGAGCCAGTATTCATATTTACTGCTCATGTAAAGTGATGTCCTCACATAGACTCTGAAAGAAGTTAATAAATAAAAAATATTGTCTGGGTTAAGATAAATTAAAGCGAGCTTTAAAATACCCGACTTTGGTACTCTCCTGCAGGCAGCTCTGCCTCGTATATTCTAAGATGCCTGGGTGCATGGGATGTGGGTTTTCATGCAACTAACCTTACATAGAGGAGCTTTTTCCTCCCAATGATTCACTAATTGAGAAATCACTGTATCTCACTATGTTCATTGCCCTAATTGAACAGTTTAGAAACCTCCTAAGAGGGACTTCATTTTTCTTTCCTGTTATGTTTTCTTCAGTTCAGTCACTCAGTCGTGTCCAACTCTTTGCGACCCCATGAATTACAGCACTCCAGGCCTCCCTGTCCATCACCATCTCCCGGAGTTCACTCAGACTCACATCCATCGAGTCAGTGATGCCATCCAGCCATCTCATCCTCTGTCGTCCCCTTCTCCTCCTGCCCCCAATCCCTCCCAGCATCAGAGTCTTTTCCAGTGAGTCAACTCTTCGCATGAGGTGGCCAAAGTACTGGAGTTTCAGCTTCAGCATCATTCCCTCCAAAGAAATCCCAGGGCTGATCTCCTTCAGAATGGACTGGTTGGATCTCCTTGCAGTCCAAGGGACTCTCAAGAGGCTTCTCCAACACCACAGTTCAAAAGCATCAATTCTTCGGTGCTCAGCTTTCTTCACAGTCCAAATTTCACATCCATATATGATCACTGGAAAAACCATAGCCTTGACTAGACGGACCTTTATTGGCTAAGTAATGTCTCTGCTTTTGAATATGCTATCTAGGTTGGTCATAACTTTTCTTCCAAGGAGTAAGCGTCTTTTAATTTCATGGCTGCAATCACCATCTGCAGTGATTTTGGAGCCCCCCAAAATAAAGTCTGACACTGTTTCCACTGTTTCTGCATCTATTTCCCATGAAGTGATGGGACCCGATGCCATGATCTTCGTTTTCTGAATGT
Organism: Ovis canadensis; assembly: GCF_042477335.2. Classification (NCBI taxonomy): domain Eukaryota; kingdom Metazoa; phylum Chordata; class Mammalia; order Artiodactyla; family Bovidae; genus Ovis; species Ovis canadensis. Next base: position 146,780,686 of record NC_091246.1, on the reverse strand, counting down.
TGAGCTTTAAGCCAACTTTTTCACTGTCCTCTTTCACTTTCATCAAGAGGCTTTTTAGTTCCTCTTCACTTTCTTCCCTGGAGGCTCAGAGGTTAAAGCATCTGCCTGCAATGCGGGAGACCCAGGTTTGATCCCTGGGTCGGGAAGATCCTCTGGAGAAGGAAATGGCAACCCACTCCAGTATTCTTGCCTAGGAAATCCCATGGGCGCAGGAGTCTGGTGGCCTATAGTCCACAGGATCGCAAAGAGTCGGACACGACTGAGCGACCTCACTTCACTTCACTTTCTGCCATAAGGGTGGTGTCATCTGCACCACAGATGCAGTAGTAAGAGCTATTATTACACACAAATTAAAAAAAAAAAAAAACAGTGGGAGAAAAAAAATCAGTGGAAGAACTTCAGAACTGATCATTTTTGTTTGTACATTTGTATATTTTACCAAAACACTGTATGAATAAAAGTATCAGTGGAAAAGCAGCTTACATTGTGTCCTGATATGAGGAGGTTAACCTGTGATAACCCCTGGTAACATCCAGGGGTTATCAACTCCAGCCTTTCTTCTTCAGGCAGGATTGTTGTACATCATTCAAGACCAGGAGGAAGTTGTTTATCCTATATCTGAGATTGTCTACAGAAGGCCATTCTGATATTCCTTTATTACCCATTTTCATAGCATACCAGTTACAATATTATTACATGGTAGCTCATCTTAATGAAACCAGTAGCCTTACTGAACTTTTGGTGGGTAAAGGGCATTAATTTAGAGGGAACAGTGTCTCTCTAAATAGTAAAACATAGCCTCAAGGACTCCAAAGTGTATTACTATTATCAATAAAAAGTATTAACTTGCATGCTTTGGGGTATCAAGACATTTGTTCAGTGCCTACTATAAAGCATAAGAAGGTACTTTAAAAAAGGAAATAGCATAAAAATTCAACAGCTTCAAAACAACCTTACATTTAAAATTCTTAGCAGCCTAAGACCCATTGTTACAACAGGCCTGAACTTCTAACATACTGATTAAATAGAATGCAGTATTTGGGGAAAGAAAGATAATACAGAGTATGCCAGACATTTAGATCACAGAGTCTGTAGCCACAGCTTTTCTAAGTCTTACAAATATCCCACTACTCTCTCTCTAGACTGGGATTCACTAGTTATATGTGCATGGCCAGCACTATCTGGTTGAACGTAGAACAAAATATTAAGACATTCCAACCCTGTCTGGAGCGGAGAAAGCAGAGATCATCTTGAATGTATGCTTTAGGAACACTGCATTTAATGCCAGCATCTGTTGAAATAACTATCAGAAAGATACTTTTTGTTGCTGTTATCAGAAATTATTTGAAAGAATGGCAAGGGAAGTAAGATAGCCTGCAGGGAGGATGTGCTGGGTCTCTAAGGATTGAACGGGGATTAAATCACTCATATGCTGAAAAACACCAACCTAAAGCAACCCAAGAAACTACTACCCAAGTTTTTGCTTTGGTCCTCGCAATGATAGTGGAGCTTCAGAACGAGGAGATTATCAACCTTTCAGAAATGTTATCTATTTATAAAGGGGTCAGTTATCAGAAGTTCTTTGCATGTGCATGAAACATAATAAAACGAATTGAATTTCAGATTTCCACTCCCGATTGCTAATAAACAGAGATCAACCTGCCTTAGATACCTAAGTGCAACAAAATGGATTTAGACTTTATGGCAGGTAGCAAGTAAAAAATAAGAGGAATAGATATCGTGTTGATTTGGGGAACAAAAATCAGAGAGAGACAAATGAAACACTTCTGGCAAAGGAACAGACAAGAAAGGAACACTGGTGAGGTTATTATATGGCACAGGTAGCTCACTATCCACGTAAATAAACTGCTGATTATCTTCGGAAAGGAACCCTTTTGTTGGAGGACATGGAGGGGGCCTCTTGCAGCGTGGCACAAGCAATCAAAACACAGAAGAGGAGCCAGAAAAGAGATGCTGACTCAGGGATGATCATCAATAATGCACTAAGGAAAAAAAAACATCAGAAGAATGTTTGGCAGCAGTGAAAAAGGAAAGCCAGACTGAACTGTGTGTGCAGCATCAGAGAACAAGTCAAGGCTGCTTATTCTCAGGCTGTTTAAGGCAGCAAGATCTCCTTAACTCTGGGCGGATCTGGCTTTTCCTACTCACTGGAAGAAATAAAATAAAACGCTGCAACTGAAGTCCATTCCAGGTTGAAAAGATGGGGGTTGGGGTGGAGGGTTCAAGGGAAGACAATGTAGTTCCCGGCTCCACAGCAGTTCCGACACAAAACTAAAGCCCTCTTTCCCCCTTTCCAGGCTTATCATAATCCTATACTTTCAGGATGTTAAGCAGAGGATTAACAGATTTAGATTAGCCAACTGTGAGAAGAGTGAGGATGTATAGATTCTGCAGCCTTTGTAAACTCTGCGATAACATCACTCCTCTTCATAGACACTTCTATGGCAACAGAGCAGTTATGAGAAAAATAAGACTTGCTAATCCTGAGGCAAAAGGTAAATAATATTTCTCTTTCTTACTGGTGTATTTTGTCCATGGCTGTCCAGTCATTTAGTAAGACCAATCATTAAGGAGATGATCACTCAACTTCTAATCAGGTCCTGAGAAGGGCACAGCAGAGGTGATCCCAGCTGGCTAAGAGCCTGATGTTTTCACAATCAGAGAGCATTCTGCAACTAGTCACCCAGGGAATACTGAAGCCTCCAAATAACACCCAATTAATCATGTCTTTCTGTGGTCCTTTTAATGAGATTTTAATTTCATTGATGGCGAGTGACCAATGGTTGATCATGTCCCTCCGTTGCCAATTCAACTTTGAGGAATTCTGCAAACTGCAATAATGAAGTGGTTCTGTTTGTAAACTCTTATCAATGATCGATAACATGTTCACTGAAATTTACCATGTTCTATGTGTATCAACTTGTAATCCTTATAGTCAGCCTGCCGCATGAGGTTGGAACTAGCATCTGCCCCATTTTACAGAGGAAACTGAGAGATGAAGCACTTTGTCCAAGGTTACACGGCTAGGGAGGGGGTGGGGAGTACCCAAAGGCTGGCAGTCTGGCTCTCCAGAGCTCGTTCACACAACCCCAGTGCATGCTGCCGCTCAGACAGCTGCCTCCTTAGAACAGTCAGTTACTGTCTGAAGATAGCTAAAATTTGGGATTTAAGAAGCACTGCTGGTGCCCTTCACGTATGGGTCCTCTCCCCTACATCAAAGAACAGGTGCCAGCCCAGCTTCCAATTCATTTAAAAGCCAATTTTGCCACCGCAAAGCAACCACCAGGTTTCTACAAAGATCCCCTTGGGGAGCCAAAGAGTGAACCAAGAGAAGAAGCAAAACAAAACACACATCACAAAGCCCTGTGTTCTCCACCTTGGCTGTTTTAGAAAGAAATGGGGCTAACACTTCCCAACATAACATAACACCATCACATCACCATTTTGATCTTCGTGTCCTTCAACCAAATTTTTCCAGATGCCGCATCACTGAAAACACTTGCCAGCTGGTCCCGGTCAAAGCTATAGAAAAGTAGGCTTTGAGGATTACTGTGTTATTGGTGCTTCTGTGTATTTTTTCCTGCTTTAAGGAAAAACAAACAAACAATGTTTTCTTAGGTGAAGGCTTCATCTTGTTACTTTAAGGGGAGAAAATTGTTGCTGGAATAGAATACGGTGACAGAGTGGATTTAGTTTACATTAAATGACGGTTTTAGAAATTTGCAAGTAAAATTCCTGGGCAATGATGAGTGTGTTTAAAACCACCTAAAAACAAACAAAAAAACCCCAAAACTGTGGTGTCTGGATATATTGGGAAAAACGCCTCTAGCAGGCAACGTGGGTGAGGAGATGGGCCACTTCACTGCCTGCTAATGGATTATGCTTTTTGTGTGGGGGCAGCCACGGTGACAAATAGGGTACAATGAATAACCCGTGGCTTGAACCGAGAGCATCCCTGAGACACCACCATCCTCAAACCAGGGACCCAGGGTGAGCAGCACTCCCAGGTGTTAACTTTTCTTCCTAACACTGACATCCCGTAATTAATACTGCGGGACTAGGCCAGGACAGGGCTATGATCAATGTCCCATCACTCAGGGTGTAAACCCACTCTCCATCATCATAACGAACCACTGTGTGCATGGATCTATCCTCTAACAAATAAAGCCAGTCATTCTCTAAAATGAGGAATGAAAAAAAAAAAATGTGGTCAAGTGGGACCATGCATGTGGCTTTGAAAGTCCAATGCTTGACAATAACATCAGGGAACTGATGCTGACAGCAAACTGTCAGGTAAACTGTCTTTACTAAACAGCTATCCTCAGGTAGAATTCTCCTTCTACCCAATACACTCCTATCCACTGTCCCTCAAGAACCAACAGTTCCTGGCTCAGGGAATTCATCTGATGTTTATGAAAGAACAAGTAAAACAAAACCAAGATGCTAAATAGTCAACCATTGCTGGAAGGGAGGTGGTAAATTTGACACCTAAGAGGTCGTTGGTGAGGATGGCCAGGCAGCGGTGAGTGGGTGATGGACTGAATCGGGCTGAACTGAAGGCTTGGACTCCAAAGTGAATTATTCAAGAAACTTTACAAGGATATTATTTGTAAGTTTTCATCCCTATTTCTATATCTAAAAACATATTTTTTTCAAAGAAGAGTAAAAATGAAATAGTCATTTGGTCCAATTAAGTGTTATTTCCATCATACACATTATGGACAGGGAATTTTTTAAATTGGAGGAAATTCTGAACTAAAAAAGGAAAACACACCCATCAGAAGCAATAACTAAACAGGGTGTGAGGCAACAGGAACGTCATGATCCCAGTTGCCCACCCAGATACATAAGAGAAATTATTCTTAAATATAGGGATGGTAGGTTAAAATTTCTAGCGGCTATTAGAATTGAATGTTAGATGTAATAGTGAGGCCAACTGGAAAGAAGAGGTTGAAAACTTAAGAACAAATTAAAGAAACATGATCAAACACAAACTAAATGGTTAACAGAAACAAAACTTTAAAAAAAACAAAACTCAGTTATTTCAATAAGGTATGAATGCAGCTAACGACAAAGGACGACATATCTGTTCACCAATCCACCTTATCCAAGACGCAACCGCCTGGGATTATGAAAGAGAAGCAGAAAAGACCGCAGCGGCCTGGTGTTTGATATGCAGGCTCTCTTAAGACAAATGAGGGGCTCTGCTCACAACCAAATGACATTTTGGCAAGGATTAGACACAGGATTTATTTCTGACTGTCTGAGAGGTCAGTCAAATATATATATTTTCCATCTCCTAAAAGTTAATCTGCCATAGGCCCACCATGTACTGTTCAAATATGCATTCAATTCTTAGTTTAGCAGAATCTGAAATTTGGCAGTGTTCTAGATGAGATATTGGCATTAGGCTTCTAATGAGAAATGGTGAGATAAAAATGATGAATTCATTCTTGCCTGGGTAATGTAGTAAAAAATGACTGCATTCCAGCTTATGGTTTCCGAGACATAATTCTGGAAGACATAAAGCTCTGGAATGCCCATCCTGCTTAGTCTATAAATCTGAACAGTACAAATGCAGACCCCAATTTTGGCTGCTAACACATGCCAGCAATCTGACTACATTTTTATAGTATGTACAAGGGTATGTTTTCAGTGAACCCATCATTCATTCATTCAACAGATCAACAGATATTTACTGAGTATCTAAGCACTTAGTATTATTTTATTCTTCTAGTGTTCTAGTTTAAGGAAAAGATTGAGGGCAAGAGAAGAAAGGGGCAACAGAGGATGAGATGGCTGGATGGCATCACCAACTCAATGGACATGAGTTTGAGCAAACTCTAGGAAATAGTTAAGGACAGAGAACCTTGGCGTGCTGTAGTCCATGGGGTTGCAAAAAGTCAGACATGACTGAGCAACTGAACAACAACATAAGGATACGCCAGTCAACAAAGCAGTGAAAAAATCCTGTGTGTGTGAAGCTTGATCAAGTGATTAGCATACTCTCTCAACAGAGCCACTGAATGCCCAGAATTTCCCAGAAACTTCACTTTACCAGGTATTATCAGCTACAAGTGCTCAAATAGAGTCCAAAGTGGCAGCAACCTAGGAACCTGGACTAGGAGGGAAGGCCCTGGTAAAACAATGGGGACTGGCTAGCTTCAATTTTAAGGACTATCCAGATTACCCAGTTGGGCCAAGTAACAAACATTTACTATCTGGGAATCCTTAGTAGATGTTATAAATACTCTTGAACCTTGCTGGTCTATAAAATCCTATTAATTATTAAAGTATTATAAGTCACTACTGAGAGAACATAAGAATTTCTTTCAATTTATACACTTCTCCACTGTCAACATCTAAACCAGACTAGAAGAACAAAGCCAAGAACAGAGCATTACTTTAAGATGTGTATCTGGTGTGAGGCTATCATTAGTGTTGGACTATTCAGCCCTGGGCAGCACTGATATAACAAGTGGGAAAATGGTGACCTAATGAGTGCTAGTCTCCCTAAAGATAATCTAAAGGGATGTGAATTAGAGTTTTAAAATGAGTTAGTCTGATGGGGGTGAAAGAAGTCTCGGAGTTAGGTCAAAACTGTAATGCTCAAGAGGAATGAGGGATGCTAGGATGACACTGGAATCACCTTTGAGGAAGAACGCCAGTGTTGATTACTTGGTCATAGGAACAGAGTATGTACATTCATGCCAGGTGGGGAACGCATATTGACAGAGTTTAGCCCTGATGAGCTCTATCAATAAAGAATTAATAAATGAGGAAGGACCCTGTACAGGAGACAGAATCGCAGCAGTAGTGACCCCACAGTAGGTGTTGTTAAAGGGGATGCTCCTGCAGGCACCGGCCGCAGCTGACCACGCCTGGCCCCCTGGGAAGTCCCTGTCTCCTTAGGTATCCATAGTCAGTCCTTGTGAGTACAGATGGCCCTGCCTCTCTTACAGGAAGTGGTTTTAGGTCTTTCTACTGTACTGGTTTGGTATTAAATCTTTTCTTAAACTGGCCAATTAGGTATCTACTGAATTCTTCTGGTCCAAGGTCATATCTAAGTGTGCTGTTGATTTCCAGTGAGATATGTGGGAGATGGGAATCTTTAAAAAGCTGGAGAGCCTTACATCAATAGCCTAATCCAAGAGGAAACAACCGTACTTGTATTCTGCTCAGAAAAATATTCTTAAGCTAACGTTATCTAGGTCTGCAGAGATGACGTGCTGTGTGTGTAGACAGAAAACAAGACAGCACCAGTTAGCACAAATATACTCTGCAGGGGTCAGACACTCCAGTGTCTTCAGGGGCCAGGCAGGTCTTGTAAATCATTCAGAGAGAAGGGAGCAGAACTTTTTGCCATTAGGCTTTTAAGTCCAGCTGTTTTCAGATCTTCTGGTTTTCCTAAGACAAGTCAGAGCTGGATGTTAATGTCCACTCTTTCCTTTTTAAATGTTGGCAACTAATTCCAAAATTTAAAAACATTGTCTAGGCCAGGCAAAATACAGTTGTAGAGAAGATCCAAGCCTTGGGGGCCACTAGGTGGTAACCCCTGGAGTACAGCCAAAAAAAAGGAGCTGTCAGGAATCGGAGGCAGGGCAGAAGAAAGGATGTGAGATGGATTATAGACTAAAATGTGCTTCTGAGGCATTGTGGTAAAAACTTGAAGCTCAACAGATTTCAATTTTGGTATGCCGACAGAGGAAAAAAAAATTCCACAGGCATAGAAACACTCAATTAAGACTGCCTAGGCTCATTTCCTCAAGAACTGTGATTAAATTAAGACCTGAGCTAGAAAATGCAGGCTGAAGTGATTTTAAAAATCACTTTCTCACAGTTTGGGACTTATATTTTTTTAACATATTCAAACAAAAGGAGTCATGGTTTAAAGTCAGGGGGAAAATCTATGATACATAATGAAGGCTGAACTGCTGCATACCAAATGCACTTAAAGAAATGGAACAAAACAGCACCATCAGCAATGAAGTACCAAGTGTGCATCAACCTGAAAAGCAGACTTGCCTATTCAAAACAAACTAAAAAGCATGCAAAACCCAAGCCAAGGGGCGCATAAACAACCTAGATTTTCCTCCTGTCAAGTATGAGGTACTTGCCAATGAAATATGAGCACAAAGGGTGGCATATTTGGGGTTTTCCTTCTCTTTAATATTCCTTGCTTTTGAAAATGGGCTGCAAATAGCACAGCTCAATAGAACATTTGAAAGATATGTTATGCTGGCATGGCGTAACCTAAACACAGCACAATAAATATTTCTGAAGACTGTCTACACAAAGACAGTTTAAAAAGACAACAATTTTAAAAGATAAAAGATGGGTAAAAAGCCCACGGGGCCAGCAGTGGCTGATCCTCCACAATGGGTTTCGGGGGGTCTCAGCGCCCACCCCACAGGGCCTGTTCAGGGTTAGGCAGATAGGTGGTAAGCCAATGTGGACAGCAACACAGGGGAAAGGTTTGTGGGGAGGTTCTAAGGGAGAACCTTTCTTGCTCCTTAGTAAGGACCACAAAAAGCCAAATATGAAGCAGGACACACGCAGCACTTTTTGTGACTGGCAGCCTCTTAGGACAGTGCAGGTAATGAGCCTTGGGATAAAAAGTCAAAGCTGTGGAGAACTGGCCTAAGCAAGGAAAGACCTCGGGTTCTGACTGATGCTGGTAAGATTCTGAACAACCCGGAAGCCTTCCCTTCTCTGCACTTCCAGTTCTATAAGCCACAAGTCCTTGTTAAAACCATTTTAAGAGAGTTTTCTGTTACTTGTAGCTTAAATTACTCCAACTGAAAAAGTGCGTTCTCCTGCAGAATCATTCAAATTCTTCAGCGTGCTAAGGGTCCATTTTCACCCCGTGTGGTTTCCTGGTAGGCACTGATTGTAACCCTGCAAAAACACTGAACTTGGAGAAAAAGATTCCCTTTGTCTTAGCAGTCTCTTAAAACATCCTCGTCTGCTAGGAATGATGTATTTTATCTGGAAATGAATGTCAACAGGCTAAACACCAATAGAGCAGTTTTTATACTCTGTCCAGGAGAGATTCCTTTGGAGTGTCCCCAAAGGAAAACTGTCTGGGTTTGACCCAACCACTTTTTTTTTTTTGCCATTTCTGGAATACAGTCTCACACCAACCAGTGAAGAGCTTCAGTGAATGGCACGAGTACATACCAGTACCTAAGACATTTCTAAAACCGCACAGAACTTACCATTGCTGTGGGCACACTGAACGCAGTCTCAAGTATGACATGAACTTAACTTGTTCTTAAAACACTTTCTATAAGAGCTGCTCCACTGTCGATAACCACCTTCCCACTTCCAAGAAAAACGCAGCCCTTGAAGTTAGGTGTGTAGTGAACGATACTCATAGTAGTTACTTGTACTGCATTACTGATTTCAATATTTATAGCAAGGCTCAATGCTAATATTTAAATAACATTTTATGGGCTCTGTTTTTCTATTGATGTGAAATTTACATAACAAAAAAGCACCTCCTTTAAAGTGAATAATCTGGGGCCATTCAGTAAATTAAAAATGTTGTGCCATCTCTATCTAGTACCAGACCATCTCCAAAAGAAACCCCATACCCATCAATCAGCTGGTCACCCCCCCCCCCCCTCACGTACCCCCAGATCCTGGCAACCACTAATCCGCTTTCTGTCTCTATGGATTTATCTATTCTGGATATTTCATATAAATGGAATCACACAATATGTGACCTTTTGTGTCTAGTTCTTTCACTTAGCATAATTGCTTTCAAGGTTCATTTCATAGAATTTTAATAAACTTAAAAAATTATGCCAAAGAGAGCGTTCATTTTAGCACTCCCTGGAGAGAGGTCTTGAGCACAGCTACAGAGATCCCGCGTACAGGCCCAAGCAAAGAGAAATAACGACAGACAAAGTTAAAACCTTCAGGTCATAAAAATCAACAGTGCAAACACAGAATAAGAGCACACTGGATAAGAGGCATCCAGAGGGGAAGTGGGATGAAGGAAGGGACCGACCAGCAGCAAATATGTAAACAATTAAATCTCAGTGATGAGTCTGTGGGTCTATGGTACTTTACAGACTTCTCTGGATATCTGAAATATTAATAACAAAAACATGAAAAAACTTAAAAAGTGTTGTCTTTTTTTGGCTGAGAAGTTCAATATAAAAGAATGTCATCTATTTTATTTAAAATTACCATATAGTATTTGATATCATACTGAAAGGTAGCTGAAAGGTCATATTCCTCTCACAAATGAGGGGGTCCCTAAGCCCTGTAGCCCCCATGTCACATTAGGAATTTGGAGTTTGTATACAATGTTGACAAGCACAAGCCTTTAGGAGGAGTCAGAAAAATGACAGGACATTGAGAGAGATGAGATAGAGGGAGGTTTTAAAAAGGATATTGCCATGCCAAGAAAGTTCATTAAGGAGAGAAGATAAGGAAACGCTTTGGCATTATTTATTCAGATATTTGAAAAGGGGATTAGATGTGTTCTGTATTGTTTCAGGGGCCAGAAATTAAAGAGAGTGGATTTGGCTCAGGATAAAAACCTTCCAAATACTAATTCACAACAACTGGTGCCTCTCACCAGGGGAAGCTCCTCAGCACTAGAGACAGTCAGAGAGCTAGTAACCCTCCCTCGTCTCCTTCCCAGCCCCCTGCCTATGCAGACACACAGGCCCTCAGGCTCAGAAGGCTCTGTGCTGGATTTAACACTCTGCAACAACCATTATGAACTTGCTAACTTTAGAACAAGGGACTCTGCATTTTCATCTTGGACTGGGCCAGTCCTGTGTATGGATATAGAAGAAACACTCTTCTCTGATGAAGTCAGCATCAGTGTTTGGCTGGTTAGTGTAAAAAGGCAGTTCAAGCAGGAAAATATAAGACTGTGATACAAAAACCTTTAAAATTAATGTTTTAAATCTTATGAATGTACACTCCTTTGCCAACATTGTGATACAGGATCAACGCCATTTTAAAAATTATAGATTTTAAACATCTCTTTTGTTTTTACAATGATCTTTTTCCATACCAAATGTAACAATAGTTTAACAATTTGCCTTTATCAATGGACTTCCCAAAGCATGCCACTTGTTTTTCGGACAAACAACTCGCTTTTTGAACTCTTTTATGAGTTATTTAAGTGATATGATTCTAATAAGAAGTAAGTGGCTCAGTTGGTGAGGAATCTGCCTGCAATGCAGGAGACCTGGGTTCGATCCCCGGGTTGGGAAGATCCTCTGGAGAAAGAAATGGCAAACCACTCCAGTACTCCCGCCCGGAGAATTCCACAGACAGAGGAGTGGGGTAGGCTGCGTCCAAGGGACTGCAAAGAGTCGGACACGACTGTGCCACTAATTTTCACTTTCAAACCTGCATAAACAAATGTAGGAACGAACTCTTTTCACACATGGAATCTCCTTGGTGGGAGGAGACATCGGGGTGGTGGCAGGGCAGACTGGAGGGTCATCTCCCAGCGTCCTGGGCTTCGCCAGTGCATTTTATAGAGGGGGTGGAGAGCACCACTGAATTTAGCAGGTGAAGTTCATGGAAGTTGGCTATTCTGTAGAAATACTAGGCTTACTGCATTGTGTTCTGTCTGAGCTGTCCTTTTGAGGCTGATGACCATGGCCACACGCCTGTGACAAAGAAGTGTGAGCTTCCTTGAGACAGCGGTGTAGACGCCACCTGAAGCTGGTGGACCCTGCTGCTGCTACGTATCAGACGAAGAGGCAGGTCTGTGGTGTAGGAACTGTAACTCCAAAGGTGAGGGGGAAAGCGGGAGCTCATGGCTATGGAAGTAGGGCTCAAAGGCAAGCCTCACGGGGGACAAGGGGGTTCACACTTCTCTCCAGACCTCTCTTCTTCAGCTACACGGTACGCACGTGTGAGAGGTCCTCCAGACAGTAGGAAAGAGAAACTCCAGTCACAGGAAAGCAGGCAGAAAACTATACACAGGGAGGCATCCTGAGAGTCACACCTCCGGTCTGACCACCAGTAAACTGCTGGGCAGGACCAATTATCTAGCTGCCTGCTCCCGAGTGTCCCTGTTCATTTTGTTGTTGTTTTTTAAATTTATTTAAATTGGAGGCTAATTACTTTACAATATTGTGGTGGTTTCTGCCATATATTGATGTGAATCAGCCGCAGGTGTCCATGTGTCCCCTAGTCCTGAACCTCCCTCCCCACCCCATCCCTCAGGGTGGTCCCAGCGCACTGGCATTGAGTGCCCTGCTTCATGCACCGAACCTGGACTGTTCATCTGTTTCACATACGGTAATACACGCGTTTCAGTGCTTTCTCTCAAATCGTCCCCCCCTCTCCCTCTCCCACAGAGTCCAAAAGTCTGTTCTTCACATCTGTGTCTCTTCTGCTGTCTCACATATAGGGTCGTTGTTACCATCTTTCTAAATTCCATATATATGCACTGATACACGGTATTGGTGTTTTTCCTTCTGACTTACTTCACTCTGTATAATAGGGTCCAGTTTCACGCACCTCATCAGAACTGACTCAAATGCATTACTTTTTATACATTTAGTTGTTTCACACCACTTCCCAGCACGGCTTGGACTGGAAGAGCAACGGGAGACAGTAACTCCCGAACTTGCTCCAAAACAGAAGAGGAAAGAACTCGCCAAGTGCCTCTATGGGCCGGCTGCCACATCAGCCTCTCCACGTCATCGAGTAAGACACCACAGCTCTGGGAGTTAAGTGGGTAAGAAACTGAAGACTAGAGAGGTGAACTAACTTCGCAATGTCAGATCTAGTAACTGACAGAACTGAGGTCTGAACTCAGAGCTGTCTGATTCAAAAGTGGGCACTCCTTCCCTACACCACACAGTCTCCACATGCTTCAGATTTGGAGAGTCTAAGAAATGAGACAGAGGCTGCTTGGGGACTTCCCTGGTGATCCAGTGGTTAAGACTGTACTGTCAATGCAGGGGACCTGGGTTTGATCCCTGGACAGGGAGCTAGTTCCCACATGCCACAACCAATACTCAGCACAGTCAAACAAACAAACAAAAACCAACCAACCAGTGGACGTCTGATCAGTTTAATCCTAAGAAGCAACGAGCAATGTGGAAAGCAGCCATTTAAGGGATATATACAACTTGATTTTACCAAAACTTACTAATAACCAATCTGAAATCAGTTAAATAATCACAGGAGATGACAGGTAAAGGAGCCTAGAAAGCTGTATAGAAATTTTTATGCCATTGAATGCCTTTACTACCTCTACGCCTCAGAAGTTAGAAAAGGATTTTCTCCTAAAAAGAACTGCACAGAGAATAAAGCCAGTAAGAGGAGGGGGTTTACAAAAAAAAAAAAAAAAAAAAAAGCATGACCATCCCTGTCAGACAGCTTTACTAGTTTATAAACACTCTAGAAATCACCACTGTGAGAAAACATTGTCCTGGTTCTACATCCGATTTACTAGGACAAAGGTTAGCCAAACAAGAACTCATTTTACTGTGTCTGTATTCTGAATATGAGGTCACCTGAAAGCCTGCTTCAGGTAATGAGAGTATTAGTCCCTGACTAATTAATGAATGGACTCGAAATGGCAAGTTTGCTTTAACCCAACAAACATGCATATTTTATGTCTTCTGTGCTCTATGATAATGATAATAATCCTGTTGTATGTATAGCAGTACCTTAGCCCACTCCATAAATTGTGCGAGAATTAAGCAATATTTTAAAATGGAAAATATACTTCATCCTCTTTGGGAATATACATGAAGGCCCTCTGGTTGCAATCAATTGGAAAAAAAAAAAAAAAAGCCTGCCATTAATGTCGAAGTTTTGCCTTTTCTAGGAATCCTAATTTCCCTGTGATAGTGTAATTGGATTCAGAAATACTTGAAGGCATCTCTGAAATTCTCCTGATCCCCAAACAATAAATCACAAGTCACTTTTCAATGCCCTCAGACTTAAAAGCACCTAGAATGTTGAGACATCACTCCAGCTTTTATTTCTCAATCCCTCTAGGGCAACTGCCCTTTGCTTCTGTAACTCTCCCTCACCTCGGTCAAACAGGCATCAAGTCCAGGCCGCAAAGGGATCCAAGCTTGTGTAAACTAAATACTAAAGACTCTCTAGCAGAATGAATGAGGCTAAGGGAAAGCACTTATTTGCCCTGATAGGAGAAAGGCAAAAAAAGGTGCAAGATTTCTACCTTACTTACCTAGAGACTTGAAAGCTGAGCAACTAGAACTTACAGTAGTATTCACAAGGCATTATGGCAAATCGCTACTTACCAAGTCCTGCACTATGCGACCCCACTCCTGTCTGGCCTTACTTCATACCACCTTCTCTCTGCTCCCTTTTCCTAATCACATTGGTCCTCTTTTACAAAGTTCATTATCTTTGCACACTTCTGTGTCTGCCCAGAACAGCCAGGCACAATCTAAGACTTCACCCACATATTTCTCCCTCTGTGGGGCTCATTCTGATCTTGAATCTCAATGAGGAGCATCCCCCAACTGTCACTGTTCTCTATATATACTATCTGTCCTGCATACTTCTCACAATTTGTGTGCATACGTCTCACTTCTACCTGTGTACACATTTATGTCAGCCTCTCTTGTGAGATTGCAGGCTTCAAGGGGGTAAGAACTCTGTCTCGCTTGTTCACCTGGGGAACTGAGGACAGCATAGACTGAGTGCTTTATTCATGGAGTAAATGAAGGAGAGAAACTTCAGGGCCTAGATGACAAGTGTGGTAGAAGGCCAGTCTCCTCACTTCTACATGAAAGCAAGACCACTGTGGCCGAAGAATAGGAAGCCCCCCAGGACCTTCCAGAAGCGGCACTCCTGAGCTGGGCGCTGGGGCCCTCATGTTGGCTGGTGACACTGGCGTGGCTTCTTAAGAGTCTCTTGGGCATGAAAAAGTGGGAGCCAGTGAGGGAGCCACATGGTAACCAGCACCAACAAAGAGTGATTCCAGGGTGCCTGGGAACATTTCCTTAGAAGCTCCCAGTAATATCCTAGAGGAGCATATATTATTGTTGGCTAAGCAACAGTAGGAACTGGACATGGAACAACAGACTGGTTCCAAATAGGAAAAGGAGTACGTCAAGGCTATATATTGTCACCCTGCTTATTTAACTTCTATGCAAAGTACGTCATGAGAAACGCTGGGCTGGAAGAAGCACAAGCTGGAATCAAGATTGCCGGGAGAAATATCAACAACCTCAGATACGCAGATGATACCACCCTTATGGCAGAAAGTGAAGAAGAGCTAAAGAGCCTCTTGATAAAGTGAAAGAGGAGAGTGAAAAAGTTGGCTTAAAGCTCAACATTCAGAAAACTAAGGTCATGGCATCCGGTCCCATCACTTCATGGGAAATAGATGGGGAAACAGTGGCTGACTTAATTTTTCTGGGCTCCAAAATCACTGCAGATGGTGACTACAGCCATGAAATTAAAAGACACTTACTCCTTGTAAGGAAAGTTACAACCAACCTAGACAGCATTTAAAAAGCAGAGAAATTACTTTGTCAACAAAGGTCCATCTAGTCAAGGCTATGATTTTTCCAGTGGTCATGTATGGATGTGAGAGTTGGACTATAAAGAAAGCTGAGCACCGAAGAATTGACGCTATTGAACTGTGGTGTTGGAGAAGACTCTTGAGAGTTCCTTGGACTGCAAGGAGATCCAACCAGTCCATCCTAAAGCAGTCCTTGGGTGTTCATTGGTAGGACTGATGTTGAAGCTGAAACTCCAGTACTTTGGCCACCTGATGCAAAGAGCTGACTCATTTGAGAAGACCCTGATGCTGGGAAAGATTGAGGGCAGGAGGAGAAGGGGATGACAGAGGATGAGATGGTTGGATGGCATCACTAACTCAGTCGACATGGGTTTGGGTGGACTCCGGGAGTTGGTGATGGACATGGAGGCCTGGCGTGCTGCGGTTCATGGGATCACAAAGAGTCAGACACGACTGAGCGACTGAACTGAACTGAAGACCTATTTAGTCTGCACACATCTGAATTGCATGATTATTCCAGGTTATACCAGCAAGCCTGAGCTGTTACATTTAATTATTACAAATTAATCATTTATAGCCACTGCTAAAAGTTCTAAGTGTAGAGTTCTCTTTATGACATGAAAAATTTCATCCTGAAAAAAATTAATTTCTTATCCCCACTGCTTAGCTAGTAACAATTTTCATGAGCACTAAATAAGAAAGCCAACTTTTCAGTTTTAAAAAACTACTTAGAGCTCCAGTCTACTGTGCCAATGGCCAAGAAGCCCATGAGTCAGATAAACTATAGCATTTTGACCCTTCCTAAGAGTTGTGCTGTCCAATCCAGGTCCTCTCACCTGTATTCTACCTTTCTATGGATTCCCTAGTAGCTCAGTTGGTAAAAAAAAAAAATCCACCTGCAATGCAGGAGACCCAGGTTCACTCCATGGGTAGGGAAGATCCCCTGCGGAAGGGAATGGCTGCCCACTCCAGTATTCTTCCCCGGAAAATCCCATGGACACAGGAGTCCGGTAGATTATGGTCCACAGAGTCCCAAAGAGTTGGACATGACTGAGCAACTAAACCACCACATGAGGTGTTAGATTTGTGAGTATGCCATTTTACCTTATCAACTGATTTCACTGTCTAGCAGTTGTCAACTGCTAGAATTACAAGCAAAACAGTGAGACGGCTATGTGAGGAACAAATAGTTGGCTCACAAGGAAGGCTATTCCTAGGCTATTTGGAAGCCCTTCCTGTCCTTCTGACCGTGCATATCCCAGACAGAAGAGAAAGCGCAGAGAACTGGAAACAGAATTCGGACCCCAGATCTATCTACTCAGTGACATCAAGGATCGCAAGCATGCTGAGTTTCTAAAGATTCAGCTTACCATTACAAACTGGCTGTTCCTGTTCAGTCGCTCAGTCATATCCAACTCTTTGCGAACCCATGGACTGCAGCATGCCAGGATTCCCTGTCCTTCACCATCTCCTGGAGCTTGCTCAAACTCATGTCCATTGAGTTGGTGATGCCATCCATCTCATCCTCTGTCATCCCCTTCTCCTCCTGCCCTCAATCTTTCCCAGCATCAGGGTCTTTTCAAATGAGTCAGCTCTTCGCAACAGGTGGTCAAAGTATTGGAGTTTCAGCAGGAGTCCTTCCAATGAATATTCAGGATTGCTTTCCTTTAGGATGGACTGGTTGGATCTCCTTGCAGTCCAAGGGACTCTCAAGAGTCTTCTCCCACACCACAGTCCAAAGCACCGATTCTTCAGTGTTCAGCCTTCTTTATGGTCCAATTCCCACATCCATACATGACCACTGGAAAAACTACAGCTTTGACTAGATGGACCTTTGTCAGCAAAGTAATGTTTGTGCTCTTTAATATGCTGTCTAGGTTTGTCATAGCTTTTCTTCCAAGGAACTAGTGTTTTTTTTTTTAATTTCATGGCTACAGTCACCATCTGCAGTGATTTTGGAGCCCAAGAAAATAAAGCCTGTCACTGTTTCCATTGTCTCCCCATCTATTTGTCATGAAGTGATGGGACTGGACGCCATGATCTTTGTTTTTTGAATGTTGAGTTTAAAGCCAGCTTTTTCACTCTCCTCTTTCACTTTCATCAAGAGGCTCTTTAGTTCCTCTTCACTTTCTGCCATAATGGTAGTGACATCTGCATATCTGAGGTTATTGATATTTCTCCCAGCAATCTTGATTCTAGCTTGTGCTTCATCCAGCCAAGCATTTCGCATGTTGTTCTTTGCATATAAGTTAAATAAGCAGGTGACAATATACAGCTTTGATGTATTCCTTTCATAATTTTGAACCAGTCTGTTGTTTAAGGAATCTCAAAATCTATTACATATTAGACCACCAGAGGGCCTACTACTGAAAAGATGCTTTAAATTTAATGTTCTCATTTCAAGTAACAAACTTCTCATGTCGGATCAAGTTCCCTAAGGGTGAAGATTAAGGCATTTTTCTATTAAATATTTAGCAATTAAAAAAAAAAAACCCACCCAAACCTGTCCACCAAATCTAATGGGACAGCCAGCCTTTCCTCACTTTCTACCTTAGGGTACTCTGGCCAGAAGGGGCTTTTAGAGCCATGGGCTTTTATACCCATGGCTATTCAAATGCTACCCTGACTGCAAATTCCCATTGGATGGTTCTATGGCTCATCAGACAAGGGTGTGTTTCACAGCCTATTAGAATGTGACTAATCAGTCTCTCCTTGTCTGAGGTCCGAATCTGAGGTGAAACATTTTCATACACTTTTTGAATGCTAAACTTAAATACTGCAGTATTAAATAGTGCAGGATTAAGAAGTAGGTGTGCTTAAGAGTCAGCAAGAAGGACTTCTTTGTTCTTAAAAAAAAACAAAAAACAAAAAAACTGGCAACCAAGTACAAGATATAGGATCAAGGTTAAAATTAGATATAAAGCCAAAAATAAAATGAAAATATGCCCATACTGTATCAAAACTGTTGGCCTAATTTTCTTTCTTGGCTTTAATATGTTTTTTATTGGATATATAAGGAGCTTCTGTTTTACAAGAAAAAAAAGAGCAGAGAGATTTGGTTTGGGGTTAAGAGATCTACTTGTCAATCTACTAACAAGCTTCTAAGCAACTTCTTTGTGGTTGTTCAGTCACTCAGTAATGTCCAACTTTTTGCGACCCCATAAACTGCAGCATGTCAGGCTTCTTTCACCATCTCCTGGAGCTTGCTCAAACTCATGTCCATTGATTTAGTGATGCCATCCAGCCATCTCATCCTCTGTTGTCCCCGTCTCCTCCTGACTTCAATCTTTCCCAACATCAGGGTCTTTTCTAACAAGCTGGCTCTTTGCATCAGATCAAAGTATTGTAGCTTCAGCATCAGTCCTTCCAATGAATATTCAGGATTGATTTCCTTTAGGATTGACCGGTTTGATGTCCTTGCAATCCCCCCTCTCAAGAGTCTTCTCCAACACCACAGTTCAAAAGCATCAATTCTTTGGCACTCAGCCTTCTTTATCTACAATATTGTACTACTGATGGAATAGTTAAAATTCATGTGGGCCAGAGATTTCTGAAGTCGGTAAACACATATACACACACAAACTAACAACCCAAACCAGAAATCTAAGAATGAAACAGACTATTCAGCAAAAGAGCCATTTCCTTTAAGTCCTATATACTTAAAAGCATTAGAAAAAATATATATCAGAAAAACTAGGTTTCCTGTACCAGAGTAAACCTACTATACTTTCACCAGAAAGACATTCTCATTATAAGCAGGGATTGGTGTTGGGGTTTATTATAATTCTATAGTCAGAAAGTATGGCTGAATTGAACTTAATCCTCAGTCGTAACTGATTCCAGAGTTACGAGACAGATTAACATGAATTAAAACAGGACAACTGAAAGTAACTGAAAAAAGCAAGACTCCACTGACAGTAGATGTCTGAGACTAATCCACTAGCAAGCTCTTGTTTCACATAAGTGAAATTAAGCACAGGTTTTAACTGGAGTCGATCTCTATCAATGGTTTTAAAGCGGATCCACAACTCCTAACTAAATAAAAATGACAAAGTTAATTAGAAAACCAGGGCTTGCAGTGTGGTTTACTGCTGCATGGATTCATAATCATATGACACAGAAACACCTTGGGGGAAATTACAGATTTTATGCTTTTTAGAACTTTCTGGAAATAACCTTTGTTCACATTTTGAAAGGCAATTTTGAATTTTTCCCCCTCCTCCCAAATCAGATGTCTTCATAAACAATAAGTCTGTGAACTCTCATCTGGACAGTCAATCATTTTGCATTGGAATCTGCAGATCAGTAAGCACAGAGGGTGGCAGGGGCTGGCAGTGGATTCAGTCACAGGAGCAGGCAGCTTCTTTTAGGTTTCTGAAATTTGGTTTTCTAGGAAAACATTTCTTCTGTTGAATTTCCTTGAATTTTGGGGGTGGGTGGGAGGAGTATGGTCAAAAGATTATTGAAATGATAGCTTTGTTACAACAAAAATTCTATTTTATTTCAGTCTATCTTTCTGATGCAATTAAATAAACTTAAAGATATATTAACTTTTAGGTTTGAGACTAAATTAACGCTCAGTGTGCGTGTGCACGCATATACTGCGTGCTCTTTGCATATTTATTCAGGCCTGGCTCCCAACATTCCACAGAACAATCAGCTCTTTGTATATTTAAACAGCAAAACTATGATTCTACCACCCTGCCAAAGCATACAGTTGCTGAATATGAGGGTGAGTCATCTAACGCGTGGTACTTTTAAATTATATATTAGATGACTCAGCCTATCACTTGCAAATATTTTAAAATAATTTTTATATACTACTTTTCACATTAAAATTAATAATTTTCCTATTTAGGGAATAAATACCTCAATAAAGACTTTTTAAAGAAAAAAATGGTATCTGGAAAACCAGGAGCAACAAGCTACAGTCAAATGGCAGTGGCACAGGTTTTAAAATGGTAATGCCATGCCATATCAAACTGATTGACATTTATTTCTGATAAATATAAACAAGGAAAGTCATCAGTATAGTTCTCCCAAGCCACTTATAGTCCCTAATTCCCTAGACTATTAAACTTAACATACAGACAACTTTTAATCAGGAATCACTCAACTGTATTTACTGACATCATTTAACTAACACCAAGCCTGTCTAAACACAGGAAGGGCTAACGGAATTTTCTGACTTTTTTTTTTAATTATCAGTCATCATTTAAAAATCATTGTACAATTGTTTCATAGAGACACTATTTTTTTTTAATGAAAACTTTCCTCCATTGAATTTCAACATCAATAAACATCACAGCATAATTATGGAATTGAATATAAGGGGAAAGATGTTCACTCTTTTCCAAGACTTGCATTGTAAAAGTGCATGGTGGTGTAATAAATCCTGGATTTCTCACAGAAGACTTAAATATCCCTGGCTATAGCTGGGGGAACAACGCACTTCACACATCCAACCATATGCTCACAAATGAGCAAATATTCTGTTGTTGGCATACTCTGGAGCCTAAAGATACTCTGCCATTGTTGGGAAACATAAAAGCTGAAGGCCACCTGGAGGATCTACTGCACCCTGAGCAGCAATTGTAGTTTTAATAAAAACTGTAATGACTCATTATGGTAAAAATTTATACTGATGAGGCTCCACCGCACATTTACACCATTTAGACACACCGTTTTTAAAAGTTAATTGGCACAGTTTTAAAAGCGATTCCTAACGAGAGAAAAGAATCGAGGCTGAAAAGCAAAGGAGATGAGTGATACTGAAAAGGATATACAGATGATAACGTGATGGCATTTAAGAATCACCTGGGAAGCTTGGTAAAAATGCAAGTTTCCACATTCTACACCCCAAACTCCAGATTTTGTTGTTGTAGGCCGGAGTCAAGAAATGTGCATTTTTTAATACACACCCAAGATAGATACTGATGCAGGCAACTCACACTCTGTAGTTTGAGACAAATACTATAATGCCAGCAAGCACTGGAAGATAGAAGGCCTTTTAGACCGACCACATTTCCCTACCAAGAGGCAAGACTCAAAAGTCACGTGAAAAGTCAATTCTTAAGAAAGACAAAAAAGAGGGGAAGGTAGGCAAAGAGAGAAAAAAATCAATCATACAAAAATTGAAATATAAATCAATGGAATAGGATAGAAAACCCAGAATAAGACCATGCACTTATAGTCCATTAATCTATGACAAAGGAGGTAAGACTATACAATGTTGGAAAGACCATCTCTTCAACAAATGGTGCTGGGAAAACTGGACAGCCACATGTAAAAAAATGAAGTCATTCCCTAACTCCATACACAAAAATAAGGTCAAAATGGGTTGAAGATCTAAATGTTAGACCAGACACTATAAAACTCTTAGAGGAAAACCTAGGCAGAACACTCTCTGACATAAATTACAACACCTTTTTAAATCCATCTCCCAGAATAATGGAAATAAGAGCAAAAATAAGCAAATGGGACCTACTTAAATTCAAAAGCTTTTGCACAACAAAGGAAACAATAAACAAAATGAAAAGACAGCCACAGATTGGGAGAAAATATTTGCAAATGATGTAACTGTTAAGGGATTTATCTATTCCAAAATTTACAAACAGCTTATGACCCTTAATGCTGTGATCACTCACCTAGAGCCAGGCATCCTGGAATGTGAAGTCAAGTGGGCCTTAGAAAGCATCACTACGAACAAAGCTAGTGGAGGTGATGGAATTCCAGTTGACCTATTTCAGATCCTGAAAGATGATGCTGTGAAAGTGCTGCACTCAATATGCCAGCAAATTTGGAAAACTCAGCAGTGGCCACAGGACTGGAAAAGGTCAGTTCTCATTCCAATCCCAAAGAAAGGCAATGCCAAAGAATGTTCAAACTACAGCACAATTGCACTCATCTCACATGCTAGGAAAGTAATGCTCAAAATTCTTCAGCAATATGTGAACCGTGAACTTCCAGATGTCCAAGCTGGTTTTAGAAAAGCCAGAGGAACCAGAGATCAAATTGCCAACATCCGCTGGATCATGGAAAAAGCAAGAGAGTTCCAGAGAAACGTCTATTTCTGCTTTGTTGACTATGCCAAAGCCGTTGACTTTGTGGATCACAATAAACTGTGAAAAATTCTGAAAGAGATGGGAATACCAGACCACCTGACCTGTCTCTTGAGAAACCTATATGCAGGTCAGGAAGCAACAGTTAGAACTGGACATGGAACAACAGACTGGTTCCAAACAGGAAAAGGAGTACCTCAAGGCTGTATATTGTCACCCTGCTTATTTAACTTCTATGCAGAGTACATCATGAGAAATGCTGGGCTGGAAGAAGCACAAGCTGGAATCAAGATTGCCGGGAGAAATATCAATAACCTCAGATATGCAGATGACATCACCCTTAGGCAGAAAGTGAAGAAGAACTAAAGAGCCTCTTGAAGAAAGTGAAAGAGGAGAGTGAAAAAATTGGCTTAAAGCTCAACATTCAGAAAACTAAGATCATGGCATCTGGTCCCATCACTTCATGGGAAATAGATGGGGAAACATGGAAACAGTGGCTGACTTTATTTTTGGGGGGCTCCAAAATCACTGCAGATGGTGACTGCAGCCAGGAAATTAAAAGATGCTTGCTCCTTGGAAGAAAAGTTATGACACAACCTAGATAGCATATTGAAAAGCAGAAACATTACTCTGTCAACAACGGTCTGTCTAGTCAAGGCTATGATTTTTCCAGTGGTCATATATGGATGTCAAAGTTGGACTGTAAAGAAAGCTGAGTGCTGAAGAATTGATGTTTTTGAACTGTGGTGTTGGGGAAGACTCTTGAGAATCCCTTGGACTGCAAGGAGATCCAACCAGTCCATTCTGAAGGAGATCAGCCCTGGGTGTTCTTTGGAAGGACTGATGCTAAAGCTGAAACTCCAATACTTTGGCCACCTCATGTGAAGAGTTGACTCACTGGAAAAGGCCCTGATGCTGGGAGGGATTGAGGGCAGGAGGAAAAGGGGACGAGAGAGGATGAAATGGCTGGATGGCATCACTGACTTGACGCACATGAGTTTTGGTGAACTCTGGGTGTTGGTGATGGACAGGGAGGCCTGGTGTGCTGCAATTCATGGGGTCACAAAGAGCCGGCCACGACTGAGCGACTGAACTGAACTCAACTATGACCCTTAATAATATCAAAACAAACAACCCACTCAAAAAATGGGCCAAAGACTTGAACAGACATTTCTCTAAAGAGGACACACGGATAGCCCATGGTCACATGAAAAGATGTTCAATATCACTAGTTATTAGATAAACACAAATCAAAGCTACAATGAGATATTACCTCATATTGGTCTGAATGGCTAGCATCTAGAAAATATCTACAAACAAGAAATGCTGGAGAGGATGTGGAGAGAAGGGAACCCTCCTATACTGTTGTTGAGAATGTAAATTGATGCACCCACTATGGAGAACAGTATGGAGGTTCCTTAAAAAACTAAAAGTAGAGCTACCATATGACCCTGCAATCCCACTCCTGGGTTTATACCCAGAAAAAAAACACGGCCCCAAAAGATACATGCAACCCAATGTTCACTGCACACTGTTTACAATACTATATATATACACACACACACGACATCTTCATCCATTCCTCTGTTGATGGACATTTAGGTTGTTTCCATGTCTTGACTACTGTAAACACACACAGAGATATACACACAATGGAATATTACTCAGCCATTAAAAAGAATGAAATAAGGCCATTTGCAGGAACATGGATGGACCTGGAGTGTCATACTGAGTGAAGTCAGTCAGAGGAGAAACATATGAAATCCCTTACATGTGGAAAAGGAGAAATATCATATGACATCCCTTATATGTCGAATCTAAAAAGAAATAATACACATAAACTTACTTACAAAACAAGAAGAGACTCACAGACTTAGAAAACGAACTCACGGTTGACAGCGGGGAAGGGATAGTTAAGGACTTTGGGAAGGTCATGTACACACTGTGATTTTTAAAATGGATAACCAACAAAAACCTACTGTAGAGTACATGGAATTCTGCTCAATGGTATGTGCCAGCCTGGATGGGAGCAGGCTTTGGGGAAGAATGGATACATGTTACATGTATGACTGAGTCCCTTCACTGTTTACCTGAAACTATCACAACGTTGTTGATCAGCTATACCCCAATACAAAAAGTTTTTGGTGTTAAAAAAACAAAAAAATTTTTTAAATTAAATTTAAAAAATCAATCATGGTGAATTATTCTTCAGTTTTGAGAGGGTACCATGATATTTACATTGCCCAGGTCATCAATTCATGAACAACTCCAGTGTTAAATTTCCCAAATGGAATTAAATGTATTCATTTATACAGAAATAAATTTAAATGCCTATGAGTGGCAAGCATAGTAGAGATTAAAAAAACAAAAAAAAAAGAACAACCCCACCCCCACCCCTAGAAAAACAGGCATTGCCGAAAAGGTGCACTCAACCTCCACACAAAGAGAAAGCAGGCTCTGGGAGTAGGGTAGGATGAAAGACATGTATCGTTAGAGGTAAAAACCATTCTCTGGGGTTCCTGGCAAGGAAAAGCTGTCTTTCAGATTTCATTAGGGAGGAGGTGAGCATCAGAGAAGGCTTCATGGAGGTGGCATTCCCAGTGACTCTTAAAGGGCAGACAGGTTTTTGGGGGAGTCTTTTTTTAATTGGAAGATAACTGCTTTACAATGTTGCATGTCTGTGTGTGCATATCCCCTCCCTCTTGAGCAACCCCCATATCCCATCCATCCAGGTGGTCACAGAGTGCCAGGCTGGGCTCCCTGTGTTATACAGCAGCTTCCCATTAGCTATCTGTTTTACACATGGTAAGGCAGACAGGTTTTGAACAGGATTCTCCATGTGCAGGAAAAGAGCATGCCAAGGACATGAAGAGAATGTCTGAAAGTCCACTGAGAGACCTTATGAGAATGTATATAGCTAATATTAGCTTCCACTGCAGTGCTAACTAGACAGCAAGGCTCAAAATCTCTCAAAGGAAAATCATATAAATAAATGCAGAAAAACATCTCCCTTCTCAGGAAACAGAAATGCCAACATCTGGTTCTCAACCCCACTTAAAGTGGAAAAAAAAATAGATATATGTTGTTACAAAGCGAGGAAACGGTGGTATTAAAAACCCAGCAAAGAGCTGTCAGTGGGCACTTTCCCAAAAGGCAGCTGCCAAGCGTTTCACTCACTGTTGCACCCTGGATGCTACATCAGGCCTTGCAGATCGAACGTCAGGAGCAGGAGTGGCTGGGCAGGAAAGGTTAACTGGCCAGCTGAACATATGCATCAGTGTTCCTTCTATTGCTGAGGTCCTAACTCTTATTCAACGAAGACTCAAAAATACCATGTATCACCAGACCTGAAGAGAATTCAGAACTTTTGCTGTCTTTGGTACATATGAGTTTGTTTATGTGTTTTCTCCCCTTTGCTTCTGTTGCTGACAAAACTTCTGATGGACCCTTTCTGGGCTAGGAGGCTAAGGAAGCAACTTTCTCAGCTGTCTCACTGGAGGTCCATCTTTGAAACAACTGTGTTGGGTACTCAGATCTGGTTTATTTCCACTTGTCAGCCATGCCAGTCAGGAAAGAGAAGCAAATTCATACACGTATCTTGTCTTGCATCTTGCAAAGTTAACTCATATTTTTAAACCAACATCCACCCAAGGCCTTGTCAATCTTAGTTCCGATGTACACCAAGCCTAAACGGACTTTGTTTCTTGCCTAAGGTAGTGCTGCATTGAAGCCCAACTGAAGTGCATTCATGATTTCAGACTATAAACACTGCATTTAAGTTTTGCTCTGCTTCTGTGTGACAGCAATCACTCTATATCACTACACTGGTCCCTCAGTCTAAATTCTGCTTTGTAATGGTTCATGCACTAAAGACAGACTACCCTGAACCTGGGTACTGAAGATTTTTTTGTAACATTATGTTTGCTACATTATAGTAAAAGTCATAACATTCACTGCTCCATAACATATACTACTGCTTTTATTCAGATTTTTATATTGCTCTAAGCATTTACTCTAATTCAAGAGGAAATTCTGATAGAGAAAAAAAGGATTTTAGAAACTATTTAAATGTTGGCTGTTTTATATTATGGAAACTGAAAAAAATACACATTCAAGAAATCACTCAAACCTCTATATGCCAGTGTCCTACACTGAACTGGACTATATTTTAGTACAACCTTTTTGCCAAGGGAATATATTTCATATTTGTAAAATGCTACTTGATTTCTGTACTCTTGAAAGTAAGATTCTTAAAATGGTAGAATCCCATATAGCCTTCTTTAAAAAGTGTTATGAGATATTTGTATATTTCAAGGTGGTATATTGTTTATCTCTAGCGGTTAACTATATGAATGTACAGTTTGGGGCACTGGAAACATAGCATTTAATAAAACAAAAATCCTGGCCTTCAAAAAACTTAGGCTCAAGGGAAGATTCTATATAATTAAAAATAAATAAATGAAATACAGCCTACTAGATGGGGAGAGATTAGGAAAAGTACTTTAAGGATGGGGGTAATAAGAATTAAAGATTTTTAAATTAAAAAAAAAATTTAAAAAAAATCAACATAATAAAAAAAAATAAAAAATAAAAAAGGATGGGGGTAGAGAGTTGGGGACAGGTTGGAATTCTAAACAGGCTGGTCGGGGAAGGCCCCTTTGAGGGGCAGCATCTAAGCACCAGGAGATACCCAGGTGAACCTGGGGAATGAGCATCCTGGCTGAGGGCAGAGCAAGTACAAACGCCAGCGTGGCTGGGGTGAAACGGGGAGGAGGGGCAGTCACAGAGAGGGAAGACGTCTGAGAAATGACAGGGGACAGATCATACAGAGGGTTGTAAGCTGTTGAGATATGGGATGGAAAGCTATTACAGAGTTTTATTTAAAGCATTAATGTGATATGGCTTACTTTTTTTTATTGAGATGTAATTCACATATCATAAAACTCATCCTTTGAAAGGGCACAATTCAGTGGTTTTTAGTATAGTCGCAAGATTGTGCAACCACTTCCAACTCCAGAACGTTTTCATCACTTCAAAAAGAAGCCCTCGCCCCCTAAGCAGTCACTCCCCTTTCGCATGCCCTTCTCCGGCTCTGGCAACCACGATCTACTTTCTCTATGGATTTGCATATTGCAGTCATTTCATATATATGGAATCATAATATGTGTGGCCTTTTGTATCTGACTTACTTTTTACCTGGATCTCTCTGGCTGCTGTGACGAGAACATGCTGAAAGGAGGCAAAGTCAGAAACAGGGAGATCAGTGAAGAGATGAATGGGGTAATTCAACTGAGAGATGAAAAGAGTCTGAAATAGGACGGGAAGTGAGATGGTAAATAACGGCTGGATCTTGAGTCATTTAGACAGGCTGGATACTGAGAATGAGAAAAAGAAAAGGAAAAGACAACTCTTTGGTTTTTCTCTCCATTCTAAAAAGATGGGGCTGACACCTACCTAGGGTGAAAGGCTACCGCGTGTTGCAGACTGAGAGGAAACCACAGGGGCATGTTTTTGGAGATGTTCATTAAATCTGGGATGGTGATGAGCCTTCTGTGTCAAGATGCCAAAAAGAGATGAATATGAGTCTGGAATTCAAAGGACACATCTAGGCTAGAGACAGAAATGTGGGAGTTTGCGAGTGGGAGACATTAATATTATGAAACTGGACGACATCGTCACGGATGTGAGTGATTAGAGAAAAGGGAAGAAATACAGTGAACGCGTCTATGGACGTGTCGACAGTTATAGTCAGAGAGATGAAAAGGAACAGACATCAAAGACTAGGAAGAAAACACAAATAAGGTGAGAAGACCAAGAGAGAGAAGAGTCACAAACATCAAATGGAAACACTTGTCTTGGTGGAGGGCACTGTCCACTCCGCCCAGTGCTGCTGAGAGAGCACTGAGAATTAGCCACTGGGTTCAGGAACATGTCAGGCAGTCATTCACAGGCCATGTGTTTTCTCTCCCTGCATCCTGTTCACCCCACTCCAGCCACATTTTCCTTTGCATTCGCTGTTTCCTCTGCTAGGTGTATGCCTCCCCCAGATACGGCTCTGAAACAGGCTGAGCGGAGTGAGGAAGTCACAAGTCTGACTGGAGTGGGTTTAAGGGACAGTGGTAGAAAAAGAAGTGAAGTCAGTAGCAATTCTTTTGAGAAGTTTAATTGTAAAGGGGTGAAGAGAAACAGCTGAAACGGGAGGCAGAGTAACAGAGCTCTAAAATGGGAGACATAAAGACATGTTCGTGTGCTGGTAGGACAAACCAGTAGAAAGGGAAGAACATTATGCCGGAAGGGACACAGAACGGCTGAGATAGGATATCATCTGCTCACCAAATAATCAACATTTAAAACATAAACCAGCTACTCATACAGGAAAAACAAATAAGGACAAGTTATTTTTTTCCGGAATCACAGAAACCACTTCTATCTGGATCCATTCTTCAAGGCTAAAGGTGTTGGATTAACTGTATACCCAAGGTCAGATTCAAGCTTAGGCTCTAGGCTTGGAGTCACAGGATCCAAGTTCAAGGACCATGGTAAGTTACAGTATCCCAGAAACTTCTTTTGACCTCCCTCTTTTGTTCATAAAATACTTATTAGAAGCAGCCTGTCCTCTCTACCTTGCATAATTGATATGATGATCAAATGAAATATGTAGACATTATCACTCTTAGGTGCGCTGTTCCTGCGAGGTATGTTCAGTTCGGTTCAGTTCAGTGCTACTAGACGAACAACTGCACACCCCTGAGTCTCACTCCGACACTCTACACTCCAGTTCCAAGAAGGGGAAAAGGCAAGATGAAAAACTGGGGGAAGAATAAAGAAAGCATCGAAAAGTAGAAGCTTTCTAGTTATATATTTAAACCACACTCAATAAGCTGGACATGCATTATGCCTTAATTTCCACTTTTTAAAAAAACTCAATGACCAAAAGTCCACTGGTTTAAGATTCAGCTGAGCCTGGGGCAAAAAAAAAAAAAAAAAAAGTACACTAAATTTGACTGTAGATCTGAAGCAAGATCATGATTAAATAAAGATGTAACTTAATACCGTCCCATGAATCTCTTTTATTCTCCACGCTATCTGCCACCTACCAAGTGAAAGTGAAAGTGTTAGCTGCTCAGTTGTATCCGACTCTTTGTGACCCCATGGACTGGAGCTCTCCAGGCTCCTCTGTTCATGGACTTTTCCAGGCAGGAACACTGGAGTGGGGTACCATTTCCTTCTCCATGGGATCTTCCCGACCCAAGGATTGAACCCACATCTCCTGCATTGCAGGCAGATTCTTTACCATCTGAGCCATCCACCTGCCAAGATCATGTTAAATAAAAAGACTATGTGCCCCTCGACTTTTTGTCAAATAGATATTAGCAGGTGTCTTGATTAAATTTTATCTGTTCATTAATTTTTAATTCTGCCTGCTTTGTGTATGGACCATAGCTCTCTTTAAGGAAGATATTCCTTACAGGGTATCTTGATCTAGCCATTAATTTTTCTCTTGATTTCCTCAAGTAAACTAAACACAAAGGTGTGTGCTCATTTTTTCAAATGGGAAAAATCTACCTTTATCAAAGAATGATTAACATGAAGAATTCTGATATGGAATTTACAATAAACGCCAAAGTTGAACTGACCTTATTGCTCAGCTCCCCCTCACATTTGATCAGAAAACTAAAGAACTTAGCTAGCCATGGGACCTCACAAGGCTTTAAAGTGTATGAAAGACAGAATATATGAGAAAATACACACACACACACACCTGTATGTATGTGGGCATGTATATATGCCACTCTCCTTTATAATATGTCTATATAATCATATACACCCCTTGGCAGAGGAGTCAGTTTCCTTGTGGGGACTTCCCTGGTGGTCTCGTGATTAAAAATCCACCTGGCAATGCAGAGGATGTGGATTTGATCCTGGTCTGACAATTAAGATCCATATGCCACAGAGCAGCTAAGCCTGGGCTGCAACTACAGAGCCTGTGCGCTCCAGGGTCTGTGCACCCCAGCTGGAGAGCCCAGGCACTGCAATTTCTGAAGCCGGCACACCACAACTAGAGAATGTCTCCACCACAAAGAAAGACCCGCATGATGCAAGGGAGACATCAAGTGATGCAACCAAGACCTGATGCAGCCAAATAAACATTTTTTAGAAACGGCTTCTTTGCAAAATCAATGTGTACACTTCCTGTATAATTAAGAGGAATAAGAGCTTACTTTTTTCTAATTATAAAGATAACTTTGTATCTTTACATTTATGAATACTTGTATACCAGGAACTTAGATACTGATTCTCTAGTCAGAATTTCAACATCTCACTAAAATCCCTATGACTCTTTTTTACATAAAACAATTCACTTTGTAATGATGTAAATTACAGAGATTCTAGGAACAAATTATTCTGATGGGCAAGTGTATCTACCTCAAGCTCCAACTTAGTGACACATTCCAGTATTATAGAAGAAGAAATTATTTTAAGGAAGTGATTTTTTGGAATTAGCTTTTATCAAAGTATAGTTGCTTTCCAATGCTGTGTTAGTTTCTAGCTGTACAGCAAAGTGAAGCAAAGTATAAAGCATTTCATACTTAAAAAAATGATATAAAGTCATTTTTCTTTAAGTTAAAACCTATCACTTAGGGGGCCCAAGTCATTTCAAGAATTGGTTTTGATTTGACTTTAAAGAAAGTTTTATCATAATATTATTATAGTATTATAATTATATAATTAAAAATATAATGAATATAATGTCATAATTAACACTATTAAAATACTAACTCATCTCAATTACTTAGGGTCATCATTACAAATACGCGATAATAAGCTACATTATAAGATCTTCATAAATTCAGAATTTGTTGCAGAATATGGATCCCTTCACCCTCATCCCAGGTAGATGCAGGCTACACTTTTTCTTAGATGACACTGTCTGCCTCTTATAGCTTTTCTGCCTTCCCTGCCTTGGCAGGAGGCCAGCAGTCAATTCTTGCTCCTATCAGTGTGTCTGTAGTTAGCAGGCTCCCCAATTTTCATGCATCTTTTTCTTGATTCTAAAAAGTAGTAGAAAAAGCCACAGTCTCAAAGTGTGGTGGTTCTGCCACAGCCCAGCTGCAGGTCCTCGACAAACCACTGAACCACTTTAGGAATTTGTTTCCTTATCTACACAATGAAAGACCTGGACTGAATGAGGGTTAAGTTTCATCCAACCTTGAAACTTCGTAATGAATGAATTTTTCTAAGAGCTAGGAAGTCCACCACCTAAGTTTATTAGAACTGTGTCCAAAGAATAGAGAAACTCAGAGAAAGGACCTCAGAAGTTTCCATACTTCTGTGCATGGAATTTACAGTATCTTGGGCTTGCTAGGTCACGGGCTTTTCAGTCTTCTAGATTCTTTTATCTCTAGTAAGTGAGGTTTTGCATTGGATAAATCAGGTCTGGACAAATGGGACAGAATTATATTAAGTGCGTTTGGAACAGAAAATTAAATATGACTCTTGAATATACTTCTTTCACATAAAAGATAAGAATTCAAGAAATTTTCAGAAATTCACAGAATAAATTATTCCCTTATGAAAACTTTTGTTTCTAAGTGCATTTCTATTTGATATATAAACAAAATGCAAGACACTACATGCATTAAAAAATGACTCACCTATAACTACATCATGTCCATCAACCAAGCCAGCAGAGAAGAGCTCCTGAGAAACGCCGTCTGCAGTATCTGCCCAAATGTGAAACGAAGGTGGATCAGAAACCACACAAAAATTAACAATCTAGTACAATGTAAAATATATATACTTTTCATTTAGAAAAATCATCCATGTGTATTTCAACAATTCAGATTCTATCAGGAGGAAAAATCAGAAGCAATGTGAAATACATTTGCCACATACAATTTGCATCCTGTTCTTTGTTCAACAGAAGTTCTACAAAATTACTGTTTCATTTTTGGTGAGCCAAGAAAATTTTGCCTTTTGTCTACTACCTGCATTAGTCCTCAAATGCACCTCTAGAAGTTAGCTCATAACTGGTCCCTATGGCAATGCTTTTCTTTCTTGCCAAGGTTAATTCCAGCCACCATCAATCCTTTCCTATCATTAGTAGCTACTGAGTTAGAATTTATGGCAAAGGTTGAAGAGGTAGCATTTGATACAACCTTATATTTGGTACAAACAGCCTGTGAGCTTGTTGGACTATTAAGATGAGCTATTTAAATGAATGCTATTAAGAAAATCCTTTAACATGACATTGATCATTCGATAGCAACAGACTCATTCTCTTAGAAAATGTGGTTGAATAAAAGAATGTAGCTTCTCAATGATAACTGACAGGGGTTAGCAATCTCATAAAGATGAGATTGAACAGGCTGCAGCAAGTGAATATAACAGAAATTACTTAATTGAGAGGTTATACATGAACATGACAATAGTGATAAGTCTGTTTGAAGACTTTGTAAAGGGAAATTGATAAATTTGCCACGTGCTCAAAGAACCATTATGAACCTGGATGTTTTCACAAGGGAGACTACATGCTCTCCATGGCAGCCTGATATTATCACAAATATCCTGTATTAGAGTTAGATAAGAAGAAACTGGGAAAGTACAGCTTCTGAATCAAGTAACCACCTAAACTGAACTACAAGAGTCCGTTATACACATCTGTGTCTTTTTTCCAGTCTTGCATACAGGGTCGTCAGAGGGAGAGGGAGAGGGTGGGATGATTTGGGAGAATGGCATTCTAACATGTATACTAGCATGTAAGAATTGAATCGCCAGTCTATGTCTGACGCAGGGTGCAGCATGCTTGGGGCTGGTGCATGGGGATGACCCAGAGAGATGTTGCGGGGAGGGAGGTGGGAGGGGGGTTCATGTTTGGGAATGCATGTAAGAATTAAAGATTTTAAAATTTTAAAAATAAAAAACTAAAAAAATAAAAATAAAAATAAATAAACTGAACTACAGTTTGCTATGCCAAAGGCTGCCTTCATCAGAGAATGGGTTTCCCTGCTTAATCTGTGTTTCAAATATGATGACGTGTGTTGTGTGTGTAAGTGTGTACTCATACTCAACATGAGCACGTAGCTGAAGGTACAATTATCTTTCACAGCGGGCTTTAATATGCTTAGCCTGGTGTCTGACTCATAGTAATTACTCAACAAATGGTAGCTGTGATGATGACGAGGCAACCAGAGACCATTTGAAATGCACCTTCTTTTTCTCTCTCATACATGGCCCAATTTTCCAAACTGCCAACAAGACTTTGAGAGGTGATATATATTCTTTGTACTTTCAAAGAAACTGTGGTATTCTATCATTTGACTCATCCAATGAAATGGAATCAAAGAAGGTAATGGAAAAGAAAAACACAGGAATCTTACTAAACAATGAAATTCCATATAAGGTGGGCTTATCTGTGGCTTCCCAGCAATAAAGAATCTGCCTGCCGATGTAGGAGCCATGGGTTTGATCCCTTGGTCAGAAGATCCCATGGAGAAGGAAATGGCAACCCACTCCAGTATTCTTACCTGGAAAATCCCACGGATGGAGGAACTTGGTTAGGCTACAGTCCCTGGGGTCGCAAAGAGTCGGACACGACTGAGCAACTTCACTCACTATACTGGACCTTGTCCTCACTATTAGGAGTACAAGAAACACCTTACAAAATTCTCTCAGAGATAAAACGATCTCATAGCATGAACCTTGGTGTTGTTTAGTCACTAAGTCATGTCTGACTCTTTGCTACCCTATGGACTGTAGCCTGCCAGGCTCCTCTGTCCATGGGATTTCCTGGCAAGAATACTGGAGTGGGTTGCCACTTCCTTCTCCAGGGGATCTTCCTGATCCAGGAATCAAACCCATGGCTCCTACATTGGAGGCAGATTCTTTATTGCCGGGAAGCCAGGGAAGCCCATAGCATGAACCTAGGACAGCATAATAAAAGGCTCCAGTCTGAATATGACGTAGCTTTATAAAGTTGGCTAGAACATTCAGCCTCAATCTCCATCTTCCTGGATGCCACTAAAAACTTCAGGAAAAGCAGCGTATTGAATTAAAGTGCCTGCCTCATAGACACCAGGCATACAGTAGGCAGTGGTTTCATGCTATTGACTGACTATCTGTTAAAGCAACTGGGTGTGATACCACCATCTCTAAAGTTACCAATAAGATCTTACACTTGAGTAAGGAGCTATAATCAAAGAAGTCAGATGAGAATGGAATAATCAAACAAAGCCACATTGAGGGTTAGCACTACAGCAGTACTGAAGCAAAGAACATTCCCAAATCATTAAAGTGTGCAGCATCTCTGACTATTTTCAGGACTGTTGGGTACCGAATGAGTCATATCAAAATAGCAAATGGGTGGTGCTTATTGGTCAAAAATGGAAATGTTCCTGGTTTGTGTGTGTGTGCCATTCAGCAGTTATTTTTCATGCATGTTAAGTAATATGTCAGTAACAGTTTATAACAAAAACTTGAGGTAACTGATAATTTGTTTTTCATTAAGCTATCTAACATTCCTGATGCATAAACAGGTTAAACAATCATAAATAATCACGTATGCTCTGCTTTCTAGACCATTACAGCAACATAATAAACACAAAGGGTTTGCCCTCAAATGAGGACTGAATATGTGATATGTTCACTTTACACATTCGATGCCATGTGTATTTAGGTATGTATCTAGCGGAGACGTAGTACACGTGATATGCATGCACAGATGGAGTGCAAACAACATCTGAAATGCTTGACAGCATCAGTAGCCACACAAGTACAGTGATTCAACTGTGGTGTTTCTGAAACTATTAATAACAGGCTGTGCTCGCTGCCCAGGGAGGGCCAGCTATCATCGGGAAGTCGGCACTGCGGTCTCTGTCTGGGCAACAAAAGCAGAGACTGAACCTAACCATGGCAAACGGGGTTGCCGAAGCCAGCACAAAGGGCCAGGTAATGCAGATAGAGCTGTTCTATCCCCAGCAATCCTCAGCTCAGAAACTCATTCTTTGTTTCCTTTGAAAAAGTTGATTTTTATTGCCACTGTCAATCTTAAACAATCAGATGAAAAAAATTACTGTTAAAATAAGAATCTGTTCTTTTTATTTACTATACTTGAAACTCTTATTATATAATTGTTCGATTTTATCACAGAACTGGCTGGTCAACATTTTTATATCATGACGAACTAGCTTTTAGATAACGGCAACCAGCAACAGTTCAATTTCACAGACTGACTCTAAGCTGTCAAAGACGCTCCCCAGAAAGAAAGACCAGTTAGGAAATTCACTAGGTCTTCATTTATGTTTGTTTTGTAAAAAGATATGTTGGATTCAAATATACTAGAAATCATGATGATGGTGATTATTTTTTTTGGCTACAAAGCACAGCATGCAGGGGTCTTAGTTCCCCAACCAGGGATTGAACCTGTGTCTCCTGCTCTAGAAGCACAGAGTCTTAGCCACTGGACCACCAGGGAAGTCCTCTGGAAATCATGAAATCTTTGTGCTTACAGGAGACTAGAGATCAGGGCCACTGAGTCCATAACCACCTATGGCCCAGGAACACATTTTGTTTGGTGGGCAGGGTTTGTTCAAAACTGAACTGCAATGTACTTAGACAGAACTCTCCAGTTCCCACAGTTCACTTTGGCTCCCGTAAGCATTTGAGCCTGCGTCTTCTTACAGGTGGTAACAGCAAGGAGATCAAGCCATTAACTGACTGACTAGCTATCAAGTCAGGAAAGTTTCAGGTTTTCAAAATTTTAGCACATACAATTCCAACTTTTTTAATCAAGTCAAATCTGACATGGAGTTCTAACACATAAAATAATTACGGCGTGTTATACGTTCAAACGTATGAGATTAATGAAATATCAAGGCTATTTTCATGTAAAAGTCTGAAACCAGAGGTCAAGGACAGTAACTGTTACAGTCACAGCATTAGCACCTGATTTTCACTTCTTTAGACTGTTCTTCTTATGAACTAAAGAGTGGAAATAGCAATTTTTGTTTAACAACTAGTGTTGTGATCTCTAAAGCCTGAATCCATTAGTTAACCAAAACGACTTGGGATTCTCCTGCATTACCAGGTGCTTGCCAGGTGCTATAGACACCTAGAAACAGGACATGGTTTGATGACTTCCATGCGTCCTAGCACTAAAAGAGCAACCAGTCTAGCCCTGACACTATTTTAGTAACTACTCAAAATACTAAAATTACATTCTGCTGCCAGACTGGCCTTGTTGCTACCAAGCCTCCTAGTGGTGCCTGTAGCAAGTAGCAGCCCAGACTCTGCTCAGCACAGGCTTCGTATAATCAGAACGGACAACAGAGAGGCCAAGCGTGCTACCTTTTGGTCTGATGTCATGGTTTGCTGCTCAACCGTAATCAGGACTGCCGTGCGCATCTCATCACACTCATCATAACGTCCTTTAGGCCCTGCATCACCATGCCAGCACTTCTTTTCACGCTTGAGCTAATAGACTTAATTTATAAGCGTGTGTATGCTGTGCAGCACGCGTCATTACAATTCATACATCAGTAGTAGGTTTGGTTTGGATTCTCTGCAGTTACTACAAATCCTTTCTTTCTTCCTTCCTTCCTTCCCTCCTCTGTTGTTAGAGAATGCATTTTTGAATAGCAAATTATAACCACACGCTTATAATCAATTTCTGAAATGCTCTCTGTAGCAATAAAATAATAATTTCAATGGAAACTTACCTCTTCCTGGAGTAAACTCAAATCGTATGTCATTAAGTTCCTTCCTGGAGTTTCTGAAATATATAACATATAGCATATTAAACTCTAATGAAGCAGAGTTTAACCAAAATAAATGTATTCCAATTTTTATAAGATGCTACTGACACACAGATAGCGTTGAACAGTTTTAGGGTTACCTCTAATACTTCTTTAACTAGAAGAGGCAGTTATGACAATAATAAAGGAAAATATTTAATTGACTGAATTTACCTTATACAAACATGATTATATCACAAAATTATAAAAATAAATGTTCCTTTTATAAAATATACAATAAGTCAATAACCTTAAATTTAATTCTGTAATTAAAATTTTCAGAAGCTTTTAGTCTAGCAAAATAATATTCAATAAGGTTTTCATATTTTCCTGGGAAAATAGCATTTTGTCAAATTATTTTTAAAAGTGAAACAAAGGGGATAGTCTTAGCGGGAATTTCTTGACAGTACTACACATTAAATTATCCAACAAAACAGCTGGAATAAGGTATGTAGTTTCCTTTAAAAAAATTTTATCTAAATAGACAGGGCCTGTGACTGTTGCAAAATTGCCCACTGAATATACAGAATTTGAGAACAATTTTAAATGACTACATAAAATTACGACACACATATGTACATGCAACCATAAAACTAAAAGACACTGAGGAAACATGGAACAAGTAAATACCTAAGATATGAGTTTCCCAGAAACAGACTCATAGCCAGAGAACAAACTTATGATAACGATGCAGGAAGGGTAGCTGGGAAGTTTGGGATTGAAATGTATGCAACTGCTATATATATATATTTTTTAAATATGAGTTTTCCATTCATATTAATATCAAGACATGATAAGGGTCAGTGAGTTAGAATGGTCTTAATTTTTCATAAGAACACTAAAATATTATGAGTAACTCTCAACAGATGCTAGAATTAAAGTTAATTAAAAAAAAAAAAACTTTAAGAAACCGCAACAGGACGTATGAAATGGTCATTTCTGTATGCACTCAACTCTGCTCTGTTGCCAAGGGTACCCAAGGCTGAGACAGAGACAGTCTGAATACCCAGCCATGAACATTCTCCTTCCCATGCCAGGGGAGTCTGATCAAATCTTCTAATACTGCGGTTTGATACTCTAGCACTTTGGGTAATTCAGTACCGTGCCTAAATCTTGATGTCATCAGTCTCTGAGCCTTCTTTGTTCCCTAAACTGACGTGGTTATCTCCTACCACACCCTGTGACACCAAGTGAGAGGAGGCTCAGGAAGATGACAAATGCCGAGTACTGACAAAGAGAAAGCCCTCCTCCTAGTGCCTAGGGAAGCTTCCTCCCTTCCACAAGCAGGGCGGAAAAGGGGCAAGAACTCTAGAGATACCCAAGCCCACAGTATCGACATGGGAGCCATGAACCTTGGCATATCCTCTCTGGTGTCCGCACCATGATTTTATCATCCTCTGGGAAACAAAAATGGGACCAGCAGATATTAGCAATTGCTACAGCTGTGCCTCATTTAGGACCTTCTGAGGATCTGAAAACTGAAAATTGTGGATGTTCACACTAAAAAGAAGTAGAAACATGATCAACATGTGAAATTGCAGGCAACTATAATATAGATAGTTCAGAGATTTTGGACCCCGGACTAAATAAACCTGCCCTGAAGATGGAGCGGGCAACAACCAACCAGTGCCTGCAACGGCAGGTCTATGTGCATGTTGCCAAAATTTTCTTAATAAATGACAGTGTCATCACACATTACACAGTGCTGTCATATCCATTGGCAGTTCTCAAACGTTTTGGTCTTAGGACCCCTTCACATTCTTAAAAAGTACCAAGGACCCCTAAAGAGCTTTTGCTTGTGCTGATTATGTCCATCAATATTTACTGTATTGGAAATTAAAACTAATTCATTTAAAAATATGTATTATTTTACATGAAAGTGATAATAATTAGCACATCACATGTTAATATAAAAGGAACAATTATTTTGCTTTCTAAAAGAAAAACAAATCAGTGAATGCATTGTTTTCTATTTTTGTAAACCTCTCTATTGTCTGGCTTAAGGTAGCTAGTATATGTTGTCCTTCATATTCAATCTGCTGCAATATCACATATCATGGAGCCAGCCACTGGAAATTCCACCATACGCATGTGGAAGAATGACAGTGAAAAAGGCCAATAATTTCTTAATATCATTATAAAAATAGTTTCCACCTCATAAGCTCCTTGAAAGGTCTCACGGACCCCCCCAGGGATCACAGGACCACACTTTGAGAAATACTGATAACAGATTTCATTTGATCCCAGCAATCAATGTTTGAGACATGCAAAGTAGGTATTACTTGTTTCCCACTTCTGATGAGTACATTCAATGGCTTTTCCAAGTTTACAAAGGTAATGAGTGGCAGAGTGAGGACCAACAATTCTATACTGTAAATACCTACTGCAAATAGAAATGTTTGATTCCTGTTACTTTTTGAGAGAAAACAAAGTATTCCCCAACATTTTGCATGTTACCATGAGAAGATCAGTAAGCATTCACTTACTTAACAGCCTTGGTCTTGTGTGTTACGTATCAGCAAAGACTGAATTAGGACTAAAACAATTCAATAAGAAAAAAAAAAAAACACCAGGAAAGCAAGTATTTATGGTGTATAAAAAATGAAATGACAGAGGGAGAAAATGAGAAATCAATTAGGTTTGATGCTAATGTATCCCACTGTTCCTTTCCTCTTTCCTTTGATCAGATTGTCTTAAGTTATTTTGTTCTACTAAGGTCAAGGACTTTGCTGTAGCTCAGACGGTAAAGAATCTGTCTGCAATGCAGGAGACCTGGCTTTGATCCCTTGGTTAGGAAGATCCCCTGCAGAAGGAAATGGCAACACACTCCAGTATTCCTGCCTGGAGAATTCCATGGACAGAGGAGCCTGGTGAGCTCCTCTGGGGTCCATGGGGTCAAGAAGAGTCAGACATAACTAACTGAGTGACCTTACTACTAAGGTCATGGAAGAGAGGTATAAGAACTGTAACCAAAACATGATCACGCATATTCTGATTCTTAAATATTAATCCCACAAAGTTAATATCCAACATCCATAATCTCTATGCACATCAATGGTGGCTCAAGTTATGGAGGTTGCCTAGACAAGTCATTCTCCTTTAACTCTGAACCCAAAATACCCACCTTTGAAAAGATCACAGTGATTGAGTGTGTGTAGTAGACTTGTCCCATCAGGGTGAAATATAGTTGGAAAAATGCCTAATTGGATCTGACTACTGAAGGTCATCCTTTTATAAAGAATTAATCTTTTCAGACTCATATTTAACACCTTTAATTGAAAGTACATTTACTTTAATTGATATGGCACAGGATACTCCTAATTTCAGGGAAGCTGAAAATAGGTATGATTTAAGGCCAGAAACTATATGCAACTTTCCAGGGCAAACATTAATAACTTGAGAGTTTCAAGACCCAGGTGACCGCTGATAACTTAAAAACTCTTTCGATCCTAAAAATAATAAAACAAAACAAAGAACAAACTCTTAAATTGGTTAAGGCACAACACCTCTGCATCACAAACGCAAATACCTACAGGGCTCAGGCAGGAAATTTCTTTTTTAAAACAGGTGATAGCATGGTATAAAGATCAAAAAGTACGGTATAATACGGGATCCCTGGTGGCTCGGACAGTAAAGAATCTGCCTGCAATGAAGGAGACACCTGGGTTTAATCCCCGGTCAGGAAGACCCCTGGAGAAGGGAATGGCTACCACTTCAGTATTCTTGCCTGGAGAACTCCATGGTTAGAGGAGCCTGGTGGGCTACAGTCCATGG
The DNA here is from genome assembly GCF_042477335.2 of Ovis canadensis. NCBI lineage: Eukaryota > Metazoa > Chordata > Mammalia > Artiodactyla > Bovidae > Ovis > Ovis canadensis. Next base: position 146,739,539 of record NC_091246.1, on the reverse strand, counting down.
GGTCGCAGAGAGTCAGATACAACTGACTGACTAAGCAACAGGCAGGTTCAGTGGGTATTCTGTGAAATCTAGCCCTCTCAACTCCCTTTGCTCATCTGTCTGGTCCCCCTCACTGAGGCAATCATGCTACAGGCTTTCTGCATATGCTCCATGAGATGCTTTACACATACACTAGCGAATACACAGTGTGCTCACTAGCCTGTTTAATACAGTGGGAGACGGCAACTGCATTCTATATCCACTGTTCTGCATCTTGCCTTTTATTTAACTTAATAACATACCTTGGAATTTCTTCATATTGGTTCACAGAGAGCTTTCTCATTCTTTTCTGTTTATAGCTACACAGTATTCAATTGTATGCTCTATCCTTCTTTAACCAGTTCCCATTCTATGAGTAGATTGTTTCCAGTCTTTCACTATTATGAACAACGCTTCAATGAATAACCTTGTTCTTAGGTCCCTTGGCAAATATGTGAGTATAAAAATAAATTTTCTGGAAGCAAATTGCTTGGTCAAAGGATATATGCATTCACATTTGATTTGACCGATACTGTCAAATTCCTCTTCATTTATGTTGCATCAATTTATACTCTCAGAAGCAATCTGAAAGCACCATTGCAGGCACTTTTAAATGAGTATGGCAGGAAGTATATTAAAAAAACAGCCAAGAAACAGGGAGATGCAGGGACTCTGCCAGCTGATAAACATATTCTCCATTGAAAGGGGGCAACCAGCACCAGCGGGTTAGGGTCAAGCAGGATCAGGGCTTAGTTCTGTTAAATATTATTTTTCCACATCCATTCAAAGTGAGGAGTTCCAAGATACAGACTGGTATTTTTCTTTTTGCTCTTTCAATTCATCTGCAAGGGACATAGTGAACACTTTAATTGAGGCAGCTGGCTAACAGGGTGGTGAAGACAGACGGGAGTGAACACACACCCCTCCTGGTGAGGGAGGTGTAGGAGGCCTGGACAGCTGAAGTATATATTTTACAGGGGGTAGCACTTTTCTGCACCTCTTAATTTACCATGTCAAGACAGCCTGAAAGACTTATTGCTCTTGGAGGACTCCCAAACTAAAAGGCCAGCTCAGGACTATATGCATCCCTCGGCTGCATGGTAATGTCTCTCAGCCTATGCCAGCAACTGTTCAGGGACACGTGAGCTCCAAGAGTCAGATCTGAGCAAGAGGCTGAGCAGCCCAAAGACCACTCGCTGTCGAAGGGCATCATAAACTCTAAGCACTGGTGCTGCATGCCCTCCACCACAGGGTGCTCTGGAGTGAGGCTGAAAGCCAATCATTTCCTCTAGCTCTGAGGGGGAAGGATACAGTTGGGGTGACACCACTCAGGGCCCCTGTAAGGGCAGAAAGGACAGAGTTTCCCAGGATCCAGAGGTGGCCCCTCTCTTCTAAGCAACAGGGGATGTTCATGACCAATGACAGCCCTCTTCTTCCTTACTCTTCCCCAAGATTCCAGGTCAGGGCAAAGCTGTTGGTGTCCACGGTAGTTCAGACAGAGCCACACACTCTGGCACTCCTGGAGTGTCTCCCCTTATCGGGAGCAGGAGGGGGACCTTTCAAACATGTCGGGCCGGGAATCACTGGGGACAACATTCAGCTTCTTTCCTACTCTTGGCACTGGACTGAAGTCCTCTCCCACAGGTTTAGGAAGAGACACAGACTCTCTCCACACCAGGAGGTGAGCTGGCATGGATGACGAAATACCACGGATGGTGGAGAGAAGTCCGACTTCGAATCTACCCTCTACTTGTCTGGCCTCTACTTTGCTCAGCTGTGAGATGGGGAAAATTACTAACAGTATTTCCAATCTGCCGGTACATGCTTGGTACTTAACATCGTTACTTCATTCCATGGTCAAAACAACCCTTGAAGCAGGGACGATTCTTATCCCCTATTACTGGACAGACAAGGAAATGGAGGAGGCTTAGAAAGGGTAAAGGATATGTGCAAAACCAGGTGTCTGACAGCAGAGCCGGACTCAGTCTAGAACTTAATCAACATCACGTATCATCTTCTCCAGTGCACAACCCTTAACCCGAGGCTCTACTAGCCCCTTAATTTGCAGGTGCTCCTAACTGGTCTCCATGTTCAAGCTCATGGTCTCCAGAGGATCCAGTCAGCTCGTTTCCTGGAAACCTGATCTTGTCACTCCCTTGTTGAAAGGCTCCATTTCCATCCCTTTATTAAAGCAAAATTCCAAATCCTTAGCATGATCCTCCAAGACTTGCTTGTGCCCACCGTCATCATCCACCTATCATGACCTCTGGGCTATGCCCTTTTTAAGCTCCTCCAATCATCCATTTCTCTAAAGCTCCACTACTACTGACTGAGGGCAGGTCACCATTACCTGCTGCACACAAGAACAAGTGATTTAATGACCAAAAAAGACACCATGCAGATACAGAGAAACTCCACTTAAAACGAAAGATGTAGCAGAAGGGAGACGGGCCATAAAAGGTAAGGGTGCAAGCCTCGGTAGATGAATGTGTAGCCCAGGAAGAAAAATGTACTTCCTGAGATATGAAAAATGCCGCACTAGTGATAAGATGAAGGACACCTGCAACGTAAGGCCAGTAACTGAAGAATCAGGGCGAGAAAAGGGAAGGCTACTGCGGCCAGCCTCTGGGCTTTCCCAGGGCAGGGGCTGCCAGGGAGCTAGTCAGACCAGCCGGACCCACCTGAGCTCACTGCCTGGTCCAGACCTCCACCAGCTTCTTCCCGTCGCATGCGCAGTTTCCTCAGCTCCCCTCGCAGATTACACAAGCTGAGTGATAGCACCATGTGGCTCCCTCACGACACAAACAGGCATCACGACGCCCTAAATTCTGAGGTGAGCAGTAGGCCATGCTTCCAGAACTCAATGAGCTTGCAATCGTCCCAGAGAATGAAGAGAATGAGAGCTGACCTATGTAAAACCACCCGGAAGACCCCAAGGTAAATGTGTGCTTTAACAGCAGTCACAGAGGAGGAAATGTTAGACTAATTCTGACAAAGGAGCATTCCCTCTTTCTTGGCTCTCACTCTATCCATCCTTCACACTCCTGTCAAATTAATCTTCCTCTGAGGTAAAGGTCCAATCACAGAATCATAGAATTTTACAACCGAAAGGGGCCCTTGAGGTCATCTAGTCCATTTCCCTCATTCCTCGGGTGAGGAAACAGAAGCCAAAGAGATTAAGCGGCTTGCTTAAGACTACACAGCTGGTTAATTCACCCAACACTCCTTAAATCCTTATTGATCACCTACTAGGCATCAGCCCTATCTTAGCAGCCATTACAAAGGACACTCAAACCAGGGGCTGAGGTTCCTAGATGACTGCTCTTTTAATCTCCACTGGTGGTTCTCAAACTGCAGGCAGGAGATGGAGGCATAATCTCTAAAGAAATACACTTTTTCACCCCAGTACACTCCTGCCCCTAGTTAAGAATGACTGCATGCAAGGAGAGGTGTTACTGATGAGTATGGATACATTTCACACAGGACTGATATGGTGGCAGAAATAAAGGTGGAGAGTCACCACTGTGCCCACCAGCCCTGAGTCCCAAACCCTGCCTGAAATCAGTTCTCCTCCAGCAGTATATCTCCATGCACAATAAGCCACACGTTCCAGGAGTGTGAGAACAGCAACTGAGTTCTATACCGCCCATTCCCCCAACCCTTTGCCTCAAAAGAGCCTTCTGGATCTGTGAGTGTCCTACAAAGTGAAAGTGAAAATACCTTTCAGCATTATACCTCCAGGCACCCAGAAATATGCCAATGGCCTAGAAAGCATAAGTTGGTAACCTCCAGAATTCTATCTAGTCTACGTGAAGCCCCGCAGCATACACAGCCTGTGATCACTGTCATAGATCAGGACGTCACACTGTTCCTTTAAACAACAACAACAAAAAAGAAAAAAAAAAAACAAGAGCCGTGATGTGTATACACACACACACACACATGCACACGTGCCAGTGCATGCACACACATACTCACTCACAAGGTTTTCTTTAAGGAAGTTATCTTGACATATCCAAAAATGTGACCTTACAAGATGGTTGTCTGGAGGTTTCTCTGCAACTAGAACCACAGGCTACAGACTCTGAACCATCGTCCCTGCCCCACACCAGCTATGGAGCAACCCAAAGAATACTTCAGATCTGCAGCCTGCAGGAAGCATTATAGTCTGGCTACATATGATTCCACCCAGCGGACACTTAAATTAGAGCTGTATCTGCAGAGCCTTTTGCATACCGAAATTTCTGATGCTCTGTACCATGCTGATACCTATGAATAAATCACATGAAAAATGATAAATAACCACCTTTTGCCACTGACAAAAAATAGTTTTCATCTGGAAATAATCCAAACTGGGTTAAGGTTTTGTGCTTCTTTCACAGAAACCTCCTGAAAACCTCCATGCCGCCAAGAAGATACACTGCTTCCTCCCCTCTACCTGATCCACTCTCCAATGTAAAGAAACATGTTTGATCCTGTTTTCTCCAGTACACACTTTCAAAAATCAAGACAGACATACAGGATAATGCAAAGAAGTACTAAAACAAACACATATGTACCTACCACCAAGAAATTTTAAAGTGGTAACATTCTGCCATATTTTCTTCAGAGCTGAATACATCAAATTTGAAAAATGTTTGACGTACACAATACAAAATCAGTTGTGTTACATCTGAGCTGTGGTAAATCATGAGCAAACAGGTTATTGTGTAAGGGCTCTGCTTCCTGTCAAGATTATGGAACTATTTCCTGGGTAGCAGTTCTTTTCAGCATTCACAATGCCCACTGAACGTATTCATTGAACCCATTTTCACCTACAGGGCAAAAGGGAGACAGAGTGACCACACAAAAACCAGCTCATGCGCAGGGCTGGTGAGAGCAGTTAACACAGGCAAGCTGGAGCTCACATTTTTTTTTTTTTTCCAGCTCCAAATCCCCTTTAAACTGCCAGCCACAGTGCTGCTTTTAATGGGCTAAAGCAATCTTGGCTACTCAAAATTCCCCTCTCTAAAAGTCAGTTTCCTCATCCATTTTATCAAAGGATTGGACTAAACCATTTCTATTTATTTATTCACTTATTTTTGGCCACGCCATGGGCACGCAGGATCTTAGATCCCTGACTAGGGATTGAACCCATAACCCCTGCAGAGAGAGTGCAGAGTCTTAACCACTAGACTGTCAGGAAAGTCCCCTGGAGCTTACATGTTTAATAACAGGGAACATTTTAACATGCATTTCTTACTTAAGGGTTTTGTGTGTGCCTTATGAATTCCCTGGTGGCTCATATGGTAAACCATCTGCCTACAATGTGGGAGACCTGAGTTTGATCCCTGGGTAGGGAAGATCCCCTGGAGGAGGAAATGGCAACCCACTCTAGTACTCTTGCCTGGAAAATCCTATGGACAGAGGAGCCGGGTAGGCTACAGTCCATGGGGTCACAAATAGTCAGACATGACTGAGCAACTTCTCTCTTGATGACAGGACCACTGATAAAAGAAGCAGACTTCATGAACAATTGTGTATGGAAGTTTGAAGTATTCTAGGATTTACTGCAAAAATCCCAGATTCATCTATGTTTCTGTGATAGAAACCTCTCTTCAGTGAATCAGGATCTTGTATCCACATGCCAAGTCAATTATACAATAAAAACACCAAGGTACCTCTAAGACATGGATTCAGTGAAAGTCCAACTAGGCTCTAGACATTGTGTCAGGGTGGGTATATTTATGTAGCAGACATAGTATATGGGGAGGTGGGTAGGGCTGAACATATTTATGGGATTCTAGGATGAGTTAATTTGCAAGACAATGGAAGTTTACTTCTTTAAGGCATAAACCATTACAAACTCTATTATGGGCAGGTAGCATCTCCTTTTCTATTTCTTTGGTTCATTTAATCCTTGCAAAAAGGATGGTAAGTACTTTTGAAATTAAATCAAATATATAACCAAACACCTGATTACTAAAAATAATAGAAGCTAGTTAAAATGAACACAGAAAGAGACATTACACATGCTTGAGATGTCAAGTACTCCAAATGAGCACCAAATTTAGCTCTGTTTGCTTGCAACTAAGACAAAAAAGGAAATACTGCATGATACAGTTCTTAATTTATCAGAAAGGAAACATGAAAGGCATATTTTCTCCCCTTGGCATTAGTATCATGGAGAAATTTTTTATGGAAGCCCCTTCATAAGGGAAAGTGAGTCATGTCCTCAAATCTATGGTGTAAAAAGACAAACTTTTTTTCATATAAATATCTTCAACTACGTGGTGCAAAAGATAGGATTTTTTTCCCCCATGTGCTGAAGGCACAATATTAAATCGTACCTGAATGATGGCATTTCTGCTGGGAGCTGAAATAATACAGCCGAGGGACATTGTTTCCTGATGATTTACCTCAATAGAGGGAGCTCAGAGAACCTGGAGAAATTAATGGCTTAAGCAGACAGCTTCCTGAAACCCCCGAAGTGTCTTTGCCAAGTGCTGCTCTGGGCGATTTCATGACTGAACTCTGACAAGTATTGGAAGGAGTCTGATGGTCTGTGGGATGATGAAACATAGATCTCTCACTTGAGCTAAAAACATATGTGGGAAGCAGAGGTAACATTCTGCTGTGAACCTGTAGGAGACTGAATTATGTTATGTCCTCTCCCAGGGAGCTGGCTAACCAGCTTAAGGGAGGTGGGCTGCAGGGTGTCTGAAGGTCAAAAGGAGGCTTTGTGGCTGGCCAAAACCTTGCACACGTGCTCAGCTGAACACCGAACTCTGTTGCTTCAGACAGAGAAAGGATAACTTTTTGCTTAAAAGCTTTGTAAAGAATTTGTGCTACTAATCAAGGGAGCAGACATATAAGAACATTAGAAGAGCTGCAATAATGTAAAGTGAGCAGGCGATAATAAAAGTCTTTAAACCTTAGATGGATGATCACAAAAGTAGCAAGAAGCATGCTTGTAATTTCCCTATTGATTTATATGTATAACCCAATCCAGGGAGAGCTATACTAGAAATAAGTGAAACAAACAAACGAAAAACAAAACAAATATAAAGCCCACAAGTTCATGCATATAGAGAAAAGACTGGTGGTCATCAGAGATGGGGGTGGGGAAAATGGGCAAAGAGTCAAAAGAGGCAACCTTCCAGTTATGAAGTAAAAATGCCATGGGGGTATAAGGCATAGTAAGGCAACTATAGTCAATAATACTGTATTGTATGGAATATTACTCAGCAATATAAAAGAATGACATCTGCAGCTACATGGATGGACCCAGAGATCACCACACAAAGTCAAGTCAGAAAGAGAAAGATAAATACCATATGACATCACTTATATGTAGAATCTAAACTAAGATAAAAATGAACTTATCTAAACAGAAACAGGATCAGAGAGATACAGAACAGCTTTGTGGTTGCCAAGGTGGGAGAGCAAGGGGGAAAAATTGGATCAGGAGTCTGGAACTAACAGATGCAAAGTTTTATCTATGGAATGGATAAACAACAAGATCCTGCTGCATAGCACAGGAAACTGTATCCAATATTCTATAATAAACCATGATAAAAAAAACATGAAAAAAGATACATATATATATATATATATATATAACTGATATCACTCTGCTGTACACCAGAAATAATACAACACTGTAAATCAAGTATACTTTAATACAAAAATTTTTTAATAATAATACTCTATGGTATATTTGAAAGCTGCTAAGAGAATAAATCTTAAAAATTTTCACCACAAAAAAATTCTATAACTATGTACGGTGACAGATGTCTCTGTGGTGAACATTTCACAAAACATACAACACTGAATCTTTATGTCGCACACCCGAAACTAATATAATGTATGTCAATTATACTTCAATAAAAATAAAATACCCATCCAGTAAAGGAGAAAACTATAAAGGCATAATGAATAATCAATGTTAACAGCAGTGTCCTCTAGGGTAGAAACATAAGCACAATTCTCTCCTTGGCTTTTCCACAGGTGAGATCTGAAGACAATTAAATTTAATGATAAATGAGGTTGAGCAAGTATTTCCCCTTTTTGATCCATTTCAGAGAAATGGCCTATAATTAAATGTATTTACAAGCTAGTGTGGATGACCCTTTGGCAAAGACAGCATAAATCCTCAAGTTGGACATTTCTGAAATTACTTCGGCAAATGGCTATTTATAAAATACGCAGATGCACAGAAAATAACCTTGTTACTAAGCATTTGATAGGTTGCTGATGGGCATCTGAAAGAAATAAGCGTATATTAGAGCACATCAAGCCATACTTGTCAGGAGGCTGGATTAGGACAGGACCTTTATTCAGAGTAATGTGAAAACAAAAATTAAAAAAATCCAAAACCTGTCTCAAGGCCAAAAAAACCCCAAA